>NC_080090.1:46193125-46497187 GCF_950005125.1 Chionomys nivalis | reverse complement strand
TCTGAAATATGTAAGAGATACCTACAGAGAGTTGAAACTGAGGGTTCAAAGTTCTACAGAGTCTTGTACTGTCCTAACCATCCTGACAGGACTGGAGCTAAAGAGATGCTTGTGACCTCCTTTTGGCTATCAGAGATAGAAACAGTGGACCTCAAGAAATTGGAATTTCACCAGGAATCTGATGTTTGAAGAAAGAAAAAGTTGAAGTTTGATGTCAGCAAGAGGGGTAGCTTTTGTTATGGGAAAATCATTGCACACAGTTCTGATAGCTTGCCAGTTCGTTTTGCAAGAAAGACTGGAGGTAGGCAACAGTGATTGGTCCATATCTTAGCCAGGATTGTTAGCTATGCGTACCTCTTACATCCCATTTAAATATAAAGTTCATGTTAGGACTCCAAAGATATATTTTTTGGATACTGAACTTCTTAGTTGCTACATTGAATAAATCTTTCCCCCGCCTTTCGTTTGTAGTTTTGGTTGAATTGACATACTGACGATCCATGTCTGAGTCACAGGGCATAGGCTCTCACCGTAGCAACTCAAGTAACACTGGGAATAGCTTTCATTTGATCTTAAAAGCAGATCAGCTGAAGCTGGGATCTGGCTACTCCAGCCTGACAAACATGAGCTTAATGTAAAGAAATATCCAAGACAGAATTCAAATTTCCCAAAATGTAGACAGCAAAGTACACATACTAAATTCTCTTTCAAAGTACCTTTATAACGGTAACTTTTAGAGCTGAGATACAGGGATGAAGGGTGTTCTGGGAAAAGGAGACAGTAATTCAAAAAGACAGTACCTGTTTTCTAAGAATCACCAACATTAATTATGGCCTAAGCAAGGGAGTTGAGGAAGGGCAATAATGGTAGAAGGGGTTAGAGATTTAACCAAGAATTTGGTGTCAACAACCATATAACACTTTGAACTTTTATCTGAAAATAAGTCTATTTGGCACTTCTTGCTTCACGATGACAAAATTACCTGCCAGAAACTACGTAAGGGAGAGAAGTTTTTGCTTCGGCTCATCGTGCAGGGGAATTTTAGTTCATCAAGGTGGGGATGGCAGGTCAGGCTCATTCTGTAGCAGTGGGAGCATGAGGCACTTTGTGCTGGTCAGAACTGGTACTCTTCTCAAGCCTGCCGTATGGAATACTTCTGCCAGCCAGGCCTCACCTGTTCAAAACCGTTGCCCACAGAATGGCATCACAAGTTGGGGATGGAGAGCTCAATGGAGGGTGACAAATTAGTCTCAAGCCATAGCACCCGGTACCGTAAAAGCATCCTGTGAATGGTCTCAGACTTGGGGTTTACATCCGTAACTGCTGGAGTTGGGGGCATCTTTAGTACAAAATATGGAAAGAATCATTCAAAAATCATTCAAATTGACTAGCTGCCTCTTTTTCCCAGGTGGTTTTACATGTTAGTTAAGCTTCCGAGTATTGATATTGCCATTCCATACAAAGCACAGAATTGGGAGGTTCAACAGCTAGTACACTGCTCTGCTTTGGGCTTAAATTGACAATGAGCTAATGGCATTTGATTGCTTGTTTATTCGAGACCATCGAGTATCTCCCTCATTAAATGTCAGTCAGCAGGGGCATGTTAATAGCTTAGGATCTGCTGTGGGGTTTACACCACAGCAATAGGTAGATAACAGAGTCTGATTTAGTGTTTTAATGTAGGTATTGAAAATTAGCAAACTCTAGTCTAAAAGCTAAATTGTGTCCCAGAGAATTAAATTGTTTTGTTTAAAATACTTGGTTGAAAGGTTGTTGTTTTTGTTTGCTTTCTATTGCTGTGGGGCAAAGAATAAAACTCTGGGCAAAAGCAACTTGGGGAATAAAGTGTTTATTTGGCTTATACTTAAAAATCACAGTCTAGCATTAAAAGGGAATTCGAGACAGAAAGTTAGAGGTGGGAAGCATGGTGGAACGCTGCTTACTGGCTTACTCTCTTGCCCATCCAGCTGGCTTTTTTAAATAGTCCAGAGCAACGTGCCTAAGGATGGTGCTGTCTACACTGGGTGGACCCTCCCATGTCAATCCAGATAGCCTTTTTTCTCAGACATTCTCACAGGTCATTCTCACCCATGCAGATCTTCACTTGAGGTTCCCTCTACCCAGGTGACTCTGGGTGTGTGAAGGTGATGAAAACTCATCAGGACAGTATATTTTTAAAAAGGAAAGAACAGAAGAGGTACGACCAGCCAGCCACATGTGGTAAACATGTCTTTTGGTTAGGGACTGCTGGCAAATGCATCATAGTTTAGATACAGCTTGTCTTCTCTGACGCTCACGTTGATGTTTGGTCCCCCAGTGTACAGTTTTGAGAACTGTCTAGCCCTTCAAGAAGGGATGAAGCTGTTCAAAGGAATTCATGCAGTTTCTTCAGAATTTGTAAGTGGAGATTTCTCATTCATTTCCTATCTGCTCAGAGCAGAAACTATATTAATGACAACATTGTTTGGCCAATGACTCAGGCATATTTCCAGCTAGCTCTTACATTTTTAACCCATCTCTATTAATCTGTGAATTGCTATGAAGCTGTGGCTTACCGGTAAGGTTCTGACAGTTTTCTCCTTCAGCAGCTACATGGCTTCTCCCTGATTGTGCCTTCTTTATCCCTGCATTCAGTCTAGTTTTCCCCGCCTAGCTGTATTATGCCCTGGCATAGGCCGAAACAGCTTCTTTATTAACCAATGGCGATAAAACATATTCACAGCACACAGAGGGGAGTCCCACATAAGAACTGGATTACTTCCCACCAGAGTGGATTGTTGTAAAGCCCAGCTTTGTTTCGCTTTGGTTCTTTCATCCTGTTCTCTTGCCCTGGATGTTTCTGCTGCACTCTGACCAGACACTCTCACATGATCTTGAATTTCCAGCCTTCAGAATTGTGAACCAGACAGACTTCTTTCTTTATAAGTTATCCAGTACCACATGTTCTATTGTAGCAACCCAAAATGACTAAGTCAGGTTTTGTGGGGCATTGAGTTACTGTCACAACTATCCTGGGCAGCCATGCTAGCTCAAGCACTTCTGAGGATAACACATAAATTGGCATAACTCTGTTCCAGTAAAATCTTGTTCAGATAATTAGTGGACCTGATTTGATCCACATGCCCTACCTTCCCAAACTGAAATAATGCAGTCTGGGATTCCCAAGCATTTTCTAATCAGTAAGTAGCAATTATAATAATAAACCTTATATCAAGTAATGGCCTTAAGGAATTAAATGTATCAAAAACCTTTTATTGCAACAAACTGCAGTATGGCCAACTTGGACCACTTTGAATTCTGTCAATGAAATTTCCATTTCTTGTCGGGCGGTGGTGGTGCACGCCTTTAATCCCAGCACTTGGGAGGCAGAGGCAGGCGGATCTCTGTGACCTGGTCTACAAGAGCTAGTTCCAGGACAGGAACCAAAAAGCTACAGAAAAACCCTGTCTCGAAAAAAAAAAAAAAAAAAAAAAAAAAAAAAAAAAAAAGAGAGAGAAATTTCCATTTCTGAAGATCTTTGGCCAGTCATATTACGACAGTCGTAAAGAGAAGCCTTGTGGTTATCAAGGCTCTTTACAGTTGCCTGCTTCGCAAAGCCACACAAGTACCTCTCTAAAAGCAGTATAAATTGCACAACAACACCTGATCCTACTCCACTCTACGCGGGTGGTAAGTGCTGTAAAACCAAATGACAGGTCTCAGAGCCACTTAAGGTTATTGAGAGCCTTTCCTGTTGAGCCACTGAACATGGGCTCACACGGATGTGTGGAAAGCTGTCATTGCACTGTCTGTATGAGTGTATCTGTGTGCAGCAGTCCATGTGCCCACACAGAGAACAGGTGTGAAAATGCCAATGGCATACAAGTGTCCTTATTCTCAATTTTGCTACACACCTGTGTGGAAAATCAGGTCATAACTGTCCATGATCTAGACCCACGCATAACTAACTTATCTTTTTTTATCCTGTGTATGTGTGTGTGTGTGCTTTTTATGTTACTGCATCAGGATTTATGTGTTTGGTGTTACTTTGCTTTTGTTTTTGTACCTAAATTCTTTTAGTTGAAGTATTTGCAATGTTCAAGTGGGACTTGGATGTGGTGGAGATGAATGTGGAGCATAGAAAATAATTCCTCAGCCCAGGAGCTCTCCATATTTTTCTGAGTGGGATAGTAATTGGGGACCAACAACAAGTGTTTACTATTACTATCATACAATGCCAAACTAGCATAGTATACTCAGATTTTAATTAATGCGGCTAGGAGATACTTGGAAGCAGTCCTTCAAGGAAAAAAAATATATATATATATATTATTTTTATAAATAATACCACTCAAAATTTCCACTCCCCCCTCCTCCCATTTCCCTCCCCTTCCCCCTCCCCTTCCCCCTTCCCCCTCTAGTCCTAAGAGAGGGCAGGGTACCCTCCCCTGTGGGAAGTCCAAGGCCCTCCAACCTCCCTCCAGGCTTAGGAAGGTTTGCATCCAAATAGAATAGGATCCCAAAAAGCCTAGAGTAGAGACAAATGCCAGTGCCATTATCATTGGCTTCTCAGTCTGTCCCAATTGTCAGCCACCTTCAGAGGGTCCAATTTGATCCCATGTTTGTTCGGTCCCAGTCCAGCTGGATTTGGTGAGCTCCCATTAGTTCAGGCACACTGTCTCAGAGGGTGGACCAAACCCTTGTGGTCCTGACTTCCTTGCTCATATTCTCCCTTCTTCTGCTCTTCAACTGGACCTTGGGAGCTCAGTCCAGTACTCCGATGTGGGTCTCTCTCTATCTCCATCTGTAGCTGGATGTAGTTCTATGTGATATTCAAGATAGTCATCAGTCTGACTACAGGACAAGGCCAGTTCAGGTACCCTCTCCTCCACTGCCCAGGGTCCTAGCTGGGGACATCTTCGTGGACACCTGGGAACCCCTCTAGAGCCAAGCCTCTTGCCAACCCCAAAATGGCTCCCTTAATTAAGATATCATCTTCCCTGCTCCCATATCCATCCTTCCTCCATCTCAACCATCCCACTTCCCTAAGCTCTCCCCATCCCCCCCTTCTCCCTTCTCTCTCCCCCTCTCACCTTCCTCCCACCCTATCCCCACTCCTATGCTCACAACTTTTGCCTGGTGATCTTGTCTGCTTCCAATATCCAGGAGGATCTATATATGTTTTTCTTTGGGTTCGCCTTATTACTTATCTTTTCTAGGATTGCAAACTATAGGCTCAATGTACTTTGTTTACAGCTAGAATCCTCTAATGAGTGAATACATACCATATTCTTAATTTGGGGTCTGGGTTATCTCACTCAGGATAGTGTTTTCTAATTCCACCCATTTGCATGCAAAATTCAAGATATCATTGTTTTTTTAATGCTGAGTAGTACTCTAATGTGTAGATGTGCCACACTTTCTTTGTCCATTCTTCCATTAAGGGGCATCTAGGTTGTTTCCAGGTTCTGGCTGTTATAAATAATGCTGCTATGAACATAGTTGAACAAATGCTTTTGTAGAACGATTGGGCATCTCTTGGGTATATTCCCAAGAGTGGTATTGCTGGATCCTGAGGTAGGTTGACTCCCAATTTTCTGAGAAACCACCACACTGATTTCCAAAGTGGTTGCACAAGGAATAGCAAAAATAAAAATGAATCTTTGAATGTCCTTTAGCAGGCTTCTTCTGTAGGATCAGAAAACATCTTGAAAACATGTCCTGCACATGGTGGGCTGCCCCATCCACTGCCGTGAAGTGGAGAAGCTGGGCTGGAAGCAAATAGTGATAACATTTCCCCAAGGCCAAGAGTAGACATATACTACCCACCATAGAATGTCTCTGTGCTCTTCTTTGGGCATAAATAATGTTAAACTAAACAACAATAGCAAAGATTTTTGATAATGCTGTTAGATTTATGTGTGTGTGTGTGTGTGTGTGTGTGTGTGTGTGTAAAATTGGTAGATCTTGCAAACTTAGTCACCCACATCTTTTAATTCATCAGTGTGCAAAGAGTTGCAGCCCCTGGGCCAGTGGGTCAGGGAAGCTTCAGAATTCCCAGATTTGGAATACAGTCAGGAGAAATCAGTTTTCTAAGAATCTGTCACATGAGGAATGACAAGATGCTCTTCTTTCTTATATATAACAGAAAAATATAACTTTGCACATTTGCTCATAACCAGCACTAGCAGAAGTTCCATTTTCTTTGTTGAAATTTTCCATTGAGTAAGATTTCCAGTCTTTTCACGTTAGAACTTCAGTGATAACTAGCTGTGACTGCTTGTACAAAATTTAAGTTGTATCTGTGAAAGAATAAGTCTAACAAAAGAAGTGCAGGATTGTAAAGAAGAGAAGAAAATGAGATATTATTAAGGCTTCATATATAAATCAGAACAAATGTTGAAATATACTTTCTCACAGATAGTCAGTTCTGTAAGGATATAAATTTTCTCCAATTCATAAAAAATTCAATACAATTCTAATAAAGTACACCAACAATTTTCAGATATTCCAATGAATTTATTCTCAATTTTATCTAAAGGAGTAAACTTCAAGAAAGGATTGATAACTCTGAAGCAGAAGACAGGAGAGCAGAAAAAGTAATGGGACCTCAAGGCAAGGTGGATTTTATTACAACATGGTAGCTGGCCATCAGCAGCCAGCATACAAGTACATCAGGAGTTCAGTGCTTGCTAGATCTATGGATGGGCTGCAGTCACTACATCTGATGCTTAGAATCAATGGAGAAATGATGAACCATTTTGTGCACGAACTGGATTCCTAGGAAAGATACTCATAGGGCTGGGGAAATGACTCAGTAAGTGTGTTTGCTCTAGCGTGAACCTGAGTTCAGCTCCCCTAGACGCATATAAAAGCTGGGCACAGCAATTCAAGTCTGTAGAGATGGATGGATCCGGGGGGGGGGGGGTTCCTTGGCCATCCTGTGTAGCCCAAACATTGAGTTCCAGGGTCAGTGGGTAATCTTGTCTCAAAAAATAAATTAGAGGAAAACAACTAACATTGATCACTAACTAGTCTCTACATGCACATGAATGGGTAAACCCCTGCATCACCTGCATATACTTGTGTATACACATATGCACTAGGGAAACATAATTATAATCCTGTCTCATACACAAATACGTTGAAGACCTAAATATAGAAAACAAAAGTCTGTTGCAAGGAGGGGGGCCTGCTTGTTCGTCCCTGCCCAGCTAGCTTAGCCAGTAATAACCACACAGAAACTGTATTAATTAAATCACTGCTTGACCTATTAGTTCTAGTTTCTTATTGGTTAATTTTTACATCTTAATTTAACCCATTTCTATTAATCTGTGTATCACCACGTGGTAGTGGCTTACTGGCAAAGATTCAGCATGTCTGACTCTGGTGGCTCCATAGCATCTCTCCCTGACTCTGCCTCGTTTCTCCCAGAATGCCATGTAGTTTTCCCACATACCTAAGTTCTGCCCTATCAACAGGCTCAAAGCAGTTTCTTTATTAACCAACACAAAGGGAGAAGGACCTCTACACCAAAACTCTAAAACCATAATTTCAAACGTGATTAAACTACCTTCATCATTCGAGTCTGGAGGAAGATCGTAAAATTGACAATAACAACAAATATGCTTCAAAAGCTACAAATTGAGATTTTTTTTAGAATTTAAAACTGTATGATGAAAAATATTATCATAAAATAGCCACCTGGAAAAGGCACTTTGACACATATAACAGAAGACACAGGACGTGTATTCAGAATATATAAATAACTCAATAAATTATAAGAGAAGGCATAAATAATTAAAAGGTAAGTGGGTAAAAATACTAAGATGAAATTTACAAGCAGTTAAAACATGAAAACATAATTAGTCAAACAGATAGTTAGGATCACTTGAATTAAAACAAGAGAAATAAAAACATACATTCATACAAAGACTTGTATTTTACTTGTAATTGCTACAGACTAGAAAGTCAAAGCCCACTGACAGATGAGTGTACAAAACACAGGCCGTTTTATTGAACAAAGACTAACCACAGATACCAACAGCATGGAAAACTTACTCAGAATCATTACGATGAATGAGAAAAACCAGACAAAAGATACATAATTCGTCATCTCATTTATGATGAGAGTCTCAGAAATGCAGAGAATGTAGGAGGAGAGGAGCAGGTCCATTGTTGCCTGGTGTGTCTGTTGTCTGTTGTTGCATGCTAAATTGCTAGAGCTCAGAGCCTCAACAGATACTTTCATCACCTCACAGAAACCAGGCTACAGGAATATCTGGGTATCATAACTCTCAGGCTCAAATCTCACCAGTGGCTGTGGGCACTTTGCTCATTAGCAGAATTACAGTCCTCCTAGCTGCAGGGCTAATTCTGAGCTCATCCAGGCCTGCATCCCTCTGTGCTCCCAGGAACTCTCCGACATAGCACAGTAGTGCTACCAGGCCGACTTGGGCTCTCTGCTTTTTTCAAAAAGCTCTGTGCCTTCTCTCACTCATATTTACAGTTTTTTTTTAAGAGTTAGCATGGTTAGATTGGGCCCATCTAGTTAGTTTTCTCTTGGATCGGCGGACAGTTCTAAGAGTCCTTCGTTATGTAATATCGTGTAAACATTGGGATTCTGGGCTGTCATTTCACCTCCTTCACCCACATTCAAGGTGACCAGAGTATGTTTACCACACCAGAAACTTGAAAGTTGCCTTAGCACACTATTTACTATACCTGGTGTCAGAGTCAGGAAAGATTTAAAGTCTGGCTTTATCATGGTCTTTACCTGCTGTCTATACAAGATTTCTTCCTTTTTTGAAAAGTGGAGATATTTCCCCCCGATACAATGGTAACGTCAGCTACTTTCTCTCTTTTCCTGCTCTATTTTGCTATTACAAAAATACAAACTTGTTTGGGAGATCACCGAGACCACTGTCGACAGGACTTTAAGGGAATAGAAGGTTTCAGAAGATTACAGAGAGTTATGAGGAAATCTGTGGAGACGATGGAGATACTTAATTCCTTTTCTGTGGTGCTGAGTTCTTGTCTTGGAGTTGATGAGAGTTTACCCTTTAAGCATGCACAGTCTATCACTCAATATGATCCAACAAAGTTGCTAATTAAATTCAAATGTTTGAAACCTCCGGATATACTGCAATTGGAAAGATTGAGAATAATGGGGTGAGACTCCATAAAGAAGGTGGCTTTGACCATATCTTAAAAAGATGAATGTCACTGTGTTTTAAGAACCTGGATGTTTTGGCTTCATTTCTGTTATTCTGACATAATGTCCTGATGAAAGCAACTTAGAGGAGAGAATGAAAGTGACCATCCATCACCGCTGCGACATCCAGACTTCTGGAACTGGAAGCAACTGGTCACCTCCAGTCAAGGGCATAGAGAGTAAAGGAATTCTTGCTGGTGCTCAGTTGATTCTCCTTTCTTACACAGTCTAGAATCCCCTGTCTAGGGAATGAAGATGACTCTCTCTTCTCTTACATAGTCTAGAACCCCTGCCTAGGGAACAGAGCTGACTTTCTCCTCAATTATACAGTCTAGAACCCCCTGCCTAGGGAACGGAACTGACTCTCTCCTCTATTATACAGTCTAGAACCCCTGGCTAAAGAATGGAGCTGACTTTCTCCCCTTTTACACAGTCTAGAACCCAATGCCTAGGGAACAGACCTGGCTCCCTCCTCTCTTACAAAGTCTAGAACCCCCTGCCTAGGGAACAAAGCTGACTCCTTTCTTACAGAGTCTAGAACCTCTGCCTAGAGAGCAGAGCAGGCTCTTTCCTCTCTTACACAGTCTAGAACCTCTGCCTAGGGAATGGAGCTGATTCTCTTCTCTCTTACACAGTCTAGAACCCCTGCCCAGGGAATGGAGCCTTCAACAGTGAGTGGGTCTTCCCACCTTAATTCATGCACTCAGGATAATCTCCCACAGACTTGCCTCAGGTCAACTTGGTCCAGACACTCCTTCACTGAGACTCCTCTCTCAAGGGATTCTAAATCTCTAGTTTTCAAACTCTGGGTTTCAACCCCTTTGGGGATCACATATCAGATATCCTGCACATCAGATATTTACATTACTATTAATAACAGAAGCAAACATACAGTTATTAAGTAGCAACAAAGTAAATTTATGGTTTGGGGGTCACCACAGCATGAGGAAACTGTATTAAAGGGTCGCAGCCTTAGAAGGATTGAGGAGCAGGTTCTAGACAATGCCATGTTGGTAAAGCTGACCATCACAAGGCATTCCACTGCTGTAAATGTAATGCAGAGGAACTCTACTATCTAAGATAAGGATAAGTATGTTGTTTGTATAACGTTGCAGTTGTAAAAGCTGTAAGCAATTTAGGATGTCTACCACGAAGAAAGTCATGGTGAACGCCATGTTCACCAAATGAGATACCAAACAGTATTTTTAAGTGAATTAAGTATATTTGTACATAGCAATACATACCTAAAGAATTGATATAGACAGAAAGTTTCAGAACTTTTGTTCATTATAACATCCCTAAAACAAAAATCCCAGCACTCAGGAGGCAGAAGCAAGGGAATCCTTGAGTTCAAAGCCAGCCTGGTCTACAGTGTGAGATGGACATAAAAGAGGATTTTTAAAAACATTTTTATTTTGGTTATTATTGTTGTGCATGCATGCATATATGCATGTGAGTGTGCATGCATGTGTGTGAATTTGGACACATACATGCCAAGTTGCATGCATGTGCGAAATCAGAGCCATCCTTTCCTGTAAGTCTGGCACCCCAATCCAGGGTGTCAGGTCGTTTATAAGGCAACTTATACCATTGACCCATCTCACTGGGCCTATCTCAAAATACAAACTAAATTTCAGAACTAAATATGGAAGACAACGTTTTTCTTCCCATATTAAATGTATTTTTTGTTTTATTTTAAAATTATAGCGTATAACCCTTACGAAGCCCAAAGGGGGGAAAATATCAAAAATCCAAACCCAGAGACATTCTATACAGTACTTGACCACAAAACTAAAGAAAGGGAGTGGCATTATGTTAAATATGAGGACAGCAGAAGGAGTAAGAACTGTAGTTGGGAATAACATACTGCTCACTAGTAGTGCCGCTGTGCTCTGACAATGCCAAAGCAAGGGCGTCTCTGTGCATGATGAGCCAACTGAATAGTCTCCAGATTTCTGAGAATCTAAGGCCATTATTAACTTGGAATATAAAATGTATTTATGAAAACATCATCTGTAACTGCAATAAAACAGTGGGCAGATATCACAGAGAAATGGTGTGCTTGTTATTTTTAAAGGATGCACAAATACCTTTACAACCACACATACTGAGTAGATACCACGCAGCATATTAACACACATACATACTTCTAGTATTCCACCCGGTAAACATATTCACCTCAAATATTTACTATCAGAAATAGTTTCTTAGTGTGTGTGTGTCATGCATGGATGTGAGTGGGGGTGCACATCTGTAACTGAGCTTGCGTGGAAGTGAAAGGACAATTTGGGCGAGTGTGTTCTTCTTTCCACCAGTATTTCCTGGGATGGAAGAGAGTTGTACATCAAGTGCCTCTGCCCTCCCTCTTAGTGACGGTTTCTGTTGCCATGAAGAGACACCATGACTATGACCACTTTAATAAGGGAAAACATTTAATGGGGATTGGCTTACATTTTCAGAGGTTTAGTCCATTATCAGCAATGGTGCTACATTGTGGTATGCAGGCAGGCATGGTGCTGGAGAAGGAACTGAGAGGCCTATATCTTGACTCCCAGGGACAGGAAGTGGTCTGTCTCCCTGGGCATGGCTTGAGCATATATGAGTCCTCAAAGTCCACCTCCACAATGATGCACTCTTTCCAACAAGACAACACCTCCTCCAACAAGGCCTCATCTCCTAATAGTGCTGCTCCTTTGAGGGACATTTTCTTTCCATACTACTATATCCACTAAATCATCCTATTGCCCAAACATTTTTCACTGTATGGTGAAAACTCTTAAATTTTTTCCTTCTTGTTTTAGAATATACAACACCTCGCTCTCATGAATGTTCGCTCCTGCACCTAGCAGCTTCTGAGGTGTTTGCTCCTTACTGTAGCTAGCACTTGACCAACCTTTCTTCTCCATATTCTCCCAGCCTCTGGTGAACACATTCTCCTCTCAGTCTCTATCAGATCAGCTTTGTTATGTGGATCCCCCGTAGTGGAGCCCATGAGGCAGTTCTACGGTGGTTTGTTTCACTTAGCATCCTGACCTCCACTGTGGTTCCCATCCCAAGCAGCAGGATTGCACTGTTTGTCAGACCTAATGAGTGCTCCATTGTGCATACTATATGTGTGTGTTCTTTACCCATTCAGCCCCAGAGGCTTGGACTGCTTGCTTGGGGCGTGGGTCCTTCTATGACTACGTCTACACTGAGCAAATGCTTTGTTCATGTTCTGCTTGCATCTCCTCTGGAGAGATACCCAGGGTTTTAGGAAGATAGAATAATTCTTCATTTAGTTCCAAAAAAAAAAAAAACCAAAAAAAAAAAAACCACAAAAAAAAACATTCTGAAAAGCCATGCTCAGAACGTCTGAACCTTCTTTCTCGAATAGATAATGTGTGTGTTTGTCCATGCATTCCTGTAGCTTCTAAGGCCTGAAGACCCTCTCAGGTCCTCTGGAAATGGAGTCTACTGATGGTTATGAGTTGCCATGTGCATGCTGGGAACTGAACCAGGTCCATGAGAGAGCAGCAGGTCCTCTTAACCACTAAGCCATCTCTCACACCTTTGATTTTGCTGGGTTTTTTTTTTTTCTTTCGAAAAGAAATTCCTCATTGGATTCCATAATGTCTGTCACGAGCTACATTCTCACCAACGGTCAGTCCATGGTCTCCTCTTCTTCTCACCCTCTCTAGTGTTCATTAGTGTTTTGGATGATGGCTGTTTTCATTGAAGTGAGGTGAAATCTCCCTGTGGGCTTATGTATTTGTGTGTGTGTACCTGTGGACTATTTGTCTTATTTTAGAAAAGGCTCATTTGAGCTTATTGCCCACGAGAAACACTGTTTTTGGAGACAGGAAAGTCTGCCTCCTTAATGCTCTGCCCAGTGGTGTGACTGGTTTTAGATTTTATTTTCTTTTGAAGATTGCAGCAGTTCCGACCTCAGGGAATCACTGAAAGTTTTAACGGGGATGCCCAAAGGGTTTGGAGCATAGTATAAACCACTACTCTACTTCATTAGAATTGTTGTATCATTATTACAACCATGTACTTATTTTGGTCAGAAAAAGACAAATAACAACTACCAAATATGATTCAGTCACCTTCTGTTAATATATTAGTACCTCAGGATAGGTTTGCAATGACCCTGTTGATGCTAAATGTTGTTATCACAGCTCTTTAGATGATGGGAGGCAGGTTGGAGGAGGGGAGCTATCCGTAAGTACCCTGGACCTTATGCTGAGGCAGGAGACTTTTCTTTCCAACTTTTTAAAGTCCAGTCCCAGATCTCATGATACTTCTGCTCTATCACTGAGAAGACCCACAGTGTCATCCTCCCTCAACCAAAGGACTGGAGGAAAGAAACCGAAGACAAGAAAGCAAGATGCCAGGAACACATTGTTTGACACAACTGATTCTCCCAGTGTACATAGCCAATCCTGTTCGCATGAGATCCATCCTCAGTGGGAGCACGAAAAAAAGTGGTCCTTTCTATACCTCTTTAGTTTAACTCTAATATGAAATATTACCCAATCATGAAAACCCTTTTGGGGGGACTAGCTCACGGGATGCAGAAGTGTTTGTGATTGTGACAGGAAGCAAAGGCAGGTGCAAGCCCTATGTTGTGTCCAGTTTGACGTCAACTGACATTAGCTACAGTCATTTGGGAAGACTCACCACGGAGTAAGTGCCTCCATCAGTTCGACCTGTGGGCAAGTCTGTGTTGCATTTTCCCGATTAATGGTTGATATGGGAGGGCCTAGCCCACTGCTGGTACTGAGTGGTGTAAATAGCAGACTGATATAAAGAACAAGCCAGTGAACAGTCCTCCTCTGTGGTCTCTGCTTCCCATCATGACTTCCCTCAGTGATGGAGTGCAACCTGAGCATCGTAAGATGACATAAACCCCTTTCTTCCTGGGTTACTTTGGATCAGGGTGTTTAATGAGGAAAGGAAGCAAGTATTCCTTTGTGTGGAAATCTGCCTGAACAAACAAAGTGTTAAAAGAATATTTGTCTGAATGGAGGGTTCAGTAAATGTTATTTTTATGCAGCTGTTTTAAAATGCACCTCTTCTTTTAAGAAGAACTAGAGAACACAAGGCTGTAATTAGCCCTACAGATAAGGTGGTATTATGGCTTAGGAATACTTAGGAACAAACACTGTATCTGTCAGGTGTTTGTAAGCAGGGAAGAGTTCAGACCCTTCTATCTCGAACATGAAGATTTTAACCTTTGTTCTAGGCATTTTACTCATTTCTGGGGCATATGAACCTTAAGACTACAAGATAATTTGTGAATTTTTATTTTCACCTGACTAAATAATTTATGTTGGTTTGAACTTGGCTTGAATTCAACTTCAACACAAATTTCAAATAATTCTTAAATTACTCTACGACTATCAAGATAAATGTGTTTCCTGGGCTGATGCCATCTCTGCCCTGGCATTTCCTGAAGAAACTACACCTTAGAACAATGTCCTTTCAAACTCTGAACTTGGAAGACAAAAAAAGTTTCATGCTATTTGTTAGAAAGAATGAATTATAGAGAAAGTAAGCGATTGATCAAAACAGGAAAATGCACTACAAGGCCCCAAGGAAACAATAAACTCTAAGGGAATTGTTTACTTTGATTTTATTTACTGCTTTATTTGAAGGCTAACACTCGGCTATTTATTGATGTACTAGATAAACAATTTGTTGGTATATTTCAACTTGTCTGAAATCAGTTGCTTTGGTTACAATCAGAGAATATGCTGTCAGTGAAGAACAAAAGATACACTCACATAAATAATTTCTCCAGCGTATAAAGTGCATATCGACTAGAGTTGGGTGGAGGCTGATCTTAGGACACAGGAAGAGAACAAAGGTTTCTCCCTGCTCCTATCCTTGAGGATTAACCTCACTTGCAAGCCAACTTGAAGAATTGGTCCTCGTCTTGATTCACCATTGATTGACTTACTGAGGGAATCTGAGCTTGAGATTTAACCCTTCTTGGGTCTTGATTTTCCACCTGAAAAACAACTAAGCAATGGCTCCTTCAATTGGTCAATCTTGACTAACCCCTGGGGGAATCTTGGAACACACAGACTCTAGGGGTCAATACCAGATCTGCAGAATCAGAATCCCTGGGTAGGTGGTTCGAGAATTTGCATGTTTAGGGAGGTCATTAGCTGATTCTCCATCAGCCCTCTGGGATCTCACTAGTGCTGGTATTTGGTGAGCAGTAGAGTCATGAGTTCTAATCTCTAAGGTTCTGCACAAATGTGCTTTTCCAGAGCAATGGTTCTTTCAGAGCCTCCCCACTAGACATACGGAAGCTGAGTAAGTCCATTACTTCTAGGTGTGTCTTCCATCACAACTATTACTGCCTGCTTATTCATTACAAAGTTAGCTGCCAGCACCTATAGACTACATGGCATATTTTGGAAATGCAACAGTTTTGTGTGTGTATGTGTGTGTTGCATCCATCACCTTCAACACAGAAAATTCACACTTAAGGATGAAACAAACGGCTGTTTTTAAAGATTAGATCTGCCGTTGAATAATCGACTCTATCGTGTTCTGACATTGGATCTTTGTACATCACCTTCAGCATTCCAGATAATTCTCAAAGGTTTTGTCCTTCATTTTTTATAGATAAGGAAAATAATTTTGACTGAACATAAGCAGGCCAAAACCTTCATAGAATTCTTCATTAGACATTTCTGGACTTGACGCCATTGTTAGAAGAATGGTACTATGTGCTAATTGTATGCCATAGATAATTGTAGAACATTTAAATATATAACAGGTCAGGGGACATTTAAATAAACTGTTGTGTAAATCAGCTATTAGAAGCATGATTTACAACATGATTATGACTGGGTCAACTCTACACATGCATATTTCACCGACTAATCATGCATAACAAGCCACTGAAACAGTGCTTAAAGCCATGGACAATAAATAAACTACAGCTTTGTGACCTGCAGGATAAAATGTAGTTCTCCGGGGATTCTGCATCTGTGTCAACTGCTGGGTATCCAGATGATGCCTAGTCTAGGACTGGCATAGCTAGTGATTGATTAGATGCTAACTGGAATGACGAGGCAGACGAAATCAGCTGCCCTAGTAGGCTAGGGTTCACAACATGGTTTGGCATAGTTATAAGAAAGCAATGTAATCTCATAAAGGATACCACCTCACATCCACCACATCCTTTTGTCCATAGGAAGGTGTGGCTGACTCCAGATCCAAAGACTGATAAACCAACAGCATTTCTTTCCTGAGAAAACATGCATGTTCATATGGAGTAGTGTGGACCCAGAAAATAAATATTGGGGCCACTTTTTTTTCTGACAATGTACTACACATATGAATGAGAACTGAAAGATGTATAAAGAGCCCAAAGAACTGGTGTGTTGATAAGTTGGGGTTCTGGGTGTTCTTTCTGTTTATTTTCTATGCTTTTTAATTCATGCAAATGACTGTAACACCGTTGGTACAATAAACAACGAGTGAGAGCCAAGATCAAGCAGGTGAGCCATGCTGGGATTAAACTCAAAATGCCATTGTTTATCCTAGAAAGTGTTGTATTAATGATTGCAGTATCATTCTTATCTGTGGTATGTGCAGCCGGGTGCCAGTTCATCTACCAAAGCTAACTAGGTCTTCAAGAGGAAACTTAATGACTCCGGATCACAAGTGTACTTAGGTAGGTGATCACTTGGTTATCCTTAGTCCTGCTGCATACATTGAACAGTAGCAAGGCTGGCCTTCTAGGGCTAAAACGCTTCAACAGTCTCAAGAAGATTTAGGAAACAATTCTTTCTTAGTAGGCATGATTTCTCCCAGCTCAAGTTGTGCCCATTTCTAAAGGTTTAGCTTTGTGTTTTTCCTTAAGGACTGTAGTGGTTTTGAACAGAAATTATTCTTGATAAGTTGTTCGTGGTCTGTGTTTTAAAATAGTTAAGAGAAGAAACGTGAAGAGTTTTGTTTTTTTTATATACAGTAATATTTTTTACTGCAGTGCACCATCATTCTCGGCCCCCGTGGAGCAGAATTTCTTTCTCTCATATAAAATACTGTGAGAATGTTGTGTGTACTTTCTGCTTTCCTGCATGCCCCTCTTAAGGTTCTCTTGTTCCAACCTGTTCCCACACGGCCCTGCGTGAGCCTGCCTCTGGCAGTCTGGGCCATTTTACTTGGTTACTTCTACCAGTCAATCTACTTAGAGAAGCCAATGTTATTAGTGTTATTTTGAAAGTAAGAATAATCACATTCTGAGTGTAGACCAGGGTTCTCTAATCTGAGTCAGGAGCATTAGCGTCAGTAAACAAGAAAGGTTTACTGATGTGTCCTCTGGATGAATGTGTCCTGGATCTTGTCTGTGTCTGGAGACAGACAAAAGGCTTGTTATTGAGAACCCAGACCTTAGACACCAAGTCTAGCATATAGGTGGTACAGAGGAGAGGACTCGGTGAGCTAGGGAAATCTATAATCTTACATTGTTAAAAGTTGCTTCTTCATGTACCTTTTTAAAAGCACTGATTTACCTTCTCATTTTAAGGCATAAGGTGAGTTTATAATTTAGTCCTTCTAGGTTTTCAGTCATTCATTCTCACCCTGAGGCTGCTCATGCAGGCACACACACACACACACACACACACACACACACACACACTGGAAGAAACCATGTCTTTAGCACACAGGAGTCGTATTTGGAGGATAGATATTTATGTAACTATTAAACATTCATATAATAAACATAGATATTGTAATTGAGACATAGATTAGCCACTTTGCAACTACAGAAGATGAAGGCAAAAGGAAGCTTGCTGCCCTTCTAAAATATTTATTTTATGAGCATCTTGCCTGCAAGTATGCTTATGAATCGTATGCATATTTAGTGCTGACAGAAGCTAGAAGTGAACACTGCATCCCTTAAGACTGGAGTTATAGATATTTGTGAGCCATTACATACATGGGTGCTGGGAGTTGAACCCAGCTCCCCTGAAAGAGCAACCAGTGCTCTTACTCTCTGAACCTTGTCTCCATCTCTACTGTCTTTTGAGAAGATGACTGATAATTCCCAACAAATGGGTTTCCGGGAGATGTAGTAAGATACTGCACGAAGATATATATTTGCTTGAAAACATAGAGCCCATACATAGGAAGTGTAGGCTTTTGGACCATATGTAAACTTTGCCGTGTAAAACATGTAAATTTAAATTTTAATTTAATCACTGCCTTTATTAGGGTTTCTACTGCTGTAAAGGGACTCTATGACCACAGCAAGTTTTAGAAATTTAATCCATTATCATCCTGGTGGGAAGCATGGTGGCATGTAAAAAGACGTGGTGCTGGAGGGGCAGCTGAAAGTTCTATACCTGGCTCAGCAGGCAGCAGGAATAGAGACACTAGGGCCTGACTTGAGCTTCTGAAACCTTAAAGCCTGCTCTCGGTGATACACTTCACTTCCTCCAACAAGGTCACACCTACTTCAACAAGGCCATGCCTACTCAAACAAGGCCACGCCTTCTAATAGTGCCACTCCCGATGAGCCTATGGTGGCCTTTGCTTCCTGCCCTGGAGAACCAGCACATCTCTACTTCTTTATCTCGCTTTGATAATGCCGGTTCCCCAACCTGGTGAACCTCAGGTGACTGAGCCACGGTGCTCAGATAGCAGATGGAGCCCCTGCTTGCAACCAACAGTGATGTGGCTATGGGATGAGCGCAGAAAGGACAACTCTGAATTTCATACCACCGAATGAACTAAAAGGATTTTGAAGATGCACAAAGGGAATGAACTAAAAGGATTTTGAAGATGCACAAAGGGAACAGCTATTTTTTCCCACCCTTGTGTGTTCGGGGTGAGCCAGTAAATCAGGTAGAACTCATAAGAAGCTGGAAATCTCTTTATTTGGAAGAAATCTGTCTATGCAGGCAAGAGACACCCGTTGAGTGAGAAACTTGTGAGAAACAGGGCTGAGAGAGGGACAAGCATGACAGCAGCTACCAAAATAAAGAGTGCGATCAGAGCTACCTACGAGGGGGCTAAACCTGAAAGGGAAGCAGTGGCTGCTTACTGGGTGGTTAAAAAAAATGGACAGCATTTGGGTAGGATGAGGAGAGGAGGAAAGGCATTCTGTGTTGGGAGGATGGGGTCATCTGAGGGCAGAGGGTGATGATAATGACTGTAAGGCAAAGCCTGTTCTGTGGCACAAGACAGCAAACCCATTAAGATAAAAAGCAACACAGAAAGGAGTTCTGAGGTGAAGCTGGCATCAACATCTCCGCCTTTTGTGCTCTCATAAAATACAAAAGGAAGGTCGTGAGTTCCTCTTTTCTCTTTTCCTTCCCAGCTTGTGAGTTAGCTCCTCCCAAGACATCAGGAGATACAGAAGCACCTGCTGCCAGCACCCGGCCCTGGCATGGCAGCGGCCACTGCTCCAGCTCGGGCCTCCCTTCTACACAGAAGGGTCTCTACCTAGAGTGCCCAGAGCCTTAGACCCATGGCAGGAAAGACAGGGGAAGGAGAAGATGAATGTCCAAGCTTCCTGCACTTTGTCCATAACTCCTCTTATGTGTGCTCACTATCTCCCAAAGCAGGCAGGGAGACAGGTCGCATACTTGGTAAAGCATTCTTGTGAGTTTCTTGTGTCAGGACCCTACTCCTTTTCCCAGAATCCCATTCTAGATGAACGGCTCGTGTTTATCTATTTGTATCAGGAGGAAATGGCTCTCCTTGAGTCTGTGGGTAGCACCAAGGAGAGCAGGGTGGGCGAACTGACACAGCAAGTCTAGGGATGGAAGAGGCAAGACAACAGCATGGTTCAAGAAGTACTTTTATTGGTCTCAGGGCCTCTATAGAATTCAAATGGGGGTTATTTTATGTGTGTAAGTATGTTGTACCACCTGCATGCTCAGTACCAGCTGAAGCCAGAAGAGAGTATCAGAAACCCTGGAACTAGACCCAGAGATGTCGTAAGCTGCCCTGTGGGCGGTGGAAATTAAACCCAGGTACTCTGGAAGAGCAGCCAATGCCCCTAATACTGAGCTAGCTCTCCAGTCCCGCCCTATGGCTTTAATAGTTACTCATTTGTATCTTAAAGAGGATACTTGAGTCGTGGCCTGTGAGGTGCTTAGAAAAGAACGTGATATATAAGTACAGCAGCTTCTCAGAGAGGTGTGTTGGAAGATGCCCAGTGGCGGCTTGAATCCGCAGATTGAAATACATGTATATACTATGGTTGCTGCCACAAGCTTCCAAAGTTAACCTGGCCTTCCATGTGGCCTACATGTTGTGGCATGGCTTGTGCTTTGAAGCAGTCACTAACGTAAAGGTCGCTTGAATACAACCCCTGTGAAATCGCGATAATCAATATGGCACGTGAGGTGGCTGCTGGGCAAATGAGTAATGGTGACCTCTACGGCATGGACAGAGTGGGCAGTGGGAAGATTCACAAAGAGAAAATTCCTCTGTGCAGAATTCTATTACATCAACTGAAAAGCACACCACTTAAAATTATGGCTGATTTCTGGAGTCCTGTATTTGTTAGCTTATACCATGGCCGTGGGTAGCTATATAGTGGAACCGAACTCGTGTAAAGAAAGCACATGACATCTCTCCTTGTATGACACTCCCCTTCTTCCCTAAAATTTTTGTCAGATATCGAACTCATCTTGGGATGACAACTACGGTGGCCTCATTGCCGATAGCTTGATGCCATCAGTTGTCTCTGCTCTGTTCCCTGTCAAATGCTCTATGAGAAGAGGGGATTGGAAGAGTTGGTCAGTTCCAGGTTTCTTATTGCACATCCACTGTCCTGGTGTCTGATTCAGAAGACCTAGGTTTGGAATCACGTGATGCTGACCCAAGATTTGAAATGTGGGGCTTTGTCGGGTCACGAACAGAAAGAGCACACTGCTTGCTTTTCTTCTTCTTCCTGAGCAGATCTCCTTGTCCTATAGTTAATGTCAGAACAAGTGGCTTTACAACCCCTCCCAGCGAATTTCTGCTTCTGCACTTTTAAAGAAATGGAAGGGAAAAGGTTGTTCTCAGAGTTGAGGCAAGTGACATTCTGGAAATATCTGAATGTCCTGTTCTTCACACCAACTCTTAATTTACATCGTTGAAGTCTTGGGAAGAGTGTCTGAAGGAACTAACATTTTGAGGCAGACATGGGGATAAGCGTTTCTATTTTAAAACAGATACCCAGTAGAAGAAAGCAGCTTTTCCTCTGTCTAAGGGCCCGTGGCATTTTGCACTGTGCCATAGAGTCCTGCATGATAAATAGTCAACCATGGGAGGAAAATGACCCCATGCTTAGGGGAAGTAATGTGCAACCCAGAAAGTGACAGTAACTGTCAGGTCGCAAACCCCAGTTCTCGCATGCTTTTAGGTAAGGTGATACGTCATGGAGGTACACGTTGTGCTAAAGGCAGGACTGTAGAATGGCTCCTGCTCAGAGATATGTGAAGTAGGATACAGGAAAGCATCTTCCATTGGAGACGGAGTCTGCCATGAATAAAATTGTGGAAATGTTTTTTATTTTTTTTGGCCAAATGGTTTTCTCCATCCCATAATAATCCAGAAGCATCTCTGATGTAAGTACTCAGCAAAACGGAGAAAATTACTCACCCTATTATTAACACTCAAGTTCAAATTCTTTCCCAAATCTCCTCTGGCTATTCCCCGCAAAGCATCATAAGGAGGTGCATCTCCAAGACGGGCTATGGGAGGGAGGAGAGTGGGGAATGCTCTCAGATGGAGACGAACCCAGCTGAGCACAGCTGAACCCTGTGCTCCCTCAAAGCACCCAGATTTCAGAAGCCTGTTACTTTGTAAACTAGGTAGAGAGGAACAGACCTTCATCTTCTTTTGCTTTGTCCAAGGTGATTAGAAACTATAATGCACTCTGAATTCTATGCCTCTTTAATGGACGAACCATAACCCAATTTGTTGGAAGAAGAACCAGAAGCCCATTTTGTGAATGTTTGACTCTCAAATCTCTCTAGCCTGGAGCGATAGCAGAGAGGGAATGTGGTTCACTTGTTCTGTTATAATTACCATAAGGTTTCTCTGCGTGTCATTTAGGTAACAGTGTTACCAGTCCCAGTTCACAAGTGAAGAAAATGGAATCTGGAAAGGCTAAGAGACACAGATGGACCTGAAAAACATTATATTACGTGAGGTAAATCAGACAGCACAAGACAAACACTGCATGACCGCACGCACATAAGGAATCTAAAATGCTAATGTCATAGAATTTGAGAGTGTGATGATTACCAGGGGTTGAGGAGAGCAGAAGGAAACAGGAGACTTATTGGACAATGTGGGAGTTACAGTTAATGACAATATGTTGCATTCTTGAAAAATACACAGTGCATATTAAGAGTTTCTACAATAAATGCTATAATAGGTAATGAATGCATTTGTTACCTAGACTGCACAGAATATACATATGCTTCAAAATATCAATATACAGTAAATGCATAAATTATTTATAATATATATTATAAAAGCCACTGCTAGTGTGACTACATGCTTATGACACCACCCCTTCACGAGAACACCAGTGAACACAGCTCTAATTTACTATTCATTTCTCAGTATATTCAGCAAGATTATTGAAAATGGTTTTCATGCTTTTTTTCTCCCATCCTTATTACAGTACTAACACGATTCTTGTAAAAACCAGACCTCGGGGATTTTTTTTCTCATATAAGTCTTAATCCTTAATCATAGAAACAACTATTCATCTTCTCTTTCCATTTGGGACTGAAGAATTTGTTTCAGGAGCAGCCAAATGCCTAAGCCCTCAATTTCTGAAAAAATGCTCCCTAATATATAGATATATAGACAGCGATAGATATAGATAAAGAGATAGATAGATAGATAGATAGATAGATAGATAGATAGATAGATAACACAGAGATACAACTTTACTATCTCTTTCTTTTCTTTTTTTTTTTTTTCATGTCAGGGTTTCTCTGTGAAATATTCCTACCTGTCCTGGAACTCACTCTGTAGACCAGGCTGGCCTCGAACTCACAGAGATCCACCTGCCTCTGCCTCCTGAGTGCTGGGATTAAAGGCATGTGCCATGACCGCCCAGCTATTTCTTCTTTAGTAAGTTGGCAAGGTCTTACTATGTGTGAAGAGAGTGTTGTGCTATACTGTATAAGAAAGCAAAATGACTGACTCTACTGTTCAGTGAATTATCATCGGATCACGTTTAACCGACCAGAACAACAGACATAATAAAAAACCAAGAAGTAATGCAACAGAGAAGCTTCATGACTTTTGGTGTCCAGAAAGTAGCAACTGGGAAAACTGTAGGCAAAGAGGTGATGTCTGGATGCCCACCCTGTATAAGTTCTGTTTGTGCGCATTTAGATCATTTGGGCCATAGAATTAGAAGACTCGACTTCAGATCCTCATTATTGTAGTGTTGGTGTGGCCTTAAGCAATTGACTGAGTTGTACCGAAACTGAGCTTCCTGATGTATAAAGTAACAATAACAAAGCTTCTAATTCATATGATTCAATGGTATTCAAATAAAATAAAGTATGAATAATGTTATGTTAATACCCAAGAATGAATAACAGCATTGTATCACTGGTATCAGGGAGGTCCATGGCAAAGAATTGCAAAATTAGGACTTCTTTTTCATAGAAAAGGTAGTTCTCTGTACTTTCTCACTCGGGACGTAAAACTTGGTGTTCAAAAGCGACCATGTCTAGGAATCTGATGTAAAACTTGATACTCAAAGTTGCTTTTTGTTCTTTTATTCCATCCACATCCAGCCTTGGTGTGGCATTTTCTGACTCAACCTTGAGCTCTGCAGAGAAAACCCAATGCTCTAACACATACCGAGGACTATCGATTTTATTTTATTTCACTTGATATTTAAAAAAGAAAACACCATTTCTCCTCCAAACAAAACAAAAAGCCAAGTGTGGTTGCTCATGATGGCAATCCTTGCGTTCAGGAGGCTCACAGGGGAATTGCCTTGAATTGGAGATAGCTTGGCCTATATTATGAAACCTTGCTCAACAGACACACGCACACACACACACACACACACACGGGCATGGGGCAGGTGGGCAATATCCTGGAAAGTTCTGCCCTCTCTGTACCTACTCACATCAGAATAAATTGCATTTTATCCGTGCCAGAAGCTCTAAGGAAGGCATCATTAAAGATTTCAAGGTTGGTGCATAAATGGATTGAATGAACATAAGAGCTCTCATTGCTGCAACTCAAAGCAATCAGGGTCATTTGTAGGGAGCCTTAGCTAATGTCCGGGTCATTTGTTAGTGTGGCCTAGATAGTCATATCTTTTATTGCTTCCCTTGCCCCACTGCTGCATAGAGATCCTCCCGGTTCTGGAATTTTCCTCTCACTGTTTATTACAAGCTTAGTGAGGCCTCCCACTGCCTAACCCGAAGTAGGCAGGCTTGGAAGGACCCCTTTTGAGAGGCCAGATGTTGAGACAGAGAAACTCCAAAGGTAAGGTTACATTTACCAGGAGGCAAGCCCAGCAAAGCAGAGCCATGCTATTTTATCGAGAGAAAAAAAAAATCTTTTGAAGTTGTCTGAAGGCCATGCTCAATTGGGAGATCAGAACTAAAGATCTGACCATATTGGAAATTAGCATTGCTAATGAAGTTTTCAGAGAATCACAGATTATTTTCATCTCCTTAACCTTCTCTATTAATACTTCAGTTAGAAAATATTGTGTTGCTGTTTTTAATCATCTAATAATGGACAAATGCTATTTTAAGGCAGTAGCAATGATGCCAATGCCATTTTTTGAAAAGAGGCATCAACTTGTGGCACATTGCTTTCTTCTGTTTGTTTTGATTCCACAGTAGAGAGTGGCAGCTGACTGAACTGTCTGGTCAGTCGGACACTAGAGACCATCTGAGCAGTTCAGTGACAGGACTAGTTGCTTTTTAGAGACCCAGGTATAGACAAGAATCCCAAGGGACCTAGGCATCTATGCCAGCCTAGGGGAACTGAACCCTGAGCCAGGCATCTAAGAAACAACATGTCTGTACAGTTCACAGAGGGGAGTCTACCGTCTTGACATGGCCACCTCTTACACATAAAGACACTGATGTCTGCAGCCCTTCCAGAATATACCATGGAAAGGAAGGCAGTCTGAGTTCATTAATATGAATGAAGCAACTGCTTTGTTTACCTGTTTTGTGCTTGAGGCTTAGTTACCTTAACAAATTATACCCTCACCCAGTCCTGCCTTTTCTGGTATTGATTCATTGATGAGTCATTTACTTACCCACCAAACCCCTGCTCACCGTCTACTACATTCCAGGTGCTCTAATACTGAAAAAAAAAATCATTTTTAAAGGCTTCCTTGTCTAGGGAAGTAGCTCCGTGGGTAAGCTGTTTGTCTTACAAACATGATCTATGTTCAAACTCCAGAACACGTGTGAAAATGCTGGGCTTGGAGGTGCACACTTGTAAACCCATTGCTGGGAAGACAGAGACAGCAGGATTCTTGGGGCTTGGTGACCACCCATGGTAAACTAGTAGGCAAACTCCAGGCCATTGAGAGTCCCTGTATCAAAGAAGTCAGGTAGACAGCTTCTGAAGAATGATGCTGAAGGTTCTCTTGTCGTGACCTACTCATGAACATTACACATGTACACACACATACACAGATGGAACACACATGCACACACACACACAAATAGGAGGAAGCAGAGAGAGAGGTTTTTTTTTTTTTTCTGCTTCTATGGACAGTTGTCTCTTTGGTAAAAGACAAGGAAATAAGTAAGAGGAAGGGAGGGAGAGGGTAAGGAGAGAGAGCAAGAAGCCATACTACACAAACACAGCAAAACATGGGATAATGCACAGGGGAGATCTGAACAGAGAGGAGAAAGATTCCTTTTTACTTAGTTGTCAATGGGAGACCTGAAGAGCAAAAGGTAAACTAAGGGCTGAGAGGCGAAGGAACTGAGAGCAGGCACAGTTTCTCAGCAGCCCGGGTTTTAGGCAGGAAAGAGGCCAGACTGGGGAGGAGAGATGAAGGAGAAAGAAAACAGTAGATGGAGCCAGATCCTCAAGGTTTTGTGTGCAGAATAAACAGCGTGGATTTTCCTTTAAGCCTACTGGACGATGATTGAAGTATCATTTCATGCAAGGGGTCGGTCTGCTTTACACTGCACAGGCCTGATGATGGGCAACTTCTGCATTTACAGGACTCTGTGGAATTGGGAAGAGCTACTGAGAATCCGCTGTAGTATGAGGTGATGGTGATGGGCAGGCAGGGCGCAGAGCATAAGCTTTGTCTGGAGCAATTGTTGGGGCAGGGAAGGCTCACCTGGTCAGAAGATCACCCTTTACCTGTCATCTCTCACATCTTATCTAGGCTCAGCTGACCCAAAAAGTCTTTGTGGAGAAATTCTTAAATCTAAATATGGGAAAAATGAAAACACAAACCAATACAGGGACATACCCAGGATCATACAGCATGCCACTAACAGAAACAAGAAGGAACCATGTACCACCTTGCTAAATCATGTTCCCAAGTCTCACAGGGAGCACATCTTCTCACGTGGGTTAGTGATTAGTCATGTCCCACGCTGAATAAGTAATGAGTTAAGAACCCTTGTGGGACGGATGCAGTGGATGTTTTGACAGCTGGGCAATTGTATCGGCCTTGTCTTCCAACACAACTTTACTAACTATTGATCATGTACTTGCGGACAAGCCGCACAATTCTCTGGGTCTCTGCATCTTCCTCCATCAATTGGAATAACAATAACTTTTTAATTCCCCGAGACCCATATAAAATGATTCATGAAAACACCACTTAGCAGACCACCTGGAGCAGAGTCAAGAATGCCCATGGTTATCATGTAGAAGATGTCTTATAACTTGAAATGAGTCTCTTCATCTTCAAAGCTGGTGAGTGGTACTCACTGTCCGTTCTGAAGAATTGTGGAACTGTGAAGGATGGGTTTCTACGTGGATTCATGGCTGACAAATCACCCCTTAACCTTTCTCCACTGGACAGAGTAGGGGCCTTCACAGCATGAGGTGTCATTCCTTCCATGATTTCTGAATTCATTAATTCTGAAAATACTCATTGAGTGCTTACTTAAAGGCTAGGTGAAAATCAACCGTTTCACTGGCTTTACCCAATTAATTTCTCCCATTATCATATGATAACTTTTCAATAAGCATATGCTAGTGACTGTCAGAGAGAGAGAGAGAGAGAGAGAGTGTTAAGGGATGGGATCCTATGATAATTTCAAAGAACCATGCAATCTATCCAGTTTGAAGAGTTTTACATACCCTGAAGGCTTGCCTATGCATTTGGAACAAGATTTCAAGCTGAGGCTGAAACTGGTGTTAGGTGTTAGCACACTTGCCCCAAATGCCCGAGGCCCAAGGTTCTATCCTCAGTACTGCTGGGAAAAAACAAATGGAGCAAGATCAAGTGAGGAGGAGACATCAAACTGGCGTTCCTGAGCACATATTTGGATTTGAGGTAAACACTGTCTTGTCTATCTTTCATGCCTTTCTACACCTCCCTGCCAAGAACTGTAAAGTGTTAGTGTACCAGTTTTACAGAGGGAAAACTCAGTTTCAGAGAGCTTAAGAGGCTCCCCCGGTCACACAGCCAATGAAATAAGAACCAGCGCAGGAGTCTAGGATACTTCACTCTTGATCACATTTTGGGGGCATTCTTTGCTGGACCCACACATCCCCTTCCAAACAGAAAAAAAAAAAGATAAGCTTGAAAGAGAAATGATGAGGATGGTTCCTGTGGTGTGTGTGCATGTGTCTGGAGGAGAAAAGGAGAGAGACAGACAGACAGACAGAAGCAGAAAGAGAGATATAGAAGACACGGTGCAGATTCTGGATTGCCGACCATAAGTTAAACACATGGCAGCCGATTTGAGTTTCTGATGGGGGCGTCAGTACCTGAGCAAAAGGCAAAGATGAAGCAGAAGTGGCAACTAAACACTGTCCCTGTCCTGAGTAGACACGAGCGCCAACTGAACGCCATCCCTTTGCTGAGCAGGGCGCTCATTCAGGACAGAGAGGGCACTGGCACGCAGGATTCCAAACCCTAGGAGTTCCAGTATAGATCATCGGCATCATTATCCTTAGCGGGTGATAAAATATCCTCAGGACACCCGAATGAGGGGGGCCTGCAACCTGCAACAGCCCCTCCGTGAACTCTAGTCCAGCCTCCCGGAACACATACCCTCCAGGTGGTGAGATTGCTGCCCCTTGGGGAAGTCAGTGCCATTTCTTTCTGTAAAGGAAAAAAAGAAATGTGGGTACTGCAAGCTTTTTAATTTTGTGAGTTTTGCAGATCTTCATTAATACTACCATGATGGATGAGCACCAAGTTGTAATTTGTTCCTCCTCTAGTTTCCAGAGCCTGCAAAGCCCATCTTCCAGTGCGATCATCTTAATGATTATTTATGGACAGTTCATGAATTTCTCAAATGGGTATCATACATAACACCCATGCATTTCCATAAAAACGAGAGCAATTTCTTTTAAAACAAACATACATTTGCTTCATCTGCAGATCTAAGCCTGAGGATTTAATGAAACACTGCTTCCCCGTACCCTCAACATGCAAAATCCTGGCTTGTGTTCAGCTCCCAGTTTGATTTTAAGTACTGTGCCCGCGAGAGGAGGGGTCTCTCTGAGTAAGAGGGAGCTGGTGCCTCTGCTCCTGATGCAGCATGCTTGTGAAAAGCGGCCCTGCACTTGCAGTTGGTTGTGAGCAGAGAGGCAAGTGTGGGAGGTACGACACCGAGGTAACCACCTCCCCACAAAGCAGGCAGCTTCGCATCCAGGGGAGTATCAGGTTGCTGTACTCAGCTGTGGGCTGTCACTGTCTCCTAATGTGACTGTTTTCCCAGCCCTCTGCAAGGAGGCAGAAGCTGCTCTCTGATTGGTATAGCATCTCCCTTTGCCTCTGCATTGATTTCTTGTCCTCCTCCTTTGCTTCATAAAGAGAGGGGCAAGAGCTGGTGCTGTGGAAAGAGAAGCCTCATTTTTAGTATGAGACAACCTCTATCTTTTTTCAGGAGAGGGAAGTTGGACTATCAATTCTTTTGTAAATGTGTATGGTGATATTTGCTCCGGTAAGTTCATCTCTCTATTGATTTGCCTCTCTCTCTTTCTCTGTCGTGTGTAAGTACATTTGGGCTGTATACTTTTATTTCCTAATGTGATTCTTTAGAAATATCCAGTGATGATATCTTCCCTCCCCTTAACTTTGTTTTCTTTTATGCATATGTTGAAGCGAAAGAGTCTGGGTTATGTGGTATATATAATTCTCACATTAGCTGTTAAGCATATACCGGTTTCCTGGGTTTCTCTTAACACAGTAAGGAAACTATTTAAGCAAAGTTATATTGGGCTTTATAAAAATATAATGTCATTCTATATCAGCCACTTTAAGAGTGTTTAATGTTCTAAGTATATTCATTGTGCTGCGACCTGCTTACCATTTTAATTAAAGTTTCTTCATCAGCATTATAGTGCGAATGCCTTCAATTCCTTAAATAGCTACCAAATATTATGTGTCAATCTCCTCAGGGCTTATACCAGAGTATAATGAAGGAATGGGGTTTCTTTTCGATTCTGAGGTATTCTTTAAAAGACCTGAATTTCTCTCTCTCTTTTTTTTAAAGTGTTCATATTGCTAAAGTAAACCCCTTGCCTTGCATAAAAAGCTAGGCTTCAAGTAGCCATTGTTTCTTGTCTGACTTTCTTTGCGTTGTGTATTTGTGCCACCATCTGCCAGAGGCCCAGCCTTGTCTCTGATGTGGCTATAACTCCAGCTAACCAGGAGAAAAGTTGTTCTTATTTGATCCACACTGATACAGAATGTATGTCTGGTCACATCTGTCAGAGTCATGAATTCTAGATGCATCACCTGGTCACTGAGGGCAGAGGATGGTCTGAATTCCTCAGCTAATTCATCTGTTAGTGCCATTGTAGTCCATAGGGATGATAAGACAATTAACTAATCATGCTAATGAATGCAACATGCCTTAATCCCTTTTTATTTTTGTCATACAGTCAGCAAATCTATGTAGTCTTTTTTCATGGTAAATGAACTAGGGAATGTATTCATAACAAAAGGTAAGGGTACCTTTATATCAGGAGCTAAAGCCTGGCGATTCTTAGAGGTTTTGAAAGTAAAGTTGGAAATTCCATACTTCTCTAGAATTCCCAGGCATATGTGCTTTTTGAATAACCATTTTTGAGACTATGACAGGTCTCAGATGTACTAAGGAAATAGTAACGGCTGTCTAGGAATGCGCTGACTTTCAGGCACCACTGTTCGGGCACCCTGCAATGCACCTGCTGTTGGCATGCTGAAGTGGGGTTGCTCACTTTGATAATCAGTCTGAATGTTGCTTGATCTAGCTTCAAAATAAATTCCCCCAAACCCACCTGTCTATTTATATTGCCTGATCCTAGTTCTTGTGGATGTGTCTTTAATAACAAACGCAGATGTCACTCATCCTATAGAAGCTAAGCACGCCTTCGCAGGTAGTCTGTTGGAAAAAAAAAATAAGTATGGCTTTTGTCCTTGAGCTGAATGGAAGCGTCAGTGGTGGGCAGGCCCCATCTTCTCTTTTCGCCAGCTCACATTTACCAGATCCACTTCACATCCTTGGATGATGCTCCTTCAGGGTCAGCCGTCACAGGTTGAATGTAAAGTCATGAGCTGTAAACAGAATTGTCAGCATATGAAGCTACTCCACAGTGGAGTTGGAGGGAATGGTGGCCCACAAGTGTCTGTCTTCTCCTTCACATGCCAATCATGGCCGAGTTGGGGTTCCAGACACAGAGCCCTAGGGAGGCCCATTGAATCTTTGTTACATCAAGAAGACAGGGTCTTTGACCATTACATTGAGTTGGGATAAGTCTGCATGGTCTTTAATTGTATCCCTCTGACAAGTCCAGAATGCAACGTTCAGAAAAGTCAGTTTTAAAAAAAAAAAAATAATTTTTTTAAGGAATGAAAAGCTCAATGCAGTGTTGGACAAAAATAATGAAGTGGCTTTGAATTTTTCCCACAATGAAATCATCTATTCTTTTTAGCAAAGTGAAGGAGGCAGAGGTGGTGATTGTGTCCAACTGGTAAATCCACGATACGTCTGCACTTGGCTGAGATCCCTCAACTCATAGTCTTTGTGCAGTCTCCTGGAGCCACTCTGAGGAGGCTAATCTCATTGCTCCACTTTGCAGAAAAGAAAATGGAGAAAGAGAGAGTGTGTAACTTGATGAGATGACGCGATAAAGCTGATGAGGAGTGAGTGGCACATCCGTCCTCAGTCAGGGCTCCACGTTGTCGGTGGAACCGCTGGCAGTCTCCTGCCTCAGAGTGGTGTGCAGGAGCTTGACAAATACCACGCCGCACTTCCACTGGTATTTTTCCTTCTTTTGACAATAGGTAACCTCCCTTTTCTCACACTGTGCTTTTGTAACTCCAGGCTAATTATGTGCCTAAGAACCACTCGGTTTGTGCAGCTCCCAAGATGTGGATGTAGCAAAAGGAAGCCAGCCTGGGGAGAGACAGGATGCAGATGTGGCTAAATTAAGGTATCCCTCTAAGTGAGCAAGACAAATCTGTCCCTTGACTTTCAGTCTGTGAACAAAGGGTTCCAAATAAAGATGCAAAATAACTTAGAAACATCAGTATCTCAAGGCGCCCAGCGTGTCGTGGATGCAAAGTGCAAAAGGCAATTCCAATTGTTTTGCTTCACTTGGGAAAACTTTATAGAATGCTCACCTTCACTTCAGCCGCCCCCGTGATTTTCTTCCTGTTCTTTGGCTAACTAGAAAGGGCTTACATGGTGCTTCAGTTATAATATTGCTTCTCTACCAGCCAGGTAATTAAAAATGAACCCAACTGCCGCTAAGGGAGCTGAGCAGTGCGGCAGAGTTGAAGCCCTGGGTTCTTAACATGTTTCTTTGCACCCAGGTACTGAGCTCCCCATTTGAAATCCATCCAAGCCAGTACTACTCAGACAAGTCTTCCAGGGGAAATTTTTGACTAACACGGAATCGATATGTTTGAAATTTCCCCTCAAGCAGCAGGGTGGAAGCAGGGCACAGTGCTCATGGTAAATCTGGGAAACACTGTGCTGTCTTCTATTCCACCCGGGAGGATTCTGAGTGATGAGAATGTGGCTAGAATGTTAAGTCTACCTCAGGACGTCTTTACTGTATTTTACCAAAACCCCAAATAACATAAGCAAATGAGAGAACAAACACAGCACATTGGTGGCTTCCGGAGTGAATCTTTGAAGGCCTGGTCGCAACATTGAGGGTTTGTGTGTGTGTATGTATGTGTGTGTGTGTGTGTGTGTGTGATTTGCTGACTAATGAGCAGTAGTTTAGAACTAACACTTTCATAGACAGTTAGGTGGCTAAAAGCTCAAACTGCAGTGCCCAGTGAAATGCTTCTAAACTAACAGTCATTTTCTTCTTTTTGGCAGAAACAATAACATAATTCTGAATTCACTTTTCTCCTGTTTTTGAATAAGACATAATTTGGTGGTTTAATCAGCAAGTGTGGTATTAGAGCCAGCACCAATAAAGAAACCTGGATCATTTTGCTTTTTGTTTTGATGAGTACTTATGAGAGTTCTAAATGTACCGAGAGCCACCAAACATAGACTTTTGCTCTAAGAAAATATGTTGTGTTCAGCCTCAGGGCGAATCAAATGTGTGCCATCCCTTCAAACCAATCTTGGAAACAGTTTTATAAAGGAAACCATTTTCCAGTCTTCCTTCTTCAGAGAGATCACTAGGTCCCAGATAAACAGTATTAGAAATCCTGCCCAATCCACACTTTGCTTATTTCTGCTTAATTTAGATATGGATGTGTGTCTTTAAATATATTGATCATTGAGTGCTTAAAAAGAACCCATTAAATATAAAGAAAATGGCTGGTATAATGACAAGTGTGTTGGAGAGCTCACTGTAAGCTAGTGTCCACATAGAGCAGGGGTCTTGTTAGGTATTTACTAGAATCACTTCAAGCTTGGAGCCTGAAGTTAGCACAAGAAGGATGCTTTAAAAAAAGAGGTTCTTGATCATGAGCATGTACCTTTAAATATTTATATTTAAAAGAGAGAGAGGGGGGTGAGTTCAAGTGGAGACACTAATCTGTTAGCAATCTGCAGAACTTCATAGTATGCTTTACCGTGATCATCTTAGAATAACTTCCACCCATTGGGGTTGAGGTATCTCCAAACACATTCTATTCCAGTTCCTAGAAACCTAGTTTCCAGCCCAGGAGAAAGAGCGTTCACTGAGGAGTGTTATATTGGCCACCATACTTATATAGTCATGTCTCATGGTCCGTCGAAAAGATGGCAAAATATAGGCTTTTAAAGAATTGATCAAATTTAAGGAAAAAATTGAATATTGGCCACCAGGTTGCCCTTTTATTTAGCAGATATTTAAGTGTGCCTGCCATGCCCTGGGTACTGTGAGAGCTGCGGAGATACAGGGGTCAGCAAACAGATATAAGACCTCTTTTTTCAGGACTAAGTGTCTTTATGGTCCACTCCTCACCTAAGCCTACTTTCTAGTTCACATCCCAGAATAAGTCTTCTGACAGTACAATTGAGCTGGTCCAGAAAGTCGTCAGCAGGGAATGTGTGCTATTGGGCTTATCTGTTCATGCTTAAGGAGGGAGCAAGAGCTCCCCTTATTTGCTGGAGTGTTGACCGTCTGCTGAGTGAAGTGGTTAGAAGGGGAAACAGGCTGAGGCTCCACAGTGCTTAGGTCTTCTCAGGGCTGTTTGCTACTCTTAGGCAACCTCACAGGGGTTCTCCCCCTACCCCTCTGCCCAGTGCTCGGGAGAGAAAAGAAAGGAGAAATTTTGATAGGACAGAAAAGAAGATAGGAAACAAACTGCAAAGGGGCCCATAGCACCTAAGATGGTCCCTGACATCCAGGACTAACGACTTGCTTTATCTGTCTCTGCTAGGTGTTCATGTCCTTGTTTGCCTTCAACAAATGTGTATGGTGGGTGGGTGGGGGGAGGGCTCTTTGCGCTGAGCACACTTCCAGATGCTAATGCAGGGCAATAAACAAGATGACCCCATCTCTGAATTTGAGGAACTTCTAATAATCCAAGATTATGCAGTCCCAGCACTGTTAGCACATTCCCCAGGTTGTTGGTTGCTGAGAAATCCCTTTGTGGAATAGTTAGTAGCGTTCGTGGGCTCTACCACTAGATGTCAGTAGCAACCTCCACCCTCAGCTAAGACAACCCAAATTACCAGAAGGCTTTGCCAAATTGTCCCTGTCTGGATTGAGAACCAATGAAAGAAACTTGCTAATTATGGTCAGCTTTGACTGATTCTTCTGTGCCATTTCTTCTTTTCATTTTTTAGGATTCTTAGCTGGGAATTTACCTCATTTGGCTTGGTACAGTCTGGCTGAGGCCAGTAGAGCATCTGTAAGCTTCTCCCTTTCACCACCCTTCTGTGCAGTGGAGCAGCTGTAAGCTTCTCCCTGTCACAACCCTTTACTTCTGTGCAGTGGAGCATCTGTAAGCTTCTCCCTGTCACCACCCTTTACTTCTGTGCAGTGGAGCATCTGTAGGCTTCTTCCAATTACTACCTTTTGTCTCTGTGTAAAACTTGACCACCCTAGGTAGCTTATCTTAGCTCATTAAATTCTATCAACAAATGAAGCAACATGAAAATCTATCTCTTTTAGCGAATACATGGCAGATGCTTAGGTGGCTATGTGTCTAAATCCTTGCAACTGAAAGGAAGTAGAACTGAAATTCACATTGATTTATCCTACAATTACAATATTTCTTATAAAAATCAAACAACTTATACAGTTCTTGAAAATGTAAATGTTTACTTTTTCTCTTTGAGGATGTTTTAAGTAGTAAAGGTTGTTTACCAAGGAATGATGGAGGCAAGGGTGATGGATGTCTAAAGGCGTTGGCCTCCTGTCTCAGCACCATTAACTGGGTGGTTTCAGATGGTCCTCTCTACCGTATCCGAGGATAGAGTAACATTGTAGAAACCACAGAGGCGTCGGTGGTCTGTGCTGTAGAATGGGTTTGGGGCATGGTCTTGACTTGAGGCCAACTCTTGTGGGGATCCTGGAAGGAAACAGATCATAGTCTCAATTTCATGCCCCTAAAACTCTAAAACTTTATTTCTTTAAGACAGAAAACAAAAGCCCAAAGAGGGGAGTGATTTTCCCAAGGCTCTACTGTGAATTCACTTCAAAAGAAAGACACCGGCAGAGCAGAGATCCCTGTCCTTGTAGCCCAATAGGATCAGATATGTTTCAAATGGCGGACAGTGAATTCATGGATTTGCTGCATGCCAGAGATGTATGTACTTGTTAATGTAGAAAGTCGTGTACAAATAAGTGTCTGTGGAATGCTCAGCTACAAATGGGGGTCATCTATATTACATATATCCTGTCTCAAGGCTTGAAAGACCATTGTGGGAAAGGGAGCAGGAAGATGGAAGGAGCCAGAAGTCGGGGAGGACTAGAGAGAAGAGGTGGTTTTGGGATAGAGAGGGTTGTTGTACTCTTGAATTAACAGCAACGTGGCTACCAGCATGAGCTCCAGCCAATCAACATTCCCTCATGAAGCAGGGGAGGGGATCATGAGCCTCATGCCTAGCCAAGGAGCTAGATGGCTGCTGGGGAAGGGAGAGAAGGGAGGGGCAGTTTTCTTTAAGAGTATACCCCTTAATAGGCCGACCAAACTCTAGTGGGTGGCCCTATATCCATAGGTATATGGGGAATACAAATTAGACTTGGTATGTAATTTAAAAACAAATTGAGAGGGCATGAAGTTAGGAGGGGGTGAGGAGGTGCAGAGTGGATGTGGAGGGAGTTAGAAAGAGGAAAGGGAAAAATATGACCAAAATACATTGTATGAAATTCTCAGAAAATGAGAAGATCAGATTAAAAGAGATGTGTGCTGGGAATTCTAGGCAGGTGTCTAGGGGTGTAGTTGGAATTTTCTTTGGGTCATCAACCAGCTCCCAAATAAAGACACAGAGACTTTGTATTAATTATGAATGCTCACCCTTAGCTTAGGCTTGTCTCACTAGTTTTTTGAATTTAAACTGTTTCTATTCATCTATGTTTTGCCTCAGGGCTTTTTTCTTTTTAACCTTTCTTTTATTCTGTATGTCCTACTTGTCCACTTCCTTTGTCCGACGGCTGGCTCTGGGTGTCTTCCTGCTGTCTCCTTTTCTTTTGTCTTTTCTTCCAACCTAAACTCCTCCTCCTACTTACTCTCCCTGTCGGGGAGTCTTGCCTATGCCTCCTCTCTTGCGTTTGGATGGACAACTTTTATTTGACCAATCAGGTCCCTTAGGCAGGCAATGTAAAACAGTCACACATTTTTACATAACTATCTTTGTATAGTTAAACAAACATTCTGCAACATAGGGGCCTTACCAAGGTCTCTAACTTTTAGTTGACTGCTCCTAACCTTCTCTTTAGGCACTGACTTCACAAAACCTCAGCCTGTGAAGGGAGACAGGGGTAGGGCGCTCCGGGATAAAATCTGGCAGAAGAGTAGACATAGAAACACATCGAAGGCAGGCGTGGTTTGCAGTGACACCTTTACCTGCTCCAAGCCCAGAAAGAAGCAGGTCTTTCCCAGAGTGAGTGCTGCATGGCAGCCAAGCCCCTAGTGCTGGTTTTTTGTTGAGTTGTTCATGGGTAGCCTCTGGGCCCCTTGTCACATTTTCCAAGATAAAAAGCGTTAAGTGAATTATCCCGACATGGTTCTGGGAAACCTGTCTTCTTCCTGCAAATTGTCTCAGAGCACTGAAACTGGATCGAGAGGAAATAAATCAGATTCCTGACGACAGAGTATGCCTGGCCATAGGTGATGTGTTTGGGCCCCGGTTGGTTTCTTCCTCCGTGACTTGGGAGTAATGAATTTCCTGTACAGATTTGTGAAGAGAATGTGGGAACCTCTAGTGATTGTGTGGACCCAGACAATACCATTGTTTCCTTCTCTCTAAATCCATTTTGCTATCAGTTTTCACTCAGTGTCTTCAGTGAGTGTACAAGAAAATAGTTTCCCCATCTTCCAGGAAAAGGACTGTAGTTACTTGATGGGTCTAAAGTAGCCTGGGAATGCTCTGTGGGGTCACTCTTTCTCAGGGGAGACTGATCCTATATTACAGATTTCAAGGCAGAACACCATTACTGAAGAGCAACTGTAACACAAACAAATGTGATGTGGATAAAGCCATTGCCTACAGATCTGCTTCTCGCACAGAATACCCCCGAATCTTCCATCTCCCTTTCACCTCCTCCAGTCTCAGCTCAAGCCGCTGCCTTTATAATTGTGGAGAAGACTGATATAACCTTGGACCTCAGTCCATTGCCTGCTAATGGTGTGAGACTTTAACCCTCTCCTGTCACCACACGGCCCAGCTGCTTCTCAGAATTCGTGCTCATGATTGTCTCCACACGGGAGAGAAGTTCAGGGAAAACCCTGATGGCTTCCTTCCCCGGGTTGCTCATTAGCCCTTGCTGCCGGAAATTCAAAGGTTTCTCCTTTCTCGATTTTATTTACCGAAGCATCCCTTGACACATTTGATTGGAAAAATCAGTTAGCTCATAGGTTTTGAAGGCTATTATTTTCTGGCAGCCTTTTCCCAGGGTGCTTCCCTCTGCTCCCTCCTCCCTGACTCCTAACTGCAGACTCCCCGTCCTCTGGTTTTGAATGGCGCCCTTCCTGACCTCCCCAGCCCAGTTCCTTCACTAAGGTCCTTTCATCTCCCATCCTTGTTGCCCCTAAACCCAAAGAGCATCTCTCAGAGCTTTGTTTCTGAAGATCCCTTCAGGAAGGTAAGAATGCATTTTGATTCGTTCTCCCCCTCACGTCTCCCCCTTTCTCTTAGGAGAGGCAACTATGTGCCAGGCACTGCACTAAGAGGTTTAGGCTTGGGCGTAACTGAAACTGGTACAGTCCACAGCATCACAAGATTTGCAGTCTGAGGGCTGTTGGCGGGCACATTTAAAAATTCTTCAAAAGCTATTTAATTATTATTACAGTTAAGTTTTAAATATAAGAGCTAAGCCATCTTGGGTACTAATTATATGACAGGCGAGGCTCCAAGTGTTTATGCTTGTTAATTTATTTAATCCCCATAACAGTTCTGCAAAAGAGTTTAAGGGGGAAAGGATTAGAGAACATCAAATACGAAGGGCATAGACTCCTTTAGGAGATCCAGGACTGCAGAAATGAGGGATGACCCAACAGGACCAAACACCAAGTTCACATGGCTGATGTCTACACAGCGTTCATTGCTCATGGGCGCTGCACTCTCTGCTTGCAGGACTTGCATCTTCCAGACAGCAGGAAATGGAGCACTCTTATTATTAAAGGCATGTGGATGCTTAGCCACTTGCACACAGCATGCAAGTGACGGCTGTGAGCTGTACCTTAGCTGTATTTGACCCCAGTGCTGAACTCTTTCCCACTATGAATACCATGAAAGCACTCCATGTTCTGTCCCTGCCCTTGGTAAGAGGGGGAGGAGGAAGAGGAACATCCAATGCATGGCTGAGGAAAGTTGCCAATGACTACTTTATTATTTGCAGTTTTTAAAAATGAAAATATAGTTACATTAATCCCTCTCTCTCCTCCTTCCAGCTCCTCCCATGTCCTCTTCCCACTCTCTCTCCAATTCATGGCCTCTTTTCCTTTAATTATTTTTGTTATACATGGATGTATAAAGTCATAAATACACATGTGTAACCTGCAACCTGCTAAATCTATTTCGTCTTGTTTGTATGTATGTGTTTTCAATGGTGCCAAATGAATGCCAGTTAGGGGATTCATCCCTGGGGAAAAGAGTTCTCACTCTGTCAACAACTGTCTGTAGCCCTTTGTCTAGGGAGGAGCCCAGGAGGCTTCATCCTCCACTTTAGCATGTCTATTTATTTCCTCATTTGGGGAGGGTCTTGTTTAGGCAGTCATATTCTTGAGTTTTCCTGGGTGCAGCTTCTGTATGGTTTCCAGGAGCCAATCTCTCAGCAAACTCTCTGGACACTGACTCCTTTTCGAGGTCAAAAAGAACTTTGTGGGGACTGGGTGTGAGTGGTGATGTTTAAGCTGTTAGCATCCTTAAGCAGCAGCTCCAGTCCTGTTTCTGCACCTCAGAGAGCTGCCTAGCAGCGAGCGTTGTGGTCTTCACCGCAGACTGCCACAAAGGCAGGCTTCCATGCTGGGGAGGTAGCTCACTGGGCCAAGCACCTACGGCCCAAACGTGAGGACCCGAGTTTGGATCCTTGAATTCTATGCTGCGTAGGGTACCATAGTGCTTGCTACGGTAACCCCAGTCATTTTGGGAGATAGAGATAGGCAAATCCCCAGAAGCTCAAGGTCTAGCTGTCCTGCTGGAAGCAGTAGGAGACTTCATCTCAAAGTTGAAGGTCAGAATCAACACATAGGTTTGTCCTGTGACCTCTACATGTATGTCATGACATAGATGCATCACACACACACATAGAGAGAGAGAGAGAAAAACAGAGAGAGACAGACATGGACAGAGAGACAGAGACAGATTAAAAAGAAGAAATAAATGATAAATGCTGGCTCTCCAGTTCCACTCTGTACCTGAGATCAGAACCTATGCATAAGTAATCTCCAAGTTCAGACCTCGAAAGGGGGTGTGGCTTAAGCTTCCAGCTTCAGTTGGTTTGTGACCCTGGCTGCTCATTCCTTCCACTTGCCCAGTTGACTGTGCTCTGTGGTTCCAGCTAGGATGACAGCTCTCTTCACAAACAGGGTGGGTGGACCTCTTCCAGAAAGATCTGGGAATGTTGGGAGGAAGGTCCTGTAGAAGCTCAGCCTCTCATTTCCTGTGGACTCAGTTTCTTACAGTGTGGGCTGTGGAATGCCCACATCAGAATTACCCAGGGAGTTTATTAAAAAGTGATATTTAGAATAAAAATAGACTCCCGAGAATGGCAGCAAATGCCAACGTTATGGTATGAGCATGTTTTCAGACTCTAAAGAAAAACTGACAACTGAAGAAAATAGAGAATCTCTCCAAATCAAGAGTGCAATAATACGTTGTCAATCTAAGGTACAGTCTGAAAGGAACTCTCCAAAGAATAAGGGCATTTTGGCAGGAATTACAGAACATTATGGTAGGAATATGTACACCCTTGGTAGCTGATATTCATAAGCTGAAGTTGGAGGAGAATGCTAAAGGTAAAATGAACATTATTGAAGAGACTTTGAAAAGACAATCCTTGCTACAAGGATGGATAGCAAGGGTTGCACCAGCCTGCAGTTGAGCCAATCACCACTCGTTGTTGTTGTTGTTTTTAAGACTGACTTATTTTTGTTTATGTGTCTGTTTTTCTTTTATGTATGTTAGGCACACTGCCTGTCTGTCGAGCCCTCAGAAACGAGAAAAAGGCATTGTGTTCTCTGTAACTGAAGTTACAGCTTCTTGTGACCCACACCACATAGGTGCTGGAAACCAAACCTGGGTCTCTGCATGAGCAGTCAGTTAAATCTTAACCACTGAGTCATCCACCCACACCAGTAATCTGCAAAAGTGCTGTTATGTGAGATTTCTGCCCTTCTGTTAGCTTGTGGTCTGGGTGTGTCTTTAGGGCCAGTGGTTGTCTGTCATAAAGAAATGAGATTGCTTCCACAATATTGACATTGTTACATTTAAGTTCCACATCAGTTACATTTAAAGTTGAATTAGTCTCCCCTGGGAAAGAGTGGCCACGTGGAACTTGTGCCCCAATGAAGCTTGGGGATCCAATCTCACTCCGTTGAAGCTTGGGGATCCAATCCTGCTCCGTTAGTCACTAGCTGTGCAACTTTTGAGACATTCGCCTTGTTGAATCTCACTCTTTACATCGGTGAAATGAGGACAGAGATGAGAGGAAGAAGGGGCTTTTGCGACATTTCTGATGGTGTCAGTAGATAGGTATAACAGGGCACTTTAAATAAGTCAGAGTAGACTATTAATTATCAATCAGAATGAAATTTCAGTCATGACTCTCTTTATCTTTATTTTCATGACAACTGCGAAATTACAAATCAAACATAAAGACAAACCCACTTTGAATGCTTCTGAAGCGATGTTTAAATTTAACCCAGAGGTCTTGCCCCCTTATTCTTTCATCTACTCATCTGCAAATATTTCTGGGAGTTTCCACCAAGTGCAGGGCACTGCTTCGCAAGTTCTGGGATCTGTGTGTGACTCAGAGACACATGGAACCAGAGCGAGAAACAGAGACATGGAAACAGTTGCTGATGATAACCACTCTAGGGAAATATAAGCCAGGGACGGGCATAGACTGTTCTTTTAAGTCATTATTTCTGTAAGTTGATTCAAACAATACATTTCACGCTGGACTGGAGAGATGGCTCAGCAATTAAGAGACTGACTGCTCTTCCAAAGGTCCAGAGTGTGAGTCCCAGAAGTCACATGACAGCTTACAGCCATCTATCATGGGATCCAATGTCTTCTTCTGGTGTGCAGACATACATGCAGACAAAGTGTCCATATACATAAAATACATAAATAAATGTTCAAAAAACTAAAATGTTTAAAATAAATGAATAAATAAACAGATTTATTATTGGAACTCTACAGCAAAAATAAACGTGCAGAAGCTGAAGGGCTAGCTCAGTGAATAACATGCCTGCTGAAGACCCGATTTTAAATTTCTAGAACCCAGGCTCAGAGACACAACTGTAACCCAGTGCTATAGTAATGATGCTTTGCAGACAAGGGAATCCTGGGAACTTGCTGGCCAGATAGTCCAGGTGAGATGGCAAGCCCGTGGTTCAGTGTGAGACTCCATAGCCAAAACAATGCGGAAAGCAATAACAAAAACATCTGGCATTGACATCCAACCACCACCCGTGTGTATATAGCCTGCACAGTTGCATGCTTGTGCACACACATGCGCACATACACACATCACATCACGTAGCGGAATCACTAATTTTAACTGTGTTAATGTTTAGAGATTCTCTCTGTTTCCTCATAGACGAGGTGTCAGCCTACTCCAAACATGGAATTGACTCAAAGCTTTTGACCATCTGCACTATGTCTTCCACCTTCCCACAGAGTTTGTGATAATTACAGGCTCATGACACCCAGTGCTGGACACTTTCATATGTGATACCAGCAATAACTCCATAGGTGAATTAGGTTACTTGTTTATTGAGTTTTCCACCAAAAAGGGTCATGTTCAGTTGACTGGAGATTCTGGGTCAGTGAACAATAACAGGGGGATGTAGGCCAGGCCCTCTCTTTTTATAGTAATGTGACCCTGGACCTCCACCTACTTGGTGACGATTTATAAAATCCCTCCCCTGAGGGAGAATAATAAGAACTGCTGGATGGTGAATGCCTATGTGCGTTAACTGCCTTGCATTGTGGGAATGTGCTGAGGTCATTTTGAATTTAACCCATTACTATTGCCTGGGATAAGATGAGGATACAGACAGATTATGTACTATAATGGTAAAGGATACCAATGATATATCCAGCATCAGTTTCAAGGCAATTTGATGTATTAAAAATGACTTGTTAGATTATAGATTGTTACAGTATTTTTGTTGTTGTTGTTTCTCTTTGTTTTATAAAGACGACATCTTACTATATAATCCTAGCTGGCCTTGCACATGTAGCGATCCAATAGTGTTCGCCTTCCAAGAGGCATATACAATCACACATGGCTTCTTTATCTAAATTTAACAACGGACCTTTGCCAGGCGGTGGTAGCACACACCTTTAATCACAGCTCTCAGAAGGCGGAGGCATGTGAATCTCAGTGAGTTTGAGGTCAGCCTGGTCTACAGAATGAGTTCCAGGACAGCTAGAACTGTTACACAGAGAAAACCTATCTCAACACACACATACACACGCACACACACACACACACACTTGCACACGTGCACACACGCACAAATAGACTTTTAAAGCATTCACTCCAAATAAAGTCTTATTGAATGCTTTCTATTTTGAATTTAGGAATGATCTTGTTACACTGGATTAAAATGAAGTGACATTCCAGTGAATTCTATCAGTAAAGTATTTAGGTTGTTACTTGAAGAAGAAGGAAGGACAGAAGGGAGGGAGGGAGGGAGGGAGGGAGGGAGGGAGGGAGGGAGGGAGGGAGGGAGGGAGATAATCCTGTTTATATCCCCATATGCCAAATAGTTATAGAAAGCTCAGAAAGCACAGTGACCGGATCTCAGTTACTGAATTGTATGCTTATCCATGCAAGTTGTATTAAAAGCAGAAAACTAAGACGTCCTTAAATCCCTTTTTTCTTTTCTGTTTTGTCTATGAATATGGTTGTGTATGTGGGTCTTCTTAATTTCCAGCATCAATAATTTCATCTCATCATGGTGTTTTCCATAGAGGAAATGTTTAATAAATGTTTGCTAGATGGATAAATGGCAATCACTTGGAATTTACACTTCCTACTAGACAATACTGTTGTGCTGGTCCCTTGAAGTCTCCTCAGACCTTGGCACGTGAAATGTAAGTAATTTGGTAGAATTATTCAGAAATATAAAGAAATGAGATACGAGAGAAAGAAATTACGATTTCTTTGAGGAACTAATTTCCTTGATCAAAGCATAGGGTGGGATATGTTAAACACATTTAACCAATGAATTCCCCAATAGTTCTGAGAGGTTGGCAATAACCCTATCGTTTCACAGAGGCGAGACTAAGAAAGCCTGTGTAGTAACTTGCTCAATGATACAAAGGCAAGTGATGGTAGACACCTTAGCCACAGGCCATCGGGAATCCTTTCGGTGTTCTGCAGACTGTCTGGAAAGAGACTCGAGCTGGGATAATCATACATCATGACCTTTCTGTTTGCTCTGTCTTCTAGACAACCTATAGGACCCTATGGGCTCAGCTTGAGCCCAGCTTCCTCCATCTGAATTGTATTGAAGTTCCTGTCTTCAAATCGTTCAGGAATGCCTAGTTCATTCTATTCCAATAAAGAACACAAAGGCACTAACAAAAGGGCCTTTGACTTTTCTGAGTTGATGGATCTAGGGAAACTCATGCCTATAGTAATATTTCATTTATGTTTTAATAAATAAAGCTGATTTAAAGATTAGAGGGCAAAGCTAGCCACACCAGTCAGCAATTACAGGCCAGGCAGTGGTGACACACACCGTTAATCCCAGCAGCCACATTAGTTAGCCATTGAGGCTGGGTGGTGGTGGCACACACCTTTAATCCCAGCACTAGACAGGAATAGAAGACAGGAAGAGTCAGGAGCTCAGGATTTGTGGAGGCAGGATAGATCCTCGTTGGTCTGAGGTGGAGGTGCCTGGCTGCTTTGCTTTTCTGATCTTCTGCTTGAACCCCAGTCTCTGTCTCTGGGTTTTTATTATTTGAACTACGCATGGCTTTACCAGGGAACCACATGCTAAATCACATCTCCCAAGGAACAGTTGCTGGCCACTCTGGGCTGCTTGTTTCCTCAAGACAACAGTCACCTTCCACTTGAAAGTTCCTTCTCCAGAAGACCTTGAGGGCTCTAGAAGCTATGTGAGGCCACTGCATGTTCTGAGCCCTCTTGCTCTCCGTCTCCCAAGGAAAGAGTTATCTCCACCATGGACCCTTTGAATAAACTGAGTCCTCAATGGTCGTTTTCAATTGCAGTTGGCTATGTTTTCCCCCACTGGCAGGACTATTCTTTTAAGTTTGGTTATCTTTTCATTTTTAAGGTTTTATCAGGCCATTGCTTCCCCCCCACTCCAGGGACCTTTCCGGGACATTTGTCTCGCCGGTAAGCCTGGCACTGAGACACACAGACGGTTCATTTTAATGAGCGTGTTGTACTTCTTGCAGCTGCTAAAATAAATTAAGACAAGATAGGATGGGAGAGACCTTTAAGTGTTAGATCTAACCAACTGACTTCTTCGGAAAATAGGAACGTGTTGAAAGAACCCGACTAAAACCACAATTAGGCAGTCGCAGTTCGTAATGGAAGTCTTAGCAGAGCAAGTGCTGATGTTTGGTGCTCATGAAGGGGAAAGAACCTCTCTGAAGACTTGCACAGAGCCACAGAATCCAAACCTTATGATGAGCGCATTGAATTTTCCACTGTGAGTCAGTGGCATCAGTATGTTGGTAGTCCCTTACTCTTGGCTGATTCTTCCACCCTGGCTGATGGCAGGAGACAAGATACTGATTACCTGCCACTAACTGATGCTGTTGCTTGTAGTAATTCACAATGATGGCATCTTCCAAACTACTTCTTGTGGATAATAATTCTCTCATTTGGCTCGTTCTCATCCTAGTTACGAATGAATGCACCTTTTTGGAAAGCACTAACATTTGGGCCACCAAACGGTGTGCTTTTGCTATATAGTAAGTTATTGACTTGCTGCATTTAGTAAGTTTTATCTACTAAATAGACTAATACTTCCTTGAGTTATTCAGTTTACTTTGTTACCACCCCTCTGATTTTTCTCTTCCTCGATAGTCTCTCTTGGATATGATGATATCAGCTAACCTTCACCGCAGAACAAACCCTCTTAAAATGTAATATCTTGAAGCCACATTGTGCATATATAACTCATGATTCTGAGGGCTAGCAATCTGGCTGGCTTGAATGTCTGCTGGTCTTAATTGCTCCTTGATATACTGACGGTCATTTTTCCCAATTAATAAATTGGCTCTCTTTCTAATGGCCAGTTATCTGCTGACTAGGAAAACGAGAGTAACTGAGTCTCTTCCCTCTATCATCCAGTGAGGTGGACAAGGACATTTTTCAAGCTCAAGGCTATTCAGGGCTGAGGTTTGAAATTCACACTGAATATAATGCCTTGGTCAAAGAAAGTTACACAGTCAATTCATATTTAAGGACTGAGTAAAATGACCCCACCTCTTGTTGAGCAGCCATTTATTATTTATTTATTTATTTATTTATTTATTTTTACCGATTTATTAACGCTCAAGCTTCTTCAATGAGGCCAATCTTCTATATTCCCTTCTAGAATCCACACACTTGGTTCATCGTTCATACTTGGTTCATAGTTAGCAGACCTAACTCTTGGTTCCCTTTTCCTATAAGCAATTTTTATAGGAAAGACTTGTGGATTGCTTTTAAGTTAAAGCCCTGGATTCACGTCATGTGTTCCTCTTTCCATTGTCTTTATAGACAAGCCCATCAGATTCCCCAAGAATCCTTCTGAAAAATATCCCTCAGTCCCGTGCCTCCCTTCATTTACATGCCTCCTTTAGTTTTGTTTCCCCACACAAATAATCTAGTATTTTCTCTCTCAGTTAATACTACCTGACTCTCCTCTCCTCCTCAGCACCTTCCTCCACTCCCATTATCTATGCAGCATGCCAACACTGCTTTGCCGAACCCATTCTTTCTGGTTTGGTTCCAACTTGTGTGTTCAGTGTGCGCTGACGACTTGGACTTCCACACCTTAACAGAACGAGGTCCTTCTGTAGCGCCCAGCACTGCACAACTGAGTCTCTTTCTTCTGTTACACCATGTTCTCCATGTCTTTTTATTTTAAACTCTGACCCACTTCTTATATTCAGACCCAGGTATCTTCCCCTGCAGAGTCAAGTCTCAGCAATGTCTGGCCTCCCTGTTGTCCCACCGTCCCTGAATGGGATGCTATGTATTTTTTATGGAATTATGTTTTACCTTCAGTAAGCTCATTGTCCATGTATGAGAACATTATAGGAAATTATATTGTCCTCCAACATACTTCGACCTCCGGGAGCACATGTTTTCCTCTGTGGATACACCAGATCTCATTGGATTTGGTAAGGGGAAAATAGGTATTCAACAAAACATCCTGCCTTGAATTAAATCTCTAATGCCACCTAACTGCCTCGTTTATGCAGATAATGTTACACCATCTCATGCCTCTGGGACTGGGGTCAGAACTCTGAGAGAATCTTAGCTTTTCCGCTCAGTTTCTAAAGTTGCTTAAACCTGTCAGGTGGTTTTCACCACAAGTTATAGGAGAAAACGGTATTCCTTTCTCCCACAAAGTCTCCCGAGACACCTCCCTTACCCACTTTAACTACCCCCTGACTCAACCTTAAATATCATTGCTGTAACCTCCAAAACAGCCCCCAGTCTGCCACTTCCTGTCCATGTTTACCTCTCTCCCTGCCTTGCAACATCTTCACTCTTCGCCCACTACCTCTTTCTCCAAGCTATTGCTCATCCACCAAGAAGCAGCCATTTCTTAAGTACAGTCTACTTAACACGCTCCATGCCTGACACATTCCACACTGTCAGAGTGCAGGCTAGGAGACCCTGTAGGACGTAGCGCTGGCTTGCCTTTCCACCTCATCTCCATGGCACTCAAGTCACTGTCTAGTCTAGTACAGTCCCTCAAACACACTGTGCTCCATCTGCACAGATCCTATGCACATGCCCTTCTCTCTTCCTGGACACTCTTCCTGCTCTGAGTCCCTTATCTATTTCTATACATTTCTCAGTTAACTCAAATTATCTTCGTGGCTCTTAATCAGTATTTCCGCCAGCAAAGTATAAGCTCCTTGAAGCCAAAAATCTTTTTAGTTTTGCTGTTTAATGCAGTAATGGAACCTAGCAGTATCTAGACTCATGCATACTAAGCACTCAGTCAATAATAAATATTTGAATGACAGAGGACTGAACAAGCTAATGAATAAATTAATAAATATGTAGTTATATTCCAGTCCTATGCTCATGCATAAATAAGCATGAGATGTGGTAGCTTCTCTTAAGGTTTTTATTTTCATTAAAAGAGGTGTGTATATAAATTATTTAGTGTATAGAGTTAAGTAAAAGTTTAAAAACAAAGAAGGCAATTTTCCCTTGTGATGGAAAAGAGAATCAGGGAATGCATATAATTTTAACTAACAAATTACCACAAATTTAGTGTCTTCACACAAACTTATGTTCTAGTTGTGAAATTTAGAAGTCACCGGATGGAGTGTTTCTTTCCTTCTCTGTGTTGTTGAGTAGCCCCATCCTCCTCTTTTCCAAATCCTGTAGACTGCCTAATGTCTCGTGTGTGGCTTTTCCCTTATCATTAAAGCCATTAGCCTGGGTCAACCATGTTTAATTTTATTCTTTCTCTCCTTGACCTCATGTATATATCTGCTCGCCTTTACCTGGGAGCCACTGGTTTAGTCAGATGAGTTGAGTCAAGAATGTCATCACCAAGTTAAGATAGTTACACGGTAAATTAGCACATAAACATCTATAGGTCTATAGGAGCTTTGATGTTCTGTCTACCAAAGAATGGTAAGTTTCATGGGGAAAATAAAACTTAAACTTCATGTTAAAACACAAAAGTAGTGGCCTAGAGAAGTGGTCCTCACCCGTGGGTCACAACTCCTCGGGGTGGGCTCCAAATGACCCTTTTATAGGGGTCACCTAAGAACATTGGAAAACAGGGATATTTACATTGTAAAAACATGTATTTACAAAATCATGGTTATGAAGTAGCAATAAAAATAATTTTATGGTTGGGGGTCACCACAGCATGTGGTCCCCACACCAAAGGGTTGCAGCATTAGGAAGGCTGAGAAGCCTGGGTTAGAGTGATAGCTCAGAGTTTAAGAGTATACACTGCTCCTGCAGAAGACCCGAGTTCCATTGCCGGAACCCATGACAAATAATAGTTCAATAGTATCTGTAACTCCAGCTTCAGGAAGCTCCAGTCGCTCTGGCCTTCACAGTCACCTGCACCCACATGTTCATAGCTACACACAGGCACCTAAATACTTGCGTAAAACTTAAAATAATAAAGACAAATTTAAAAAAATTAAAGCCAAGAACAGAGTGAAACACTTCAGGGAAAACAACGTAGGGAGACAGGCAATGAACACCTACAACGGTTTAGGAACAGACGTTATAAATTCTGGTCTATTACCTAAAGAATGATAGGACATTAGAGAGGGAGACAAGGACCTGGAGACAGGGGCCTTGTGCAGTGAGGGACCACTGGAGGAGGGAAGAAGTGCAGCTAGAAAGACAGCTTTTGCAGCAAAGTGAATCTTGGGCATCCTGGAACAAGGCTAGAGGAAGGTTCAGATGATGGGGAGCCACACCAGCACCCTCGCACCGTGGCCTGGGCCACAGCACTTAGATGGATCGTCAGGGCACACAGCTATGGTCATTATTAAGAATGGAGAAGCAGCAGCGTTAGATGCCTGAAAGATGGACAGGAGGCTTCTGGCTGAATCGTTCTGGTAATGGTGCAGAAGGGACAGTGAGCAGAGACTGGGTGTAGATGTATATCTCAAGCAATGCCCTGAATTTCTGGTAAACAACTTGTAATGCTTGCAGCTGCTCTGAGCACGAAACCCTCAGGAGTTCCTGATGGCAGAGGAGTGGCTTCTCGTGCGTTTGGTTGGGGCGTGGCTATCAGTTAAGGATCCCTATATAAGCAGCTCCTGGACACAATAAGAGGGGAATTTCTGTTTCCTGCGCAAGGATGACCTGTGTCCCTCTCTGTCTGTGTGTCTTTGTGTTTAAATCTCCAGCTCCTTGCCCGGTTCACAAACTGTATGACACCGCATAGAGCGCAAAAGGGCATAATGTGCCCCAGACGTTCTCCTAATATTTAGAAAATTAATTTGTTGTTTCATCTGCAGTGTTTTCTTCTATCTGTAGCATTAGAAAACAGAACATTATAATGATCACCGAGAAAATCTGCTTATTGTGAGGCGAGTTCGACATTCTCCGGCTCTTATCACTCCCCCCTGATATTTGTGTAGCAGTCTTTCCAGCGAGCACAGACCCATCAGCCGACAGAAACCAGATACAGTGCCTTCCTCTTTTTACTTGAGCAGCTCTGACACCTTCCTACATCTTTGTTCTGGCCTTTTCCTGGACTAAAGTCAAGATATCTCTTCTAATCAGCTCTTCACAAACCACTGCTTTTGCTAGACATTTGGGACTCATCCCAGCATCTGCCACAGTTGATGGTGCAATTGCAAGGGACCAGAAGGAGCCCAGGTCCTCAGAGATCTCAGCCTGAGGCAGCTCTGCTTGCCTTTAAATGCTTTATACTACAAATGAAGTTCAAGAGAAGAACAGTGTCTCTGGGTTTGACTAAGAACTCCAGCCAGATGGTCTAGGGTCCAGTTCCTTGATTCTCACTCGCTTTCTGTGTGACGTTAGAGAGGTTGTCATGGTATGGGTCCCAATTTCTCCAGTATAAACGACAATAGCATTGTATAGTGCAGGGATGCTAAGACAATCATTTGAGTTGATGGATGTGGAATGTTTTACTCAGGTACTGGCGCACAGTGAAAGACTTCAAAATATCAGTTATTCTCTTGATTATGAGTATTTTACAATTAATAATTCCTGGAAAGCAAGCTAAATAAGGATCGGAGATTGTATACATAGACAAACTCTTTCTGAGAGCCACCTAGTATTGCCTGAAGGTCCTCCTAGGGCCTTTTCCCCTGGCCCACTACAGGCACAATAGCTTTCTTTTATCTCCTCACTATGCCAAGTTCTTGGCCTTCTCCAAAGCATCTCCCCTAGATTCTTCCTGTCTAGCTCTTCCTCGTCAATGTCTATCTCTGGCTCCATCTTTCAGAACTTAGTTAATCCCTCAGAGGATTCTCTCCTGTTTACCGTCTCTCAAGAGGTAAAATTATTGTCCATGTTTTCAACATTGTTCCCTTGTACCATAATTACACTTTTATATGTGTTGTTTATTTGTGCATTGCTTGTCACTCCTGCCAGACATTAAGTGCAAAGGAAGCCACAGCTTACACACACGAGAGAGAGAGAGAGAGAGAGAGATCTGGTACTTAGGGTGTAATCAATAAATATGTTTTTATTTTAAGAAAGAAAAAGGGTCCTCATACCCTGATTAAAATGCATTAGAAAAGAAAGAGAACATTCCAGGAGACATAGAATTATATCCATTAACCTCTTAGGTCACCAAGCTGTTCATTGTTCCACAGTCTGAGTGTCCTAGTCATTGATATCAAAGGGAAAGAAAGGCACCCTTCCTCCATTGTACAATAACAGAGTGAGCTGAGACACTTATTTCCAATGTTCATACCCTCTTGTGTCTGCTACGATCCGGAAAAGATGAAAACATTAGACTGCAAAATATTTTTTGCATACTTCAGTGTGCATCTGTTAAAGCATGCATTTCCAACCCATCTGTGCAAAGGAAGCCAAAACACCATAAGGTCTGGATACTCTCAATGGGCCCCTCAGGCATCACTTTCCGTTCTCCGGAATGGGAAGGATGCTGGTGTGCACAGCCAGCCCCAGAGCAGTCATGGAAATGAGAGGAGGCTGGGCTCCTGGACTGCAGAGACACAGGTCAGCTAGCACACCTCAGGGACAGATTATACTGTTAGCAAGCAGCAGGGTGCTACACAGAGAGACTGAAGTCTCCCTGTCCCTCCAGCAGGCTTTCCAGAAGGGTTCTGTTATTTTCTTCTGAAACCCAGGATCCAAGAGTAATTTTACCATGGGGTAATTTGTAGCTTACCATTTCAGTGAAGTCGTTTTTCAGCCTTATTTAAAAAAAATATATATATCTTGGGTTTTCATATATATATATATATATATTTCAATTCAAAGATTTCCTCTTCCTCCCCTCCTCCCATTCCCCTCCCACTCCCCCACTCCCCCTCCTCCCTCCCCTTCCAGTCTTAAGAGATGGCACAGTACCCTGCCCTGTGGGAAGTCCAAGGCCCTTCCCCCTCCTTCATAGATGCAGTTTTAGTACAGTATATGCAGAAATAATAAAAATGGAAGTAAATAGTAATATAATTCTAAAGTAAATAGTTTATGGACTATAAATAAGTATGAGAAAATTGAAAATGTAGACTAGGAACCCTAAGTGAATGAGTGGCCTGGAGCATCACGCAAATAGTAACTTTCCCCAAACAGATCTTGAGAAGGGGGATACATATCCATGGTTTGTCACATGTTTGTCACCTGTGCTCCTCTGCTTCAGTCCTATTTTTTTTATTGTTGTTGTCATTTTTGTCTTTTGGTTTTGTCATGGAACTCACTCTGTAGACCATGCTGGCCTCAGACTCATAGAGATCCACCTGCCTGTGCCTCTCAAGTGCTGAAATGAAAGGTGTACCACCACTGCCCGGCAAGTGTTGGTTCTTAACGTGAAGTTTTTTGGGACCCTGATTTGGTATATTTGAGCACCATAAGGGGTGTCCAAAATACAGCTTTTAAATATATGTGTGAGGGATTTCTACAAACTAAAGTAGAACACCAGACCACAGCTGTTCTGCCTCTCATCCCATTGGACCTTATAAGATGTAAGCTATCAAATTTCCCATAAGGTAGTTTCTCTCCGTTCCAATTCCAGAACAAACATATGTTCAAATGCTGATGAATTATTATACCTCTCTCCTGCTTTGCCCTCATTTTTGCCATTTACCCTTCATATCTTATATGAATGGGAACATGTTTGTTTCTTCCTTTGGTTTTGTGGTGATGCTGGGATCAAACTTGGAGCCTTGGGGGATGCTAGACAGGTACTCTGTCATTAAACTACACATTCAGTGCATAAATGCCTTTCACTTCAACACCCAGCTCTGTTTTTTTCCTCCTAGACCCTCACTGGAGCATATGACCATGTCCCACATTGGGGATTTGAACCTGTATCCTTTTATTTGGCAGCAGTGGTCTTACCCACTGGGTCATCTATCCGGCCTCTCTTCCTCTCTCTCTTCTCTCAATTGTCTTTGGTTCTCATAAACAAATAAGATGTCTCTTGAAGGCTTATACTTCAAAGCAAGGCTTGCATGTGTTCAGGAACTGGAATTCTTAGAAAAGGTCACTGTCTTCTCCTTAGAGAATCTCATGACGCATGTTTGCTCTCCCTTCTGCAGGGCTGAGGTGGACGGTAAAATGATGTATGTGAACTGCCTTTATCCTTAATACTCAGAAACTAAAGCCAATATATTAAATCTTAAGTAATTTGATGTATTTTATTGCCACTTGGATTTAATCAATAGTAAGACTTTTTTGAAAGATGGTAGAGTTTTCCCTTGTTACATAGGAACTAATGACCTTCGCATAAGTGTGTATAACCCTGTAGGCTATGGTGATCTTTCATCTCATTAAAGCATAATGAGAAAAAGCCATTTTCTCATAATGAGGCAGAACAAAATGGGCCTTTAGAAAAATCAATGAAAGATTATTAAGAAAGAAAATGTTTGTTGAAGAGAGTATTTTTTTTTTTTGTAAGTACTGTGGCTGAAGAGTAGCAGGGCAGATGGAGGCTAGCTAACTCTGGGAGGTGCTACTGTCCCATATTTTCATTAGGACTATTTTTAAAGTTTCTTTTTCTCCTCCTCCTCTTCCTCCTTCTCCTCCTCTTCTTCATTTCCACCCCTTCCTCTTCATCCTCTTCCTTTCTCTTCATTCTCCTGCTCCTCCTCCTCCTCTTCCTCCTTCCTAAAACAGGGTCTCACTATGCAGCCCTGACTGTCCTAGAACTCACTACATAGACCAGGCTGGCCTTGAACCTCCAGAGTTCCACCTGCCTTTACTTCCAAATGCTGGGGTTAGAGGCATCACTACTACATGCAGAATATTGAAGCAGTTTTCACATATATTAAGTCAAAAACTTTTCTGAATTCTGTCTCTTTATACATACTCAACATACTTGGCCCCATTTATAATGTGAAATGCTCATAATGGTTTTTTTATTTAATTATTAAAGATTTCTGCCTCCTCCCTGCCACCTCCTCCCATTTCCCTCCCCCTCCCCCAATCAAGTCCCCCTCCCTCATCAGCCCAGAGAGCAGTCAGGGTTCCCTGCCCTGTGGGGAGTCCAAGGACCTCCCACCTCCTTCCAGGTATAGTAAGGTGAGCATCCAAACTGCCTAGGCTCCCACAAAGCCAGTACGTGCAGTAGGATCAAAACCCAGTGCCATTGTTCTTGACTTCTCAGCAGTCCTCATTGTCCGTTATGTTCAGTGAGTCCAGTTTTATCCCATGCTTTTTCAGACCCAGTCCAGCTGGCCTTGGTGAGTTCCCGATAGATCATCCCATTGTCTCAGTATGTGGGTGCACCCCTCACAGTCCTGAGTTCCTTGCTCGTGATCTCTCTCCTTCTGCTCCTGATTTGGACCTTGGGATTTCAGTCTCTTGCTCCAATGTGGGTCACTGTCTCTGTCTCCTTTCATCGCCTGATGAAGGTTAATATCCAGGAGGATGACTGTATGTTTTTCTTTGGGTTCACCTTCTTATTTAGCTTCTCTAGGATCACGAATTATAGGCTCAATGTCCTTTATTTATGGCTAGAAACCAATTATGAGTGAGTACATCCCATGTTCCTCTTTTTGGGTCTGGCTTACCTCACTCAGGATAGTGTTTTCTATTTCCGTCTATTTGCATGCAAAATTCAAGAAGTCATTGTTTTTTACTGCTGAGTAGTACTCTAATATGTATATATTCCATACTTTCTTCATCCATTCTTCCATTGAAGGGCATCTAGATTGTTTCCAGGTTCTGGCTATTACAAACAATGCTGCTATGAACATAGTTGAGCATATACTTTTGTTGTATGATAGGGCATCTCCTGGAGAATTCTCAACAGAAGAAGTTCAAATGGCTAAAAGACACTTAAGGTCATGCTCAACTTCCTTAGCGATCAGGGAAATGCAAATCAAGACAACTTTAAGATACCATCTTACACCTGTCAGAATGGCTAAAATCAAAAACACCAATGATAGCCTTTGCTGGATAGGTTGTGGAGAAAGGGGTACACTCATCCATTGCTGGTGGGAATGCAAACTTGTGCAACCACTTTGGAAAGCAGTGTGGCGGTTTCTCAGGAAATTCGGGATCAACCTACCCCTGGACCCAGAAATACTCATAATGTTAAAATCATTTAATGACAGTAAGCTTCAAATATGTACAAGCCCAGGATGACGTAACGAGACTGTTTCTCTAGCAGTATCAGCTCGAAGCCAACGCCCCCTTCACATCCATCCTCACGCTCTTAGAGGCACAACATCTTGTGGGTTGTTTTGCATAACTAATTTGCTGTTCATCTCTCAATATTATCCAATGCAAAAGACTTTACAATGTTTTACTACTCACAAAGTAACAATAATTCAATAGATTTCTAATTATTCCATGTATTCTTCTGAATTTTCCTTTTCTCATGTCTAGACATTAAAAATCCACACCCTGTAATAACTATGTCCTTTAAATTTTTTTTTATCTATGAGCCCTTCTTGCTCTCTCTCTCCCCCTCCCATCTCTACCTAGTAAACACGTTTTCCTCTCCAGAGTCTCTCAGGTTTTTCCTGAGTCCATCATTATACATTCTCTCTCATGCCTGTATGCTTTGCAAATGAACAGCTGTACCTAAAAGTTTGTTCAAATTCATTTGACTTCTCTTTGCAAAGAATATCTCAGTATTGTGTACTTTTCTCCCACGTGAGGCATATAGTATCTAATTACTTTTTTTGTAATCTGCCATCAATGAATACAATTACTTTATTGGAGCTTGTGTCTTAGGCAGCCAAAGCTGCTACAAGGACATCATAGGTTGGCTACACCAGAACATTTATCTTACAGTTTTGGCAACAGGGATTTCCAGTTCAAGGTACTGGCAGTGTGGGCCTTATTCCAAGGTCTCCTCTGTGACTCCCCTCTCCTTGTGTGCTCACCGAATGCATTCAAGAGAGAGTTCTCTGCTCTTCCTTCTTCTAAGAATACCAAACCTACTTGGTCAGAGTCCCATCCATGACTTTATCTGCTATTAATGACTTCTTTGGTGGCCCCATCTCCAAAGAGACACACCCCAGGAATTGGGGTTTCAACCTATACTTTTTGATTCCGTAAATCCCTGATTACAATAAGATAATTTTCAATTTTTCCATTGCTTTTATATTCTTAACTGAACACTTTTGTGAAGAGAATATCCTTCCTACCTTTTCATCAACCTTCTTAAAGAAAACAGGTGCTGAATGGTAGCTATTTTTTCCTTAACGGTTTTAAAAATATTTGTTCTCAAGGACCCTCCAATAGGACCCAATTAAAAATGTGTTTACAGTATTAACGATGAACTTGTATCTTTTCGTTACTCTTCTCCTCCTGCGCAGCTGTGGGAGAATCACTTCACTTCTCTACGATGTGGCTTTCCTGACTCTGCAGCACGAATAAGGATGGTTGCTGTCTTACAGACATCTATTGCAACGGCATAGCACATAAAGCCTCTCGGGCACCCCTGGGTTCAACGCAGCAGCGGCTGCAGTCCTGATGGTTGCTGTAATTACAGAAAGAAAGTGTGACTTTAGGGTACTCATCTGCTCTGCTATAATTTCTGCTCTTATGTAATGAACATTTGCAGTATAAATGATAACAAATGTGGGTTTTTTTTTTTTTCTTTCTGAGACAAGGTCTCACAATGCAGCACTAGCTAGCCGCAAACTCACAGAGATAGATCTGCCTCTCCCCGTTGCTGGGTGTTCTAACATGTCCACCTCAAGGGCTATTTTTGACTGTCAGTTTAGATTTGTTTCCTTTCCATTAAGGATAGACATTCCTTATCATGGCAAGTTTCCTATTGTTAAAGGATCTGTGTATTGTGTTCGAGCTCTGGGACACTGACATGCAGGTCAGTGACTGTAATGATCAAAATAACCGCATGCACTTGCGCAGGAGGAACTGTACGGCAGCTGTGTTCCACGGAGGCGTCCAGAGGAGCAGGGCACCAAAGGATAATCAAATCTTGGTCACAGTTATTTGCATGTTATGAGGTATTCTGAATAGAAATGTTTCTGTGACAAGTCCAGCTGTCCATCCCTTAAATAGTGAGCTTAGATAAGATATCTCTCAATACACATGATTGACATTTGGCCACCAGGATAAAGCACCTTCCCCCTTAAATGGATGGCTACTGTTCTATTTATGCACCATGTGCTTTCATTAAATTAAGAGTAGATTTTTTTAAAAGGAAGATGAAGGGAGATGAGAATAATGGCTGTTTAATGGCTCCTCTGCCTAGTGAAAAGACGTTAATTGAATGCTTCCAATTGATCATGGATCGATATTTTTTTCCAAAATAACTGGATGGTATTTTGAATTGTTTTGTGGGTATAAGTACAGCTCTGCCTGATGAAATATTTAAATTTAAGAAACTGTGTTAACTACACTGAATTCAACTGTATCCCAGCTCGACTTTGCTTTTCTGTCCAGAGAAGACTGGCCATGGCTCTCTGGGCCTGCTCTAAAAATAAAGAGGACTGAAGGCGGCCACTCATCTCTAGTTTGAGAAAGCATGGCTTCCGGCAGAGACTACTCTCTGCTTCCGGCAGAGACTACTCTCTGCTTGCTCACTCATGCACAGGGGCACCCCTGAGCTGCAGAGCAGTGGCCGGGCGCCATGAGTTTATTGTGTTCATTTTCCCATCAGATGTCTGCAGTTAGCATTTCTATTAGTAATTCTTTTCTGTCATGCACTAAGGTTCACACAGAAGTATGATGGTATGTTTTCTGTTGCTCAAGCAAATACCTAAGGCTGGAAATTCATAAACAAAAGCATATTTACCCGAAACTTTGGGAGACTAGGCCCTTAAGTAGTGCAGTTAAGTGAGGTGGCCTCTACCATGTCACATCTCAGGTGGCATCAAGGTAGGAAGTGGGATCACAAGGCCAAAGAGGAAGCCAGATCATAGGACATGAGTCCTTCTCATTTATAGCATGGAAGCAAGAAGAAACCAGGGTCTCACAGTAATGACCTTGGTCTCATCCAAGAGCTTTGCTGGCTAATGACAGGTCTAAGTTTATGCTGTGCAATCGCCTAGAGATAACCTACATTTGTAATTCTAAAAATATCTGGTTTTACATGACAGGAATACATGCTTATTCAAAGAAATTCAAACACAGAGTAATTAAAAATAAGAGTTCTAGTTAAGAGTCCTCAGGTGCTTTTTCCCAGGATCCTTCCAGTGAAAATGCATGTGTGGATTTGTTTGGATATCTTCTCTAAATGCTGTCTATTGTGTTACTTGACAATTTGCATTCTTATTTTCTTTACAAAATTTCACTTTTTTAAACAACTATCTATTGCTTTAAAAATAATATTTTTGAGATTATAATATAATTAAATAATTTTCCTCTTTTACCCCTCCTCCTAAGCTTTCCCACAAACACCTCTGCCCCGCTCTCTTTCAAGTCCATGGCTTCTTTTACTTAAATTGTTGTTTCTTGCACACACATACACACACACACACACACATTCAGCATTGAGCATTTGCCGTTAACCAATTGCTAATTTGTGTGCTCTGCCCTGGGGAAAGACTATTTCTCCAGCTCTCAATATCCCTTAATATTTGTTGAAACCCTGTGAACTTTTCTATTGGTGTCTTCATTTTAATGCTCATGGTTGAGCGGCCACATTGGTGAGACTTTATGACATTTCTGGGAGATACACTCTCACTGCGAGCCCCTTTTCCTCTGGCTGCTATAATCCTTCTTCCCCTCTTCCACAAAAATCCAAGCCTTCAGTGCAGGTATTGTAGATCTATCAGTTGGGAGTGAGCTCCTCAAAACTCTACATTTAGATCAGTTGTGGTTTTCTGTAGTGGTCTCCATCTATTGTAAAGATAACGTTCCTTGAAAGGCGAGGACTACCCTTATCTGTATGTATAAGGACAATGTTTAGGATGCAGTTAGAGATGATGCTGGTTTAGAAAAGAGGCAGTTGTAGGTTCTCCTCCAAGATCCATGACTTCTCTAACTCTTTGGAGTTTTCTAGATTCCCAGTAGCAGACATGGTTTCCTTCTTGTTGAGTCCAATTAGATCTTAATTGAATCTTAAGTCCAATTAGAGAGCTGGTTGTTACCACTGAGATATGTCTGCCTTTCCTTAGAGTTATACAGCCATGCTGGTCATTGCTGTGGTTCCTAGGCATCATAGCTGGCTAAGATTGTTGGTTGCTTCTCTCTTTTGGAAGCTTGCATGGCATCACAGAGAAGAGAAGTCTTTCAAATCAGTTTTAGCTATACGTTTCTTACATCGATTGCATACAGCCAACCACTGTATCTTTCCTTTCTGATTTCAGTTTTTGTAATCATGAAGCTAATTTCCCAGTTACTTTATGATTTCTGTCTCATAGTTATTTTATAGGTCTGTGTCTGTTTTATGTGGGAAAATAGAAATCAGTCCACTTAGGCCATTGCACAAAGGCAGAGGATGTTGTTAGCACTGTCAAGGGGAAGATGACTAGATGCTGAATGGGTGTGGCTCTGCTGACTTGCTTTGGTGACATACCTGAGATCCTTGATTGACATTACTGGCCCAGACACCACCAATAATCATAACAGACAAGCTCAAGACCCTGATGTGATTGAATACAAACTCGTATTTGTTTAAATCACTGTTAGTCAGGCTTCTTGTCACCTACAGACAAACGCTTTGGTAAATGAGATAGTCTCAGGTTGAAGGATTAAAAAGAAAGTAGAAGCTTCTTTTGACATCTAAGGGAGTTGGTGTTCCCCCACCATGAAACCCAAAATATCATGCTTAGAAGCAATTCTTCTGCATAGGAAAATTACACACAGCTAGGGCACACACAGTTCTTACTATCATGAAATAGAATATAGTATAGGTGATATACCAGAGACATCCAATGGTACAATAATTATATACAACAGAGATGGAAAACCAGAGTATTTATACTGGGGGGAAAGGATGGTGTATGTGTATGCATACACATGTATGTACATCTGGGTGTACATACACACACATGTATGCATACATATGCACATGTATGTGGACGCCAGAGTATAGTCTCAGATATTGTTACCCAGATGCTGTATAGCCTTCCTTGAGTCAAAGTTTCTCATTAAACTGGAAGTTGCCACATAGACAACTGGCTAGCTGTCAGTCCCAAGAATCTGCCTGTCCCCACCTCTCCAATCTTTAGATATTGTTTTGTACATAGAATATGGGGATTAAACTCGAGCCCTCACACTTGCAAAACAAGCACTTTACAGACTGAGCCATCTATTCAACCCCGTGGGGACGAAGGTTTTAAACAGTAGGTTTCACTATCCTCAAATTAAATACAATTCTACTTTCTATCTAAGACCAGCTTGCAGGTTTTATTTTCATGGAAAGATAACAATTTGGGGTTTTACAAGGTCGCTCACAAAATGTCTTTGAGGTCAAAATATTCTATGGGTTTTAGTAGCTATCCACTGATGACTGGAAGGTACTCGGACATTTTCCTTAGAAAAATTCTATGGCCGGTAGAAGAAAAATTGAAAAGATTACACAAAATCCAGTCCAAATGGGAAGTTAAGCTTTGAGGTCTCATTTGTGCCCTGGAGCTCCAGGGCTGCTAGCGGCGGGCGGGTGAAAGTTTGAGCTCTGCCATGGAGAATGCAAAGTCTGGTTTGGGCTTCCATTGGCAAATGCCTTATATCACCCATCTCTTGCTTTTTCAAGGCTAGTATTGAAATAACTCTACACAGCTGTGTTCCCAGCAATGCTCATCATCAGTACCGAGCACAAGTGGCTCATCAGCCCAAGACAAGTCATAAAAGGAGGGAGTTTTGAGAGAGAGTGAAGGGGGATGCTTTGGGCCTCTAGATCCTGTATCTTTTGAAAGGTTGAACTGTTTGAAAGGACAAACTCCAGCACCACCAACTGTGGAGGCCAGCAATTAAGAGGAGGGACTTGTCGGGTGAAACTGGCACAATATAGTCACAGCAGGCTGTTCAAGTATTCAGAGCAGCAGGACACCAGTTCCTTCCTTGAAGGGGAGGCTGGGTGCTCTGAAGGGGAGGCTGGATCCTCTGAAGGGGAAGCTGGGTGCTCTGAAGGGGAGGCCAGGATGCTAAGTCATGCCTCCAGCTTTGTCCTGCAGAAGAAGCTCATTGAGCCCTCTCTTGGCCTTCTGGACCTTGATGTGCTGGAGGAAGCCCCTTCAGTGACCCACGGTTGCTATTCCTGCACAGTTCTTTCCATAGCATGCTTCAAGTCACATCCTGGGAAAGTTAGGAAGAAAGAATGGGCTGTAAAGGAAGGCCAATCTGAATTCAAATTGTGGCGGGCTTACTTAGCAGTGATCACTTTGGTTGTGCTGTCCAGTCTTATTTTTTAATGTGTGAGATGGGGGTCTGGACTTTTGAGTGGATTGATAATATGCTTATTGAAGAAACTGGCATGAGAATCAATCAGATGCTGGTGTGTGTGTGTGTGTGTGTGTGCGCACACACGCGTGCGAGTACATGTTGGGGTATATATGTGGTCACAAGACAACTTCAGGCATTGTTCTTTAGCAATTTCCCACCATTTGCTTTCAACAAGGCCTTCCGTTGCCCTTGAGTTTTGCCCAATAGGCAAGCCTAGCTGGCTGACGAGCTTCCAGAGAAGTCTTCGCCTCCCACCTCATCATTACTGGAATGACAGTCATTCATCACACCACCATGCCCAGTTTTCTATTTTTTCGAGGTCCGAAATCTGGACCTCACATTTGTTTCCCAAACTTTTTACATGCAAGCCATCTCCTCAGTCCTAAATGAAGGCCCTCCAGCATTTCCATTGTCATTGGTATTTATATGCTAATAGTGATAATCCACTTAGAGAGTACTTCAGCACAAGGAGGACCATGGAGACCCAGAGTCATAGACCTGTTCACAAAGTTGCACATCGTCTGGCAGAGTGAGCCCTAGTCTCCTCTCCCAGCTGTTTCCAATCACACTTTACAAGGCATGGCTTTCTATACTGTATCCATTTGTTCACACCCCTCCCTGCCCACTGATAGGAACAAGGTTTCTTCCCAGGTGCTACCTGAAACAATGTCTAACCGACTTCTGCCTGCCTCTAGGACAGTCAATCCGATCTTCTCATTTAGTGTTGGCTCCAGTTATGACTGCCCAGCCCAAGTGCTAGTATGTGTCCCGTGTGTATCCATATCCACAAGTGTGCACACATACACACACACACACACACACAGAAAGAGAGAGAGAGAGACAGACAGACAGACAGACAGACAGACAGACAGAAGCTTTTGCAAAATAAAGGACTAACTGAATAAAAAAAAGCCCTAGCTGATGACAGTCCGTGCTCAGGATACTGGAGACAATGTCGTTCAGGAGTACCTCTGATGCTGCAACCCCTTCCCAGTCCAGGATCAGGTGTTTTGAGAATAGCACGGAACTAACAAAGGTGGAAATAGATGTGGAAATTGGCACACAGGAAATCAGAGTTCCATCCCGAGGGGTATGGCTGTTGGTAAACAAACAGCCCGTTGATGTTGTAAGCATCAATTTCCCAGCCCCTCTTCCCATTCTTCTTACTTCTACCCATTTATTCCCGAGCATCCTTCATGTCTAAGATTGCATACAAGAGTTTGGGGGAGAAGCCGTCTTCCTGCCTTTGCTGCACACTTCACCCAAAACACTAACTGGGTCTCATATTTTATCATCTTCCAAACTATTGCTTTCAACTGTGACTTTCGAAGTAACCAGGAACACCAATAGAATTTTTGCATGATGTTCTTCTTAGACTCAGAGTATTTCCATGAAGGAGCTGTCTGTCTTCCATTCAGAGGAAAATCTGGTGTCACTCTGAGCAACATTGTCACTCCTGCTATGCGTGGTAGTTTGCTGATACCTGTTAAGGCAGGGAATGTACGACGGTTTCCCTGTCTTCTTTCTCCTGGATGTATTTATGATTGGGCTACAATGCAAAGGGCTTTTCTGTTGGTTAATTTCTTTCCATTTTGAAAGTATTTTTTTTTTTTTTTGTTATTTAGCAGAGCCATAGATCATCCCCAGACAGGACCAAAATTAGAGTCCATTGCAGGGGACTTAATCTTGGTCCTGCTGAACTCAGAGGAGTGAATGATTGTGCCAGTAGTCAGAACCCTATTGGCTTAGAATTTGCTGGAGAATTAGTTTTCTGTTACTAGAACTGGGAGCCCAGTGAAAAATGGGAGCACAAAAATTTCCTCATTCTCCTTGGATGCTTACATGAACTTTTGTCCCCGGTTACACCTTCAGTTGCTTAGAAAGGTGATTCAGTGCAGGGCATGGTGGGAGATCAAGCCCTGAGGGTGGATGTGCAGAGGCAAGAGTGTAGAGGAGCTAACACACACGTGGTCATGGTTGCACAGTCATACATGAGCACCATGTCCTCTTCCTTCTCCGTAGCTTGCAGCTCGAACAGAGCCATGTCAGCTGAAACTCTCCCTCAGGGTCTGTTCACACACAATCCTTTCCACTTCCGCTCCTTCCCTTCAGACTTTTCTCCCTCCTTAAATACGCAGGACTCACTCCTGACTTTCATTCCCAAAAGATGAATATTGATTGCCCATCTTTTCCATGCCCCAGAAGAGAATCATGTCTGTGTTATGAAATGTTGTTTTGTAAAACTGAGCATCCACAAGCCCTTTCTTGTGCTAATATTAGGCTCTTGGTCCTTACAGTCCTCCTTGTAAATTCCTCAGCTTATCCCTCTGAGGGAGAAGAGGGGAAGGATACAAGGCCCATTCTCCTTTTAGCAGTATGCATTTATGAGAGAATCAGGAGAAAGCTGGAGAACCCCCGGTTGCTCCCATGATGCATTTGTGAACAGTTCACGGCTAACTCTCCTCTGTGGCACAGAGTTTGTTTTCCCCACATTTCTGAAGCTGATTGAGACACTGTCTCAAGAGTCTGGACCTTAGCATTCTCCCCTCACCTCTGCCGTTGGCTGAGGTAAGGCTAGCCAATTTTCTTCTCTCATCTCAGTTTCTCTAGTACAGTGACATAAATAGCTGTATCAGTGAGAAGGAGGGAAATTGACTTTGAACATTTGTTGGGGGCTACGCATCTATGATTTAACAATCACAGCAATTCTGTGAGATAAAAACCATTATTCTCAACTCTCATCACCAAATCGATGCAGTGGCCTTTGCTTGGCTTCTTGTCAAGCCCTTCCTCCTTGGGTGTGGCACATTCGCTTTCTCCTCTATTGAACACCTCTTCTCACATCCCCTGATTTGTATTCCAGATGTTGGCTTAGCTGCAGCATCTTCGGGTATAGCTTTCCGTCTTAACCTCTTTGCCAAACACATGACGCAATTTGCAATTATTTGTATAGATGGCAGAGACTTTGCCCCTTTTCTGATATACCTGCCTTTTAGTACGTCAACAGCTGGCATGCGGGCAGTGTTCCAGTAGATAGCTGTTGAATGGATTTGTGGATTAGCCTTGGCTTACCAAGGATGGAAGTCATGGGAAGTATTCCATTAAATGTTTGTGGAATGAATCTGTGGGCTAGCCTTGGCTTACCAGGGACTAAAGTCATAGGAAGTATTCCATTAAATGCCTATTGAATGAATCCATGGGTTAGCCTTGGTTTATGAGGGACTGAAGTCTGGAGAAGTGGGGTGATTTGCCTTAGGGTCACCTAGCTAAGAATTGGACTCAAGCTCAGGTGTACTGTGTTTTGCCGCCCAGGGTAAAGGACTTAGGTGTAGCAGTGGAAGAGGGGGTACTGTACTGTCCTCTAAAATAGCAGAGAATTCAACCTCTCCCATCCCCCCAAACCCTCTAGTGTTCTCTCCTCACTGTGTTTGAATGTTTCTGTACAGCTGGCCAGTAGTGGTACAGGCCTTTAATCCGAGCACTCAAGAGGCAGAGGCAAGTGGATCTCTGTGAGTTCAAGGCCAGCCTGGTCTACATTGTGAGTTCCAGGATAGCAGAACTGTTTCACAGAGAAACCCTATGGAAAAAAAAGTTTCTGTATTATAGAACCAAACCCTCAGATAGAATATTCCAGTGGAGATGACGTCACTTTCTTAAATATGGAATTAACGCTCCCCATCATGTTATCCTCTTAGCAGGATCTGACCCTCCCAGTGTTCCATTCAATCTTTTCCAAACACATTTGAGTTTGGTATCAGTCACACGATGTGATTTCCCTTTAATCAGTGAGGACAGAGTGGAATAAGAAACGTAACCAGAAAGCTATAGGTACCTAATTCAACTGAGTATGGTGTCTTGTGTTTGCAAAGATTAATAAAGGCTGGAGGAAAAAGCAATGTGTGTGTGGCCTCCATAGTCTAACTCCTCCTTAGTATCCGTGTAATATATCTAACCAGTTAATGGATAATTATCGTTTCATCTTGGACTCATTTCATAGTGGTTCCAGTAATACCTTATTGAAAAGTCTTAGCTGTATGTAGAGCACTTACTCTTTAAACTATTAGCACACTAATGTTACTAGAGTGCTTTCTTTAAGATAATTAAGTATAGAGATGAACAAGAGTAGTTCTTTTGCCATTCAGCTACACTATAATGTCCTCAAGGAAATTTTAAAATACAACTTTTTGGCATAATTATGCTATTCTGCCATATATTCAATACAGGGTTATTAATCACACACACACACACACACACACACACACCTTTGAGAACTCTGTCACAAGGAAAGAGCAGCACTGTGATGAGCAAAAGCTCTCTCTCCATGGTTCTTTAGACTCCCCCAGCTTTCTTTGAAAGAGTTCTCACCCAAACCCCCATCTTTCACATGCTACAAGGACCTGGACTGTCCACCACCAGAAGACACAATCTGGATGTGAGTATTGGACAATCAGCACCATTTTATTCTCATTCCTGTCAACACTACAAGCTGATGGGAAGGCAGCTGTCATTGCCTGAGCTCTGAGCTCTGAGAATCGTGTGGGATTGTGGAGTGGGCTGAAGTGGCTGCTAAAGATCACTTGGGTAAGCTGGAAAGCGAAACAAACAAACAAAAACAAAAACAGACTTTTCTTTGACTGCATAGTTTGTTGTTGGTTCACTGGAGCTGAGATTTGTGTGGATCTAGCTAGGGCTTAAACCTAAATTCCATACTCTATGGCTTGGACCAACTTATCATGAATGAAATTTATGCCCTGGCATGCATGGGCAACCTGGGTATGGCAGTTCTGTTGAACTTGTCCATATTGGGTTTCATGGTCGAAATTGATGAGGACGATTGACCAGGTCTCTTCCTCAAGAGGGTGCCAGATTTCATTACAGATGGTTGTGAGCCACCAGGTGGTTGGTGGGATTTGAACTTGAGACCTTTGGAACAGCAGACAGTGTGTGCTCTTAACTGCTGAGTCATCTCTCCAGCCAAACAACATATCATAAACCCCACTATTTGCAGTAATAATAATATTCATCAGCGTTTACTGAGTGTTCACTTTGTGGCAGAAGGACACATTCTACGGGTTCCACACATCTAACACATATGAATCCATTTTCTTTCACTTTGTCTAATACATCATTTGCTTCACAGTTTAAAATACTGATTTTGAAAATTGGCATATACGCAAAAATGGTCCACCGAATGTTAGTTACTTACTGAGGGTTTTACAATATATTATTGCCATTGACCAGATTTTTCCTACAAATGTTAAATAAGCAGTTGAGGAAGACACTTCTTAAGGTGTTTTTCCACGAATGAGTCATCTGGCAGATAACTCTCATCCTGAAGTTTCGGGACAGACCCTTCTCCAGTACCGCAGACTTTCCCATGAAAATTGTTTGTCTCATATCACAAACAGCAGAATAGCTCAAGAGATATTGCCAGTGCTGTTTTGTTGATGAGGAAACTAAGACATGGTGATAGTAAGTGATGTCCCCAACATTATCTTCCAGGTCCCTGCCTTTAATTCACACATGATTTGCTCCTCTCAGTGCACAAAGTGAACGTATGCCCCCAGTGTGGGTAGAAGGACAAGCTTCTGCAAGAAGCTGACCTCCAAAACTAAAATAAATTGCAGTCTTTCAGGATGAGTTAGTGCGGACTGCATTGGGGTAACTGGCTTTCTTTGGCTATGAGCAGGACATCCTTTTAAATTTAGGCAGAGTATGAAATAATGAAGTCTCTTATTCCTTATTTCTCATGTTAGAAACACTCCTGCATGGGCTGCTGGTGCCTCGTTGGCATTTCTCAGGTCTGGAAGACTTCTCTGAGGTCATACTCCTCCCTTTCAGTGCCTTCTTCCCTACAGATCCATATTTCTCATCAGGAAAGGGTATGATATTAGCTCATAGCACTGAATCTTCCACTGGTTAATTTAGAAACTGCAGGAAGCACAGAGACTTAACTGCCCATGGGGACTCGAGGCAAAGCACTCTGATAGCCGATGTTCTGAAGGGAACCTCTTACCCAACCTTCCCTTCTGTAACTTCAGCTTTCTCAGGCCATGCTTTTACAGAAAGCAATCTATACCATTCCAAAAGGAAAATCGTGTTTATTGAAGAAAATGACCCTGGTAAATGTAAAGGAAACACCTCTCTGGAGGCATCCGCAGGCACCTTTCCAGGTCTCCGTCTATGGAATTATGCCATCACCGCCTTAGATGCGGTGCTGCGTTATGCGCTCACCGTCATTCCCCCTCGCCCCCCAAAGCGGCATTTCTCTAAGTTACAGGACTCTTCTTTAGAACCCCTGCAGCCTGACATCCTCCTGTCCATCCTCCTGCAGCTCAGTAGGCGGCAATGCTGCCCTGCAGAGGCCTATAGTCTCTTTCTGCCTCGACCCTGCACTCCTGATTATGATTTTATGACCCCCGCCATGCTAATAGCTGCTTTCTCTTTTCCTCTCTTGTTCTCTGCAGCTTTTTGCAATCTTTGCATTTGCAACATGTGGTGGCTATTCAGGAGGCCTGCGGCTGAGTGTGGATTGCGTTAACAAGACAGAGAGTAACCTCAGCATCGACATAGCCTTTGCCTACCCTTTCAGGTAAGGAATGGTGATTGGTGCTTCGCAGCCTCACAGCGGGAGGCTTGAATCCTGTGGATTCTGGGAGAAAAATGGTTTCTGCTTGAAGCCAGAGAATGTCATGACTAGAGTGTCCACCCGCCACTCCACACTGGGAGGATTTGCTCACTATACCTTTAATCCAGTATTGATTGTCCTCCGATCAATTAAAGCCTCCCACTATGGCCCGGTGTTTGGGACTATCAACAGAGACTCCACTTATATAAGTATTTTCTCCAACTTTAAGATTTCTCACATTCTATCTAGATTTGTAGGTTACATATAATTTTATATTGACTGTGCACTTCTGGCTGATAACATGTTTCATGATACTAATATCTAATACTGTCTCTGTGTACCAGATAAATCTGCCCAGATGAGTACCTGTCCAACCTCATTTAGTCATCACAATGACACTTTGAAGGAAGTCCCCTTACCATCATCAGTTACATCCTGGGGTATGGACAGATAAGTTCATTTTCCCCTAAGACCCTCTCTCCTACCAAGGGGCAGAGGCAGTGTAAGCCAGTGTTACAGCTATGGAGCGGCAAAGGACACCTCTGGAGGCTGGAGCTGCAAGAGGAAAGTTCTGGAGGGAAAGGCATCCTGACTTGTTGGGAATTCAAGCTTTACTCATTGGGAAGTCAGGCTATACCTGAAGCTGGGGTGTGGTGGGGGATGGTCTACCCGCAGTACAGAGCAATCCTGCTCCTCTCCCAGAGAGAGCAGTTACAGCTGAGCTCTGCTCTGTTCCCCTTAGGGAATGTTCTAGCAGAGCTGTTCATTGCTTCTCTGCTCAGCTCTTGGCCAAAGATGTTACTTCTTCTGCTTCGCTCTGCTAAAGGGAAGCCCCTGCAGAAATGTAGCAATCTCCTTTGGCTCCAGGGAAAAGTTGTTAACTTTTTCCTTCTCAACTCCCCTAAGGGAACATGTGAAGAAAGGTTCTTCTGTGTTTTTTTCTGCTCAGACCCCCTAAGGGAACATACCATCCAAGGTCCTTTTCTGAGCCTACCAAAGAAGATCTTCACCCAAAACCTTTTTAAGAAAGAGATTTATTTGGGAAGCAGGAGTCCAGGAGAGTGGCTGCCTCTGCCAGGGTGAGAAAGGGCAGCAAGCAACTGAACAGGCAGAAAGGCTTATATAGGGCTTCTTAGGAGTAGATTTTTAAGGGAGAAGATTTTTCTTCTCAGGGATTGGTCAGTTTTCCTGCTCAGGGATTGATTGGTTTAGTTGGTCAGGGGCAGAGTTGACTTTGGTTTTAGGGCCAAATTGTGTTTCTTTTACAGATCCTTTTTAGCCCTTTGGCTCTATTTTCAAGGCTAAGGCATATTTCTTTTATAGGTTCTGATTCTAGGGCCAATGTGTATTTCTTTGGCTCTGTTTTCACAGACATGGTGTGTTTCTTAGGTTCTGTGTTCTGGGCTAAAGTGTTTCTTTCACTGGCTCTTGTTTCAGGGTCAGGGTAGATTTCTTTCAGGAGCTTTGGTTTCAGAGCCAGGGTGGGTTTCTTTGATTGGCCCTTTTACCCTATAGGCGAGTTTTAGTCTACCTAACTTGAAAGAAATTCATATCTCTATTACTATTCTTAACTTGATACAAACAACTATTTCAACCTCTTTATCAATCCAATATCTGTTCATGCCTATAGATTGATTGCCAGTGGCCTTTAGAGCTTGTTCTCAACCTCACATCTTATGACTCTGATCCAGAGACCTAATATGAACTAACTTCATTCAATTTTGAAATAATTTATTACTGTAAGGCTCCCATATAATTGACATCAAGTAACTTGGAGGGGGAGGTGTTAAAAACTTTCAACAGTGTTTTGGTGTGTTATCAATATATGATCTGTTCATTTCATTGTAACATTATCTTCTGTGAACCTAATAGTGATTCTATAATTACAAACAAAGTAAAAATCAACCTTTACAAGTTTTTTTTTTTTGTAAGCAGGTAAGTGCAGTATTTTCCAAAAACATTTTCATGGACCCTCATAATACTATCACTAAAGGAAAGGGAAATGAAGGAAGAGAAGGGGGGAGAGAAAGACAGAAAGAAAAAGAAAGAAGATGGGAGAAAGAATTTAGAAGTGTAATGGAACAAACTCAAGAAATTCTTTTTAGTGCTTCATCTTTCTAATGTGCATTTTGAATCATCAAGAGACCCATTTTTTCCCAAACATATTCCCCATGGAAATTCTTTTCTTCCCTATAAAGTAACTCAGAGGATTCACAAATTGTAGAGCAGATCTTTAATATATCAGCCTCATAAACAGTCTAAAACAAGTGTGTTTTTATTTATGGGCAATGGAGCATAAGAAGTGATATCTTTGCATCTTAAGGATGAAGGAAGTAGAACCGATAGTGTGTTCAAATGCCCCCTGCTCAGAGTACAAAGCTCAGGTCTGCTAAGCACTTCTCCCTGGGGATTCACTGTTAATGTCTGTGCTGTGCTGGTAAAGAAGAATGTGGGGAAGCTGACTCTAGAAGTTCTGTACAAAACCCTTGTCTTCTGGAGTAGAAACCAAGCCAATGCCTGTTCATTGACCAGTGTTCACTGTCTCGAATCTCGAGTACCAGTTGAGAATGCCAATAGCCAGGCAGTGGGACTGGGATGCTCAATGACTTTATTCCTGGTCTCATAATGTCTGCTTTGCTTCCACAATGATCTCTGAATAGGCGCTCATAGAGGTGGGTAACCGCAAGGTCCACCCTTAAGGCAGTGGTTCTCAACCGTCCTATGCTGTCACCCGTTAATACAGTTCCTCATGCTGTGGTGATCCCCAACCACAAAATTATTCTTGTACTACTTCACAACTCTAATTCTGCTACTGTTATTAGTCATAGTGTAAACATCTGACATGCAGGATGTCAGATACCTGACCCCTGTGAAAGGGTCACTCGATCCCCAAAGGGGTCTTGACTTTTTCGTTTTCTTCCTGACTGCAGCATCATGCATGTAGCCCCACGAAGGGCATCTGGGGTAATGGGGTGAAGCTGGTGGTGTTTTATATGTATTCTTGCTCTTTTAAGTATTAGTCCCTTATTTGAAAGATTTTGACTGGGTTTTTGACATAAAATTGCATAACCATTGTTTTTTAACCCAGAATTTTCTTTCAAACACTACCTTATTTGGGAGTTCATATTGGAAGGAGGGCTGCTTGTTGGTTCCTGCTGTCTGGTTCCCAGCTGCCTGGCTAGCTTAGCCCAAAATAACCACACAGAAACTGTATTAATTAAATCACTGGTTGGCCCATTAGCTCTACCTTATTGTTGGCTAACTCTTACGTCCTAATTTACACATCACCATTAATCTGTGCATCACCACGAGGTAGTGGCTTACCAGCAAAGTTTCAGTGCATCTTTCTCCTGCTGTGGCTCCATGGCATCTCCCTGACTCTGCCTTCTTCCTCCCAGCATTCCGTGTAGTTTCCCTGCCTACCTAAGTTCTGCCCTATCAACAGGCCACTGCAGTTTCTTTATTCATTAATGGTAATCACAGCACATTGAGGGGACTTTCACACCAATATGGAAAGCAGGTAATAGACTGAAAATATGGAAGCCGAAAAGGGATGAGCCTGAAATACCCACCCATGAGCTATGTGAATGCCCCTATTCTTGATAGAGAAGAAAATAAAATTTTGCCTCTCTGTTTACCATGTCCACACAGTTACTGCTCATCCAACTCCCACAGAACACCTTGCACTGTGCCCCGGTAACATCCATCCATCTAGGAGAAGTGTTTGGCTTGCAATTTCAGCTCCACATTTGGATACGGCGAAATGCCATGCCCTTCTCTTGTGGAGAATGTTCTTGAGAATAAGCAAGAATTTGTAGACATTATTGTGTGTATGTGAAACTCCATAAGCCACCGTCAGTGATTTGATCATAATCCTTGAACTATGATGGGAGCCTTCAGTAGTTTCTAACTGTTGGGTTTAATTCAAAAACACAATGAAGACATAAACTCAAGCACCAAGTCATTGAAACAAAAAGAGATAAGAAACCAGTTATGGATGGCAGGTCACCAGAGACTTCTCACCTGGTTGTCAGAAGAGGACTTCAGTTAACATGATAATGTCAATTAGAACATCTAGATAACTCACAAAGACTCAAATGTGGCTTCTAGTAAATGAACCACAGTATGTGTTTCCTCTACACCACCGTCTGTGTGTGTTTTGCTTATACTGATGGCAGAGAGGAAGCTATTCAGCAGTATGTCACTTTATCATAGAATTAAGATACCTGCCACCTGACCTTCCTTTTGGCCTGTGACTAAAACCAGAAAGTGGTACTTAACTGTTCTCCCTTCTCCTGTAATGTGTTACCATGGTGTGAACTTGCTTGACTTTGTGGGGTGGGAGGTGAGTTCTGCGTCTCAGATTCTTAGCACGCCCCTTAGACGCTGAAGTGCAAAGCAGGACTGCTCCTTTTAAGGTACCTAATATATTCCAGGAACACCCACCCAAAGAATGCACATGCTTTGGGCTGACAACTGAATGCAGCATAAAGGAGGTCAGGACTGCTTTTTGTGGGCTATGGAGGGTGGGGCAAGCAAGCAAATGAGAAACAGGACAGTTTATAAATCTAGAACATCCACGGAGTGAATCCCTAGACAGCCATTACAAACATTTAACGATGTGTGAGATGCGCTCTGAACAAATACAAGGCCCCGTCAGTGATGACTTGGGTTGATTTTCATTCTAACTTGTTGGAGGAGAAACCGCCATTTGCCTCAATTTAACCTGTCCCTTACTCGTTCTTGGCTGGACTTCCAAGTGAGTGCAAGCCTGGACAGCCCTTAAGTTGTTTCCTCTAGCTATAGGAACTTGCCTGGCTGATAAGGATGGTAGGAAAAAACACAAAGAAGTTAACATTTCCTGGAGTAGCCCTCACCCAGTGGCAGCCGTGAGGAGTGCCTCTCATGTGGCACAACTATAAAGCGTGTTCCATGCTACAGATTTTCTCAGTGATATCCATCGGGAGAGCTGGTATTTCATGGTTAATAAAAACCTAATCATTGCATGGCTTTTTATCATCTTCTTTCCTTCCCGGTCCCAGTAGAGCATTGCTCTTTTTCTGTTTTTAGAAATAAGTCCTCCAAGAATAAGTTGTCCTTAACTCTTCATCTCAGAATCTATGTATTTGATGCTTTTGTGTCATGGTGAGCAGCTGGGTGCTGGCGACTTACAGGGGGGCAGATGCCTTTGGGCCAGCATTGCACGGGGCCCTGGTCATCTTCCCATCACCAGAGCTCTGCCATATTTTTACTCACCATGATTATCCAAGACCCTGTGAAATCTGTCTGTCAAACAGACAGTGGTACTTTTCACAGTGTTGAGTGAGAGGCACAGGCAGAATGTTGAAACAAGGACTGACATTCAATATATTTTCCTCTAATATATTAGTTTCTCTTTCTTCATCAAATCAGGGTAGCTGGGAATTAGCTAGAGAGACGAAAAGATAACTGATTAGCAAAGGTGTCCTTGAAGCAGCATCGACCCGGAGACTATAGTTTTCCTTCTTCTTACATGCAAACATTAGAAGAGCTACATATTTAATTGTCTCAGAACAATTAACTTGCTTTTGAAGTTCCAGTGTTCTTAGGAGGGATTATTGTAGGGTTTTTGTTTGCCATCCCTACCCCAGACTGACAGAATGGGGGACTCTGTCACATGAACATGGTATTGGGGAAATTATTTATTTATCGTCACTGGGGCAGGAGAGGGAGATTCACCCTGAGCCCTAAGATCCAACGATAGAATATTCACCGTAAAGAAAAGGGAAGCAGACTGCTCAGTTAGCACTGATGGAACAGGCTCTTTTCCCTTCTCTGTCTGTGGTTCCCCTTTCCTCTTTGTAACATTTGAATAAGATTTGAATAAGTGCCACTAAACAGAAAGGCTGTGGAATTTGGGTTTTTACACAGTATTAGCAGCTCCGTCAGAGCTGAGGTGGGAGGAGAGCCTTTTCTTAAGATCCATCTCCACAAACTCTCTTTCTCTCCCTACCATTGAGCCAGTGGGGGAACTACAAGTCATCAGGGCTGCAGTGTTTTGCATCTTGTGGTCCTGAAATGCTGTGTCTGCGCTTGGCGCTTCGTTTTTATTCCTCGTTACCAAATGTTTGTGCTCTGTTTGGGGAACGCTTCAAAAATTTCCAGTCTATAACATCTCATTTTTTTTATTTTTTTTTTTTGGTTTTTCGAGACAGGGTTTCTCTGTGGTTTTGGAGCCTGTCCTGGAACTAGCTCTTGTAGACCAGGCTGGTCTCGAACTCACAGAGATCCGCCTGCCTCTGCCTCCCGAGTGCTGGGATTAAAGGCGTGCGCCACCACCGCCCGGCTATAACATCTCATTTTAACATTGCACCTTAAACTGATTTTTTTTTTATGATAAGATTTGGTGCTGCCAGGGCCAGACAGTTTCGATCCTAAAGTCAAGGCCCACAGGCCCAAGGCAAACCCCAAGTCAAAGCGCTGCTTTCAAATCCAAGCTCTGCTGTCTAGTGGATGGGAAGTTACAAGCGCTTGGTCTGAGAGTTGAGACGGTGCTGGGCCTTTGTCTCCCATGTGAAGATAAAGTAGTAGTATCCTCTTCACAGTCTGCCAGTGACCATCACCTAGGTAACAACATCAACCGTGTGGACTAGTGGATCACAAAGCACGCTGTCGGTGTTGGTGTTGTTACCAATGAAGTTTTGTGCGAGGATTGGGAGCTAAGGTTCACTTAGACAGCAAAAACAAGGCAGAGAGCACTATTTCACAACGATTTGTAGAGAATATTGTAGAGATTGCAGAAAATGATACAGACATTCACGCTGGCTGACAGCATGGGAGGGGTCAGATAGGAAGAAGCTGAGTGAATGTCAGAGTAAGCTGCCTGAGTTAATCAATCCCGGGGCTCTCCTCCCAGCCTATAAAGCTTCTACAGTGGACCTGCTGCTATGCTTCCCTCGAAGGAGAGCGGTGGAGAGAAATCTGATGGCCATCCTGCTTTGGAATTCTGCCAACATGCAGTGAGACAAATATCTGAGTGCAAGTTGTTTTCTTGGCAGGCTCATGAGAAGCTCCTAAGAGGGAAAGAACATGAGACTGGGGACAGAAAGGTGGCCACCATGGGCGGCTCTGGAACCTGAGATTTCATAAAACAGTCAACAAGACATCTCAACAGGGCTTGGATCATATCGGTGATAGAGTCTCAGTGATGATCTAACCACTTTTGTTAGTTACTGGTCAAAAGCTAGGCTTGCAGGTCCTTGTTCCATCTGCTGTTCAGCGAAGCCACCAGTCAAGAGACTAAGTATATCAAAAAGGTATCACATTGTAGTAGGAAGCTGCTTGTTCCTTCCCAGTTGCCCAGACTTGAAATAACTACACAGAAGCTGTATTAGTTAGATCACTGCTTGGCCAATCACTTACGTGTGTTGCTAGTTAGCTCTTACATCTAGAATTCACCCATTTTCATTATTTTATATTTTACCGTGAGGCTCGTGGCCTACCGGCAAGGTTCTAACTGACAGCTAGCGTTTACATGATGTGTCAATATAATTATACATGACCACAGACCCGAAAGATCAGAGGAAGGCTCTTTGAAGACAGCTGAGCCACATAGTGCAGGGGACGTGATGCATGGGAGTAGATGGGCCCGATGTCTGATGTGGGAAAAGAGCTGGGAACAAGCAGAAAAACATGTGCTTGCTTGATTGGGAGGCAAACAGCAAGAGACGAGGCAGAAGCAAAGGCTGGCTTGAAAGGTTTAGAGTTTACACTGATTGAAATGGGGTCAAAGGTGGGAGTGGTGAGTGGATCAGGCTGTGCAAGCAGATGATAAACTGATCCACTCCGTAGCTTTCCACCACCTCTTTAAAGCCCTAGAGTCAGGGACAGTGAGGAAGATGGTGCAATGATCAGGAAGGAGGTGGTGGGGAGGGGCAGGCTGCGATGTCTCCTGTCTCTGCATTGCCTTCCATACCTCACCTCTGATGATAACATGCATCTACAAAGTAGCTCTGTTACCAATGTTTTCCATTAGTTTTGATGGTGAAGTTGTGTTCTATTGGGCCATGGGGAATGATTTCAGTATTTTAAGTCTTTTATTCCCAGTATTGGTTTGTGGAATCCTCTTGGGGTCACTGTGTCTTCAATCCTAGGTGACTGCTTGATAGCACAAGCCAACTGAGTTTTAGTGAATGATGAAGATGCACAGTCCCACTGAGACGTATTTGTGAATGCATTTCTGAAGACCGAAAAGCACTGGAAAGTTATGAAGGAGGACGGCATACACCCCATGGGTTATCGTTTTAAATGTTACCTGTCAGAGTTCATTCTGGAAAAGAGAACTCACTTCAGGTAGCTTGGTTTTGAAAAGATCGATATAGGAAATAACTTGCAGGAATTATTTGATCAGTGAGCTCTACAGATGTGATGAATTAAACCACGTGAGAGAACAACCTACAAAGGAGGTATCATTTATTTTGGTTTATAGTTTCAGTCTTTGGTCGGCTGGCCCCTTCCTTTGGGCCTGACTGGATGTTGTCTAGCAGAATCCGTGGGCTATGAAGCTCCTCACCTGGGAAGTAGAGAGGTAGCAAGGGATTAGGGCAGCAAAGGTGAGCCCCAGTGACACACCGCCCCCAGCTAGCATCCGCTCCTTAGTTTTCCACCACCTCGTTAAATACTGTCACCTGGGGGGCAGCAAACTTTAAACACATGAGCCTGTAGGGAACACGGAATATTCAAACGATAGCAATCAGAATCTGGCTCTTCAAGCATCCAGAAACCAGCAGCTAGAGAAGAAAACAGCAGCTAGAAAGAAGAGTCACAGCCACCCCTAGGGCTAGAGCAGGGCTTGACAAATCAAAGCCCAAGAGCAAAATCCATCTGGCCCCCCACTTCTTTTAACTTGACACACTCTGAGAATGGTTTGTATTTTCAAATGATGATTTTTTTAAATGTTGTTTATGTTAAGTGTTAATTTGACAAACGCTACAGTCACCTAGGAGACAAATCTCCAGGCACGTCTGTGAGGGACTGGACAGACTAAAGTGAGCCTTTGGGAATGACTGACAGAGATGATCTTGATTAAGCTAATTGAGGACACTGTGGGTGGCACCATCCCCTGGCTGAGTATCCTGGACTGTGTAAATGAAGAATTCATCACTCGCTAGTCCTTGAACGTAGAAGCAATGTGACCAGATGCTTTAAGTTCCTGGAGCTTTGACTTCCAGGACAAGATGGACTGTAGCCTTGTGACCCCAAACAACGCTTCTCCTAGCTTGCTTCTCTCAAATGTTTTAATACTGCATGAGAAAAAGACACTCAGACAACTCTGTATACCCATCAGTCAGTCTCAGTTTTGCCATTCAGACTATAAAGCCTAGACCATTTAATATCTGACCTTTATTAGTGGTCTCTGGGCAAGGCTCATGTAAAGAGGCCCTAGTAGTCTCCATTTGCACGCAGGATGAGTCCTGTCTGGTTGAATTTGAGTCTATAGCAATAAGAAACTCCAAGAAGGGAGAGATACAGGGGGAACTGAAGGCGTTTTTAGCGATGCTTCTAGATTGATGAGAGACAGGAGAAATTTCTGGCCTTGGTTGCTCCTGACCTCCAGGTTGCCAGGCTGCCACCAGAGCTTTCTCTGGTTGACATCACTAGAAGCCAGTTTAGGTGGGAACACACTCTGAGATGCACATATGTGATGCAAACAAACAGGTGTCAACAGGCAGATTCTCTGTCTCAACCTCCATTTCCTTTTCTAGAGGATAAGAATTTGATGAGTTGATTGAGGATTTTTGTTGTTGTTGTTCTAAAATGTGAATTAGTTCTCTAATTCAGGAGACAAGTAAAACTCTGGTAGTCACCAGCTACCATCAGAAGGAGCAGAAGGCAAGGTATTCATGCAGTGAAACAACGCTTAAGCATCTCCGTCTCTACTGTGGAGGACTAACTCTGGTACCTGCCCCGTCGGGGTAAAGTCTGAAAAGGTTTTTAAAGATCAGGATTGGAACATGTGCTGGCAATGAATATAGGCCTTGCGATCAATGTAGATGTTTCTGTTGGCTGTAGGAGCCAGCCATGATAAGCTAAATATGAACAGATCACCCAAAGGAAGTTCTTTACTTCCAATCATTATCCCCTGCCAGAATAGGACTCAGTCATCAAAAAGTTTAATAGAGGCCTGAGTCTTAGTATTTTACCCTGAAGCAATACCTGGTTACAGGAAGGACCACAAACTGAGATTACCTGAGCACCACCCTAGAACAGACCATCCAAAGGAAATGCCTAACGTTCCAACCACTGTAGATAGGATCACCTGCCAGCACACTCACCAGGACACCCCTAGACAAATGTTAGCCAATTAGGGGTTCTGAACCTCAGAAACCCCTCACCCCCACCTTTACTACTATAAAAACCCAACTCAAACTGAGCTTGGGGCTCTCGGTTTATTCCAATACATTGGACATGTGGAGAGACCGAGTTTGCAAACTTACATAAAATAAAGGCTCTTTGCTTTTACATATGGGACTCAGTCTCCTTGTTGACTTTTTGGAGACTTCGCGGATTTGGGCATAACAAGTCTCCCATGGGGATGTGATGAGAAGCAGAGATTAAATCAATGTGTGGTGAGCGTGACCTTCATAGGGTTCTCTGCCTCACTGGGTAGGGTTTCGCAAAGCACGGGAGGGGATGCGGTGGCAAGAACCTGGTGACCTGGGTGAAGCTCTGTGGAAGAAGACAAGCACAGCTTTTGTCTTACTGCTTCCATTGTGATAAAACACCATGACCAAAAGCAACATGGGAAGGACAGGGCTTGTTTCAGTCTACACCTCCCAGGCCACACCCTGTCACTGAGGGAAGTCATGGCAGGAGCTCAAAGCGGGAACCTGGAGGCAGAAACTGAAGCAGAGGCTAAGGAATGCTGCTTACTGGCTTGCTCCTGGCTTGTTCACTTAGCTTGCTTTCTTATAGCACCCAGGACTTCCAAGCCCAGTGGTAGCACCACCCAGGGTGTTCTGGTCCCTCCCACATCAACCACCAATCACAAAATGAACCATGGGCTTGTCCACAGGTCAATCTGGTGGGCGAGTATTTTCTCAGTTGGGGCTCCCCCTTCTTTAATAATTCTGGTTTGTGTCTAGTGGTCATCAAACTAGTCAGAACACCTTTGTTGAAATTTGTAAAAATAAGGTCTAGTTTTCCCCTACAATTTTGTTCTTTCCAGAATAGAAAAGAGCACGGGACTTTGAGATCATCTCAAAATGGTGAAGGAAGTTAACCACAGCAAGGTTCAATAAGTATCAGAGAAAGGGACCATCATATATATATCTGTGTAATGTATCATATCTCTTGAAAATGTAAGTGCCCACTCCAAGGTCTTCTGAATCTGAGTCTCTACTTCCTTATCATCTGGAAAGAAGAAAGAAAGAAAGAAAGAAAGAAAGAAAGAAAGAAAGAAAGAAAGAAAGAAAGAAAGAAAGAAAAGGAAATCCAAGCTTTCTTTCTGTCCCTTCCAAAGGAGGACTAGACGTCACACGGTGTACCTTATGAAGTAAAGCCAATGCCAACTGAGTGTGGGGACCCATGTTCCCTTCGTCCCTGACCCAAATTCATCTTTGACAGAATGAGTTGCCTTTTTCAGAGACCGAAGGGCCAAAGGTAAGAGGAGGTGAGCTTTCAAGATGCTTGCTTGCTAGACGCACAGCTGCCAGAGCTGAATTGGAAGGGCAACGGGACCGAGGACTCTCAAACAATGGGACCAAGAATATCAAGAAATGGGGAACTGACACTCATATTTCCTTCCCAGTTCCCCTTCCAGAGCCATCTGTAGGAATTCAGAGGTCCTGGGCTTTAGGCTCATTCTCAGTGTGAGGCTTGGGGTCTCCCTGCCTGCACTTATCCCATAGAATGGCTGCTAAAAATGGAAACCTCACCAGCCCACTGCAAACCGCAGCAGCAGCATCATGGCAGATGAAGTCCAAAGCTGACATTTTAATAAACACACGCATAATTCTGAGCAGATAGCACATAGAGAGCTGCTTACCTAGAGAAGAGGAGGTAGAGCTTCTGCTGACCAAAGCCTCATATTTTACATTAATATTGATGGTCTTAAAAACAGATTATATTTCATACAAACACTACTTTAATATATTTACCATGAAAAAAGCAGAAATAGAAAAAGTACCATAAATAAGCAAATGGCTGTTACCGTCTTTTATTATTACAGCCAACTGTAGCACATATCGCTGTTAGAATGAGAGGAACCTTAACACCAACAGGAAATCATAAAGCAATTTAAAGTTGTATAATTTTAATACAAATGTTTAATAAGCAAGTGGCAGCTATTAGCTCTACACTCCCACATATGCTTTTGAGCATGCCCTTAGCAAAGCCTGAAGTGCTAGATGCCTTGTACCCATAGCTCAGCTTGACTTGAGGGTAAAGTCAGAAAGAGCAGATATGTGAGTCCTTTCTGTTCATGCAGGTGTGCATAGATTCGTATGCATAATTATTGGCAATTAAGTCTGGTTGGTCATTGCTCCTTGATGTCCCAGGAACACTGTAACAGTCTGAGCATTTATTTTGACTTTGTTTCCATGGATTAACAGGCAGAGACAAACTGTATTTGAAACCACACAACCAGTAAATGCTTTCCACTGGCGTCACAGCCATGTTGATTACCATCACATCGGATTCTTGCCTGAGATCATGGGATAATTGTGAGTCATCTTCATCACCATTATGATCAAAGAATAGCTATATGAATCATTTTACTGCATGCCATGCCATGAGCTGTGCAAAGAGATCGCATGCATCACCGCCTTTTGTGCCAATGGTACCACGATGAGCTAACTGTTCTGTGCTGATGCTCGTGGAGGATGAGCATCTTGCCCAAACTCGCGTAGTTAATAAGCACGGGAGCAAATTTTGAGCAGATGTGCTTAGCTCACCCAAAGCATCCAGAGACCGCATTACTGGTCACTAGTGTGTTATAAAGAGACGCTGTCAGCTGGCAGAGCCTCCTGAACCTTGCTTCCAAGTTTGCAGCCTGCTGTCCTCAACAGATAGGTGACAAATGCCAGGAGGTCTGGGGAATGGCTCAGAGCCACTGTGTTCCTTAGGACTAAGAATTACGGGTGTTTGTTTTCTAATTGATTTCCTGAGCCAAGCAAGAAACCCTGAAGGAAAAACAGCTCCTGTCTGGAGGGGAAATGATTACTCTTTTCCCTTTTGCAGCTGGCTGGCAATGATTAAGCTGTTGTTGATGTAGCTGGGAGAACTCTGTAGGCTTCATTTAGGAGATTCTGTACTGCTTTGGTGCATGTCAGTTAGAGACTGGGTCTTGAGGAGTTACACAGATGAAGGGTTTCTAAACACAAGGGCTTTGCAGGGGTTTAGGGCTGTTGTATATCTTTTCTTGGCAAGGGCATGGATGGTCGAGGGAGGCAGGGGTGAGATGAGAGTTTCCCTAGCTAATCAGGGAGCATGAGCACCTTTGAGAGCAAACAACCCTTAGTTATAAAGTCCCTGAAGCTGAGCGCTGAAATAGGAGAGCCGCATTTCCACAGCCAGAGCTGAGGCCACGTCCACGCCATGTTTCGTTAGCTTTTGATCTTTAAAGCTTAGCTCTGAATGATGTCCAGGGTCTCTATATATGTGTTTTATTTTAGTGGACATGGAAGGGATTTCATTTCTACTGTGTCTCTACCACCTTCCATTTCATCCTCCAAACATCCTTTTTATTGGAAATGATAGCATTTGTTTTTGTGCAAAAATTTCTATTGCAAAACAATAGGAGATGGTAAAATAGTCAGTGGCTGTCAGGAATGGGGGGAGTGGGTGGGACAAGTGAGCCAGCAGAACACAAGGGAGTGTGTGTGCATGTATGTGCATGTGTGTGTGTGCACATGCATGTATGTGTGTGCATGTGTGTATGTGTGTATATGTGTGTGCATGTGTGTATGTGTGTGCATGTATGTGCATGTGTGTGTGCATGCGTGTGTGTGCATGTGTGTGTATATGTGTGTGTGTATATGTGTGCATGTGTGTCTATGTGCATGTGTGTATGTGCATGTGTGTGTATGGAAGTCAGAGGACAGCCTCAGATGTCCTCAGGTGCCACCCACATAATTTTGAGTCATGGTCTCTCTTTGCCCTGGAGCTGATGAGGCTAGGCTGACTAGGCAGTAGATTCCAGGGTGCCTGTCTCTGCCTCCCTAATGCTGAGATTATAAACACAGATCACAATGCCCAGTATTTTTAATGTGGGTTCCTCATGCTTGTGATTATCTATCCTTTACCAACTGAGCCATCTTCTCAGCCCCACAAAGGATTTTTAAGACAGTTGAAAATATCTTGTTTCATGCCATAAGTGTATACATATGTCATAATGTGCATTTCTCCAAGTTGACCAATTTCTAAAGCCGGGAGTAAGCCTTAGTTTATAGGCTATGGACTGCAGGTGACAATGACATCAGTTGCATCAGATACGCCACTTTAGTGGAGGATGCTGACAATGGAAGGGGCAGGGAGAAATGAGACATCTTTGTACACATCTCTCAACCATGAACATAACACTACCCAGAAATACATAAAGACTCAGGATGAACGAAGTAGAACATTGGACCCTTTCTGAACACTTTACAGAAGCAATCACCTCGATAGTTTCACACCTGCCTTTTTACACCCTCAATTTATGTAGAACGGTTCTGTTATAGTTATGATATTGCAAATTAATATTTGCCTATTTACAGGTTACAAGTGTTCTTTAAATCCACAGCTACCGTTTCTATTGGCTCATAACTAGGCCTCCATTTTCTGCGTAGCTAGACCATAATTGACGGAGCCAGTTGTCTACCGATGCACATATTGGTTGTTTCAGTTTTTCACTATTACAAATAAGGCTACCACTAAGACTGTTTTGTAATTTCACTTTTCAGATGAAATTACTGTGAAAAATGCATAACTTACATTTTTATATTTTTTTCTAAATTCTTCTTTGAATCATAATATTTGTATTCCTAACGAAAAGATATGAAAGCACTTGTTTCCTTATATTGTTCTTGATAGAAAACCGCATAAGTACATTTATTTAATTATTAGCACGAATGACCACAGCCTTCTATTTATTAGGCATTTGTATTCCTTGCAAAAATATTCTTGAAAACCAGAGTTATCAGGTTTCTTTTAAAACATGTTTTGCATGTGTGTATGATATGTGTATAGGTGCAGGATTGCATGTGTGCGTGCTTAACAGTGGAGGTCAGAGGGCAACCTTAGGCATTATTTCTAGCCTTGCACCTTGCTTGAGACAGGGCCTTTGGTTCACTGCTGTGTACATCATATAACTGGCCCTTGAGCTTCTGGGAATTTACATGTCTGCCTCTCATCCTGCTGCAAAAGTGCAGAGATTACAGACATGACCAACTTCATCTGCCTTTATGTGGGTTCTTGGGATGTGAATTCAGGTAGTCACGCTTCCACGGCAAGTATTTTCCCCAGGGAGCTATCTCCTAACCCCAATGGCAATATGAGTTTTTGGTAACCAGAGCTCCCTTCTCCCTTATTCTCCCAGCCCAGTTGTTTTTATTAAGTCTGGATGTTCCAGTGTACACCTGTGAGATTTGCTAATTGAGATAGCATTTCAATATGGTGCCAGCACTGCCCTTGGCCATGTGGGCCTTGAAGATGAAAGAAGAATGGGCTCTCTTTGCATGGCTGACATTATTTTAAAGAAGAAGTTGGCATTCATGAAATTAAAACCTAGAGAAGCTACACTGCCCATCTAGAACTAACAGTGAGACTACTGTTAAGCAAGAATTTGCATTGACACCTCTGCAATCATTGCCCAATATGACAGCCACACTACAGATGATTAACCTGTTAATCTTCTGTAATGGCGAGGAAGTCTATAACAAATTTCCTAAAGTAACAAATTATGTTTACACAGTGTAAGATAACATTTTGAGAAGTCGTAGATCAAATTAATTTACATTGTGGTGTTCATCATAACAACACTCTTTAAGTGTTGGCATCAAAAAGACTTTAGGGATGTGTGGGTCCCTGTTTCCTCACAGTTAAAAATGTGTTGTGGAATAATCTGTCTTGACGGTACATTTCAAGAATTTATTCTTATTTATATATAGATTTAGTTTATTGTTTGCCAAAATAAGAGGAGATTGGTTTCTTTGATCTTTTTGCAAGTCGTTATAGCAATTGTCAAGAAAGAGCGAGCACCACAGATAAAATGCCATTAAATACGATTTTTTTTGTCAGTGTGAAATAGTCTTAGATCAAGATGAACCTTACTTACTACTTCCAAATCTCGAATTATTGCTCTGCTCTTCGTGGTCTTTAGAAATAAAATTCAGACCCTCTATAGAGCGATTCTTCTATAAAGAATGATAAAGTTTAATGTTTGCTTTATGCACATAAAAGTGCAAAGCATCAATATTCTGCATCGGAGCAAAGAGTGGCATAGAAGGAAATAAATGTAAATGTGTTACGTCGTGCAAGACGAAATGAGAATGTGGTGGGATGGCTTCTCAACTCAGATCATTTCTGGAGCCAGACGACGGTGTCTCTGGAGTTATAAAAATCACTTCAATTTCAACCAAATGCCTCTAGCCACATAAACAGTGTGTCTCTGCCACTTTCTATAATGCATCTATCTGGAAGCGAGATGAAATCAGTAGGGAAAATAGCAAACTCAGCTCTTTTCAGTCTCACTGTATGCCGGCGGGCATCATTGGAGGCACGGTGACCTTTGAGCCCACATCCATTCACTTACTTGGCCAGGAAACAGTTGCCAAGTGCGCAATGGGAAGGGGAGAAGCTTGTCCTGTGCTGCAGATCTAGCTCATACTCAGCCCCACATTTGGGTCCTTCTTTCTAATTCAACATGAGGTGAAGTTTTAACCAGCCAATGACTTGTAAGTCAAATCTGTCACACAAGAGACTCATCCATTTATTCAGCATGTGCTCCGAATGTCTTGGTGCTGGAGCTCCTGTGTTAAAAGGCACAGACTGCAGCCTTAGTAGGTGCCTCACTGCAGTGGGGGGAGAGGAGGGACAATAAACAGATAAGCAAAGGACCAGGATAATGACCCTTGCAGTAGATGCAATGACAAAAATTACACAGTGATGTGTTGGGGACCAACCGAGGAGGGAGACAAAGAAGGCTGTCGTGGCAAGGCACAGCGGACTTGAGAACTGAATGACAGGAAGAATAAGGCGTGCGGATGATGAGTTCATGGAGGCGGAGCAGCAGGGGTAAGGATGAGAAAGCAGGGAATGAAAAAGAAACTGAGAAGAAAACATAATTGCAGGAGGAGTGGAAAGGGCTGCATCGAGGCAGGCAGGGCCAAAAGCACAAGGCCTCGTGGACTCCAGAAATGCTCAAGTTTCACTCCAGATGAAACGAATATTATTGGCTTAAGTTAAGGGTGGGATGTGATCTGATTTAAATACTTTGGGAATCATTTTAACTGTTATGTGAAAAATGTTTTTAATGCCATATGTGCAGCAGTTAAAGGGCTGGTAGCTTAACTATGGTCTTAGGAGTTTAGAGGAGGTAGGATTAGAAATTTTTAGGATATATTTAAAAGTATGATTTGTAGAACGGTTTAGTAGAAAGAAGGTATAGGTGGCAAGTCAGAGAAGAAAACCTGGGAGATAACGGTGTGGTGGAGGTTGGTGAAGATGGACTGCCTTGTCTAATGTTGACAGGCGAAATTGTGGGATTTGTCAGGTGAAGGTGTTTGGTTTTTTGCTTGTTGTTTTTAATAATTAATGCCCTGTTGTAAAAAGGTATACGTTACAACCAGATTATGTCTTTGGGAAATTTGCATCGGGAAAGCTAGAGAGTGAGAGGAAGCAAGCAGAGCTGAGGTGGTTTCCTGAGTGGCTACAGCCAAGGCCAACAAGTCTGTGGGGACGTCCACATGAGCAAAACCCAGGGAAGAGCAGAAAATCCACATCAGAAAGGAAGCCAGTGGAGGAAGGAGGGCTGGGCAGGAGCTGGTCCTTAGAGGGGTCTTCAGTCTTCGTTATTTTCCAGCTCTGGGCGGGTATCTCTATACAAGCCAGACTCCTTCATCTAATAGTTGCAGGTTCTCCACGAGTTGCTGTAAGTGGAGACTGTACTTTGTTTCCCGTCTGCCTAGACCCGAGTAATCACACAGAAACTATATTAATTACAACACTGCTTGGCCAATGGCTTGGGCATATTCCTACCTAGCTGTTAGATCTTAAATTAACCCATTTCTATTAATATGTCTATCGCCACAAGGCTGTGGCTTACTGGAAAGGTTCTGGGGCATATTTCTCCTTTGGCAGCTACCTGGCATCTCCCTGACTCTGCCTACTCTCTCTATGTATATCTCTTCCAGCCTGTCTATACTCTGCCCTATCACAGGCCAAAGCAGCTTCTTTATTAACCAATGGTAATAAAACATATTCATTGCTTTTGAGGTGTTTCATACTATTTCTAGCATGTAAGACTAGCATTTCTCAAGTGCTGGGTCACTAAAGATTAAGTTAACAAATCTGGATCAACCCCACATTTTAGGGCATGGCATGTAGGGAAGCATGAAGACATGGTCCCTGATTGATTAATCATGCCTGGCTCATAGAAAGCTCTCAGTAAAACTTAGCCACCGTTGTGGCAAGAGAGGTAAGACTTAATCCTCACACTGCATATCCATGCTAATCGTCCAAGATTCTGACATCACTGTACCCACTTTGAAAGGTTATTGTGGCAATTAAGCGAGTCGTTCTTTAAACATAGTCTGGCACTTGAGCCTTCACCGTTCTCTTCAGATTTTATTACCTGCTATGTTTTACTGTGGATAGTGTAGGATGTGACAGCTTGAAGAGCACATAGTTGTGGGAAAACCCATGTTTAATTGGATGTAGCTGATTTTCTATGTTGTTAACTGTCATGCTCCGTCAATTTGACACACCTGGGAAGACAGCGCCACAAACGAAGAGCTGCCTCCATCAGATTGGCCTCTTGGGGTATCTGGGCACTTTCTTGATTGGTAATTGATTTAGGAGGGCCCAGCCCACTTTAGGCAGGGCTACCCCTAGGCAGGTGGCCTGGAATATATAAAAAAGGTAGTTGAACACAGGTCAAGGGTAGCAAGCCAGTAAACAATGTCCTTTGGTGTTTACTGCTTCAAGATCCTGCCTTGAGTTTCTGACTTGGTTTGTGTGTGTGTGTGTGTGTCATAGTGTTTATTATAGCAACAGGAACCCAGTTAGGACATAATCTGTTATTTGAAATTCCCTATGAATTGAGCACAATGTTAGAAAGATTCTTGATGGATACTGTTTCATGAATGGCAGCAATTAGCCTCTGGCTTGCTCTTAATAAATAGATGTCGTTATTGGTAAAGACCTGTGCTGTTACTACTAAATATGTGTGATGAGTGAGAACTTCAAGTGGACAGTCTGAACAGAGGCATACTATACAATAAATTAGCCATTATGTTCCAAACATTTGTTGTGAAAAGTAATATAAAATCTTATTACTATGTAAATAGATTATCAGTAGACTGAAACTAATGCTGTTTATTGTTTGTTTATTGATATAATGGTGTTTTGACCTATTGGTTTAAACAGATATGCCATTACAATTAATTTTATGATTAATTGTAATCATATGTTTATAATTTCTAATGGCTATCAGATGATTTAACTTGACAATGTGGTTTCCATCATAGCTTGCAAACTATCTGTATTGTACTCTGCTAGGTGAGGAATTTTTAAGGCCCTTCTGAGAGCGTTTGGAGAGTCACAGCAAAATTGGGAGATATGTGCATAGATTTTCCATTTTTCCTTTACACATGCACAGTCACTGCCATTGTAACCAGCCCCAGCATAGTAAAACATTTGTCACATGGGTGGGCTTACCATTGGCACACCAGTATCACCCACAGTGCATAGCTAACAGCAATGGTATCACCCAAAGGGTATAGCTAACACAACAGTCTTGTGTTGCAGGCTTTCTTTGGGGCCACTAAATAGCTTCTAAATCATGACGTGGAAACTTATTATTAGTTATGAGAGCTCAGCCTTATCTTATGCCTGTCCCACTAGCTTTTATAACTTGTTTTAAGCTGTTCCTCTTCATCTGTGTTTTGCCTTGGGGCTTTTTACCTTTCTTTCATTCTGTGCATCCTACTTTTCCTGCTTCTTCCATGTCTTGTCCCAGGAGTCTCCTCTCTTTCTCCCTTGTTCTCTCTCCATTCTCTCCCCCTGAGCCCAGATTCTTCTTCCTATTTATTCTCTCTGCCAACCATCCCCACTTATTTATCTACTGCCTACCTATTGGCTGTTCAGCTTTTTATTCGACCAATCAGGTGCCTTAGACAGGCAAAGCAACACATCTTCACCGTAAGCAAACGCAGCATAAACAAATGTAATTCACCTTTATAGAGTTAAAGTAATATTCTTCAACACAAACAAATGTAACACATCTTTGCCTAATTAAACAAATATTCCACAGAGTTTTGGTCATTTCACCCAATGTATCATGACATTTATCTACTTGTGTATACCTCCACAGAATTATTTTCAATGCTCCCCATTTACCCATTCTCCAGTCCCAGGTAAACATTATTATTCTTTTAATTTACTCTGTCTTAACCAGTGAATTGTCTGGATATTTTCGCAGCTGTCAGTTAATAGTTGGCAGCTCTGTTGCATCTAAGTCTAATGGCATTTTTTTTTTTTTATATAAACACCGTGTGCAAACTTTTACTGAACTCTGTTTTCTGGTCATTTGGGCTGACACCAAAGATACAATACCTGGGTCACGTAAGGATAGGCCTGTTTTCTGTTTTTGTAAGAAACCACAGAACTGTGTTCCAAGGGGATAAACACATTTTTCAAATTCTTATACATAAAAAGGAGCAGCTGCTGCCGCACATGCTCACGAGTTGGCGCTGGCCAGTTGAATGGGTGCACAGCCATGAGGACTGTAGCTCCAGTTCACCTTTCCTTGCTGTCACGTGGTGTCACACACTTTTATTACGTGTGTTTGCCTTCTATGGATCACCTTTGGTGAGGTGTTTGTTAAGATCTTTGCTCAATCAATTTTATTAAGTTGTTTGTTCACTTCTCATAGGAGTGGAAGAGACTTTTAAATACATGGAACAGTTTTTCTTCAAATGTCTTTCCATATTGCTGACATGAGGACCAGCCTTCAGCAACTTGGGCATCGAGGGGGATCCACAGAGTCAGCAAAATAATCACACAACTTGACTTTTCTATCTCAGCAAGTAAACTCTGGGGGCTGGCAACTGGGGAAAAACTTAACTCTCTGGGGCCAGTAAAAATGGGAAACACACACACACCTCCAACCTGTCAGGATCTCACCTAGGTTACTGAAGAATGGCAAGCCTTCAGCAGGTCAGAGAAACTGAAGAGAAGATGCAGAACTGACAAACTACTGCACAGACATACAGACACGAGGACAATTCTGAAAGCCAGTGCTTAGTTCTTCATTTTATTATTATTTCTATTGCTAATTCTACTTTGTTCTCTTTCTTTCTCTTCTTTTACCCTGATGCTTCCCTTTTGCCTTGATATCTTCCCTCTAGCTAACTTTATTTTTTTTCTCTCACAGCTTATATATCCCAGAAAAATCGATGAAACAGTGTAAAGATCGCAATGTGGCTACATTATGTTTTTAAATGAATGATTAAAATGAATACAAGTAAAAAGCAACATCTTTCCCGTATCCCCTACATGAGCAAATATTGTATGTATTACAGGTGAAAAACAAGTTCCCACAGACATGCATACCCAAGCAACTTTTTATAGGTTAACAGAATGTAAGTTTATAAGGCATTTTTCTCAGCTTTTGCTGAGAGGCTTCATTTTGTGGTTAAAAAAGAAGGATGAATCACTTTATTATTTATCTCAAAAGGTAATCTTATAAGGAATCTTAAAAGAATCACAAGCCTATACCTTTATATAAGAAAAAAAATCAATCAGCTCTACTTTACATCCTCAGGTGCATACCCACTCATCAACAGATTTTTTTTTTTTTTTTTTTTTTTTGGTTTTTCGAGACAGGGTTTCTCTGTGGCTTTGGAGCCCGTCCTGGAACTACTCTGTAGACCAGGCTGGTCTCGAACTTACAGAGATCCGCCTGCCTCTGCCTCCTGAGTGCTGGGATTAAAGGCGTGGGCTACCACCGCCCGGCCCAGAAATTTTTAATATATCAGGAAGCTGAGGAAGGAAACGGGTACAAGGTATTAATCATTACCCTTGATCATCAACCCATCCTAGCAAGAAAAGTATGTCAGCCAGCAATAACCAGGCTGCCATTGACCTCAATGAGTCCCTCACTCAACCCTGTGTCCCCAAGATTCTCTACATCAAAGCCATTAACCAAAACACTTTAAACTTACTAAAAATGCTTCAATTCTACATGTTTAAATTCTTCCTAAGGGTAGTGATTGAATCATTAATCTATAGCAATGCTTGGAAAAATTGATTATTTTTATTTTAAATACCAGTAACACTGTCTAGTGAGGGGTTAGAAACCCCCTAAGAGTTTTGATACAACCTATAGGTTATGAGGGACATGGTTAGCTTGAAGGCAACAATCAGAGCTATGCTTAATAACAGTGTGTATCCTCAGGACACACATAGTCCTCAGGGCTCACTCACGCATGGCTTTGCCAGCTGCTGCCTGTTGGGCCCTTCGCATGACCCCCGACATTGACAAACTTTTGCTCTAAGTCTGTGGCTTGGCTTATTCTCTAACTCAAACATTGTGGACTTTCTTATATTGGTACAATGTAAACTGGCCATTTTAAACTGAAAACAACAATTATGATCTTTTGGAATTTGAATCTCAACACTGTTATAGGATGAGTTACTTTCTAGTTTATTGTTTTGTTGTAAGACACATTTTTAAAATGCTAGTGTTTGGCCATCTATTCTAGTTTTTTTTATTTGTTTGTTAGTACCTTCTGCTATAATATTTTATAGCCTAAAGCATTTTCAACATTATTCCTAATGAACTAACAGGTGGTGAAGAGTGTAGCACCTGCCCAAACTACCAAAGTAGCAAACACACAAACAGATGCCATATTAATCTTGTTAATGATCTCATTCTGTGACTGTTAGATGAAAAGCTTGAAAATAATCATGAATTATTTAGGTATCAACAACATCTGATTAATTTATATGAGCTTAGTATAGCTTTTAATAATGTCACCATACCTAACAATGGTGTATACCATTGACAGCATGCTTGCACAATAGTCCATATATTTTATGAATCCAGTGGGTGTTTATTGGATATAAGATGATATAAATTTATATCTTTCAATCTCTATCAGGCAGACAGTATATGGAATGGGATGAGTTCTGTTATTTTCACCTTCTGTGTGTGCATGTGGGCAAGCGCATTTCATTATGTGGGTTTGTAGGTCATAGGGCAACCATGGCTATCGGTCCTTGCCTCCACCTTGTTTGAGACAATCTAGCTTATTGTTTTGCCAGAGTGCTCTGGACAACCTGGTCAGAAGCTTCAGGAGACTCTCCTCTTTCTGTTTCACATCTTGCCACAGCAGCACTGGAATTTCATAAGTACATTGCTGTACCTGGCTATATATAGGTTCTGGGGATTTGAACTCAAGTCTTCAGGCTTACACACATGCTTCTCCCCCCTTCCCCCCCAAGCCTAAAGGATGATTTTTAAATTGCTGATTGTGTACTCACTATTGAAACAAAAACATTTTACAAAATAATGAATTGGTGATGCTTTAAATTCTCACTTCATGCATGTTCCCATGTGTAGTAGGACGGTCAGGCTTTAGGGAATATAAAATGAAGAGCCCTGAGCAGATAAGAATAGGTACTATCTCTCCTATTAAATGGGTCTTTTATGCTGTTCTGACTTTACTTGTAGCTTTTTACAGTAAAGGCAGCCCAGAGATTACTCCTGTACAATTTATTTCCACTTGTCCTTAGACCAAGTCTACTTGTCTCCCTCCCTTCCTTTCTTCCTAACCGAGCCTAGTAGACAAAAGCTGAAAGAGAAACTATTGATTGACATAGCATGTAATGCTCTGAAAGGGTCATGAGAAAGAGGGTGACTGGTAAAAGCATACATGCCATTTCCATGTGTGCCATTTCTGCTTCTCATCAGTGCATACTTACACATGGACAACTCTGCTATCAATCAGTTACATGCTATTAAAATCCCTTGATATCCTTTCTTAAATATTTCACACAAGTTCCATAGTCTCCACCTGATATGTGAGTTAGGCCAGTGATCCCAAAGCAACTTTTGGAGAAATATTAGTCCATTTACTGACATCTCTACCAGTGAACACCCAGAGAATGCATGCGGTAGAGAGATCTGCTTATCTCTGTTGTCTTAACATTTACTCTACTCATCCGGCCCTAAAACCAGTTCTTGAAATACAACACCTGGGCCAGCAAGATGACTCCATGGGTAAAGATGCCTTCAGCTGAGCTGGACAGCCTGAGTTCCACTTCTGGAACTCACATAGTGGAAGGAAAAAACCAATTTCATAAATTCTCCTCTGACCCTCACACACATCCTGTGCCACACAAAAGAAACTAATTAAAACACAACAAAAATTTAAACCACAGCAGGTATTAACATCACATAATTGGAGTTCAGTGGAGAACACTTTAGATGAATCATCTAGACATTAGTAAATTTTCATTCCAACTGAAAAAGCACCACATGATTTTAAAACGTGTTGTGTGCATGCATGCATGAGCATATTCATGTAGCACTAACATGTGTACCACAGTGATCCTGTGGAGGTCAGACAGTCTGGGTTGTTCATCATACCTTCCCACCTTGTCTTAGAACAGGGTGTCTTCTTCACCCCTACCTACACCAGGGCAACTTGTCCGTGGGCTCACGGGGGTTCTTCTGGCTCCATCTCCCACCTCACCACAGAAGCAAAGAGATTACAGAGGTCTAGCCCCAGGTCCAGCTTCCTGTGGGTTCTGGGGATCCGAACCATTTCTTTTGTTTTCACAGTAAGCCCTTCACCTGTTGAGCCATCTTGACAGTCCCAAAGTCATGCTGTGAGAAGATTAAGATAAGAAATACACTTCCTCCAACACATAGGAGCAGCCCAAACAGTGTACTGTGAGAAACAGAGCTCTAAGCATAAAACCATTCCCAAAGTGATTGAGAACTGAGGATACACTGCTATGCAGGTAACCTCAATGATAGAGAAGACAGGCTATGAAATCCGCTGTGAAAGATGTGTGGGTGGCAGAACCACCACTCGGCCCTCAGAGAGCTAGTTCCGAAGCAAGGACTCTGACTGACCTGGATGATGTCCTGTGGCTTACTTCTTCATGACTAATAGCCATGACCAGAGAATGGAATGTAACCTTCCTCTAGCCCCTCAGCAAGTGTTTCTGAGCCTTCTCGATCTCTCCGTACTTCCTCTTTTCTATGAAATCATAAAGAGCACACGTGGACTTGGCGAGACTCTCTAAAGCTCTCTTCGGAGAAGGAGAGGCTACACTGTCAGTTCTAATAATACCACCTCTTTAGTCACAATGCTAAAGAAAAATCTGTTTACTCAGATTATTAATAAAAACTTAGCATTCAGTTTTAAGTTCCTACTGAATGGAAATTCCCAAGTAAGATGGTTTTTGGAAAACAGGAAAAAGAGAATTATATTTTTGAAACTACAGAATTTAATCTCAAGTAAAAAATTCTTATTGTGTTGTCTATGAAGTTCACTTTTATTGGAAGGTCTTCATTGAAAATATTTTTTTCAATTTTTTATTTTTAATATTTATTTATTTTATTTTTTATAAAAAGAAAACAAACTATCTTTTTTCATTTTACATACCAACCTCAGTTCTCATTCCCTCCCCTTTTCCTATTCCCTCTGCTTTTTCCCCTCCATCCCCCCTCCATTCCTCAGAGAGGGTAAGGCACATTGATTTAGGGAAGGTCCAAGGCCCTCCCTACTGTATCTAGGCTGAGCAAGGTACCCATCCAAAGAGAATGAGTTCCAAAACACCAGTACAAGCAGTAGTGATAAATCCTGGTGCCACTGCCAGTTGCCCAGCAGTCTGCCCCGGCCATACAACATACAACTGTCACCCACATTAAGAGGGACTAGCTTAGCCCTATACTGGTTCCTTCCCTGTCCGACTGGAGTTAGTGAGCTCCCATTAGCTCAGGTAAACTGCTTCAGTGTGTGTACACATCATGGTCTTGACCTCTTTGTTCATATTCTCACTCCCCCCACTCTTCAGCTGGACTTTGGGAACTCAGTCATGTGCTCCACTGTAGGTCTCTTCCTCTGTTTCCATCGGTTGCTGGATGAAGGTTCTATGGTGACATTTAAGATAGTTATCAATCTGACTACACAGCAAGGCAAGTTTGGACCCCTTCTCCACTATTGCTTAGGGTCTTAGCTGGGGTGATCTTTCTGGATTCCTAAAATTTTCTCTAGTGCCAGGTTTCTTGCTAGCCCCATAATGGCTCCTTCAATCAAAATACCTCTTTCCTTGCTCTCCTTCTCTGTCCTTCCTCCATCTCAACTATCCCTTACCTCAAGTTCTCCTCCTCCCTCCCCTTCTCCTCTTCTCCTCCCCTTCTGCCCTCCCATCTCCCTCCCCATCCCCATGCTCCCAATTTTATCAGGAGATCTTGTCTATTTCCCCTTCCTAGGGGGAGTTATATATGTTTTTCTTAGGGTTCACCTTGTTACCTAGCTTCTCTAAGGTCATGAACTATAGGCTTCTTATCCTTTGCTGTTTGTAACCACTTATGAGTGACTACATACCATGCTTGTCTTTCTGGGTCTGGGTTATCTTACTCAGAATGTTTTTTTTTTCTAGTTTCATCCATTTGTATGCAAATTTCAAGATAACATTGTTTTGTTTTGTTTTTTTAACCTCTGAGTAGTACTCCATTGTGTAAATGTACCACATTTTCTTTATCCATTCTTCAGTTGAGGGCCATCTAGGTTGCTTCCAGGTTCTGGCTATTACAAATAATGCTGCTATGAACGTAGTTGAGCACATGTCCTTGTAGAATGATTGAGCATCCTTTGGGTATATGCCCAAGAGTGGTATTGCTGGGCCCTGAGGTAGGTTGGTGCCCAATTTTTTGAGAAATCACATACTGATGTCCAGAGTGGTTGTACAACTTTTCATTTCTACCAACAATGGAGGGATGTTCCCCTTACTCCACATCTTCTCAGCATAAGCAATTGTTGGTGTTTTTGGTCTTAGCCATTCCGACTGGTATAAGATTTTTTAAAATGACAACTACATTATAAGTCAATTTTCACAAGAAGTATTTTATTTATTATTTATTCACATACTAGTATGTGAAGTGTGGTGTTATTCCCTCCTTAATTTATTCTCTTAACAACTTATCCCCTTCTGTATTTCTCTCTCTCTCTCTCTCTCTCTGTCTCTACCTTTCTTCATTCTTTAGCTCCTTTTATCAGCTAACTCAAAAATATTGTCATGTGTACTATAGGCACAACAATAAATAGAAACTGGCTTATTTTGGCCAGACATTTAAAAATGAGATTGTAGCAATGAATGAGAATGAACAAAAAGAACTAAGGAGAACAATAAGTTAAAGATATTTACAAGGTAAATGTGGCAGAGAGCTTAAATAAGAGGACCCCTACTGTTCCAGTCAATGTTTCTCAAGGTCTGGTTGCTGAAAGAGGCAGGACCTCCATTCAAACCCCTGTCTCCTGTCACTGTGCCATGTTTCCACCCATTCTTTGGTTTTAAGAGACACTTTTAATTGCAGAGAACAATGAAGAATTTAAAACCATGCTCTGATTGTATTTATTTGGTATTTAGTAGGCTCATGTCCAGCTCAACTATAAACAAAAACACATGACTGAGATCCTCAAAGCCTGGTTCCAAGGAGGCAGCCCCCAGGCCCCCACCTAAGAAAATCAGAATTATGAATGACTTGCTTCATGAGAGTAAGACTATCTCAGTAGGAACCAGCGGGGTTTGACATAGGCAGCCCAGGCCATGCATTTGCACAAGTCTAGAAGATCAATACAGCTTGATTCTGTCTTTCCCTAAAACTTGAATAATTATCCACAGCTCAGTGAATTTAACATATTAGGGAAATTGATTATGTTTGTCTAGAGAGTGTAGATTCTGTTTATTCTTGTAACACAGTATAAGATTATTTGTGTTTTAACTTATCATCAATAATAGTCCCTCACTTATGTATGTACCCATAGCAGTTCTTTATTCTCAAGACACCAGGAAAGAGTGGAAGACAGAAACATGTAAGGAAGCCTGTGATTTTGCTTTTCAGGGTTTGAACAGAGATGTTCACTAAGTTAAAAGGTGATGATGGAGCAGAAGGTGGGGGCTGCCTCTCCTCTGAAAGTGTGAGCACCTACGTCTGGTCAGATTTCTTGCTTGTTGAAATGTGGATTTTTGGGCTCAGCCCAAGGTCTCTGGATCCTGGTCCTTTGGGGTCAAAGGGAGAGTTGAGATGATTGTGTAGCTGTTGGACAATGATTTTTTTTTTTTTTATGTCCTTTAGGCTTTGAGAGTCATGGACTGTCTATGGCAGCTGACAAGCTTAAGGGTCACTTTTGAGGCCCCTCCTCATTTTCTGGGATGCTCAGAGGTCCTCTTCCAAGAAGGTAGCATCAGCATGCCCCCTGGAAATAGATGAGATTCTTTGTACAAGGCCTTGTAAGACAGGGAGGAAGGGATTTAAATCAATGTAGGGCAGCCCATTGTGCTGAGACTGGCAGGAAGATTTTTAACATACTCTTACCTGTCCATTTTGTACCCGTCCATTTCTTACCCATTAGCATCTAGACTCCTTTCATGTCTTTGTTTTGCTGGGGGAAAGGAGGGCACTTGTTTTTGCTTCTTTTCTTTCAAGTCACATCCCTATGATGTGAGTATTTATAGTCCCATAGACACAAGAAAGATGAGTAAGAAAAACCTGTGTTTTCCACGCTTCCTTGAGGACCTGGGCAGGGATGTCAGCTCAACAGAGATGAGCCCATCAGTCTTTTGTTTGTCTCTGAGGATGAGCCTTTCATCATCCATGGTGCCATCGAAATAGCTTTTCTTAAAGGATAAAGCATGTTATCAGGACCAAGAAGCAATTTCTAATTGTTGGTCTTGAATGGACTCATGTGGTATTTAAAAGTATCAAATAAAAGAGAAAATTTGGAGGCTTCCATCGCTTACGCTAGACATACATTTTATGGTGCATCTTTAAAATGGCAGAAGTACAAGCCCATGGTGCAATATTCAAGCAATACAAAATATCATATCAAAAATGGAAGCTACAGCTTCCAGCTGAATTCTATTCCTCCCAAATCATCATGCACATGTCTAATTTATACCATTACATATATCCACACATTAGCAGGCTATATAGATGAAGGAATGAAAACAGCAGCTTTAAAAAAATAGAAGTAATTTCTTAGCTTAGGTAATCATCTTGGGGTGAGGAATGTTCCCTGTATAAATGGCAGGATCCCGGGACTTCTGCAGGACAGCTTCTCCTTCATCTCTCTTTTATTTTAGGCCACGCCCCCTCCTGTGCAGGTGCCTCAAGCTTTGCACAGCCTGAAGATTTCTTAATGTCCTGGAAACTGCATATTTGTATTTATTCCAGATTGATAACAAATATCTCTACCACCCCAAGCAGGACAATGCAAAGTGAAGTCTAAATCTTAACCTTTGGAACTTATACGTAGTTGCTTGATGCAGGAGAGAAGAATTTAGGTTGCCAGTGGAATTAAAAGAGGGATAAAATGCATTGAGTGGGTAGGCCCAAAGTGATCAGCGGACACCTTATAAGTCAGAGGGGTGGGGTAGGGAGCAAAGCAGGAGGAAACGATGCTGAAAGCGGGAACAGGAATCTCTGATGGGAGTGGAGCTCAGCCAGTGGCCGTTACCAAACTTGAAGGAGCCAAGTACTACAGAGTATACGATCTAGAAGCTACAAAGGGCAAGGGGATGGAGTCCATATTATTTCTTTTTTTTTTCTTTTTTTTTTTTTTTTTTTTTGGTTTTTCGAGACAGGGTTTCTCTGTGGTTTTGGAGCCTGTCCTGGAACTAGCTCTGTAGACCAGGCTGGTCTCGAACTCACAGAGATCCGCCTGCCTCTGCCTCCCAAGTGCTGGGATTAAAGGCGTGCGCCACCACCGCCCGGCCCTCCATATTATTTCTAAACCTCAGCATGGGTAATATGACAGAGACTGGAGAAATCATTGGCAGTGTGGGTTGCTTGTTGGCCACCAGAAGATGTGTCTAGGGCCTAACCCTGTGAATATGACTTGATTTGCAAATGAGGCCTTTGCAGGGGTGATTATGTTAAAGCTCTCAGGATTAGCACCTCCTGGATGTATGGGAGCTTCTGAATCTACTGCATGGAGATTCATTTTCCTAAGACTTAGAACGGAAGACATATAAACAGCAGGGAGGCCGTGTAAGGACATACAGAGACTGGAGTGGCGCATCTACAAGCCAAGTGAAAGCGTTCTGGCAGCCTCAGAGGTTGGGTGACAGAGATGGAACAGATTCTCCTTGATGCCACTGATTCTGGTACCTGATCCCTAGAATTGTCACCGGAGAAATTTCTGTTTGTGAGCATTGGTTATGACAGCCCTAGAAAACTGAAACACTGGGTTTTGTTTGCTTCTTCCGCACCTTCTCATTCGACTGTAGCCAACCGCAGACACCCAAGGAGTCAGACATGCTGGGTTCACCCACCTAAAGTCCTGCAGCACACGGCCTCGATTTCTAGCTTGCATGGAATTTGTGGTTTTTTTTTTTTTTTTTACTGTGCCACTTTGTTTGAACAAGTGACAAAATTAGTTTACACCTCAAAGATATTGCACATGCACCCCAAGAGAAGCATGGATGAAAGATGGGGCAAGAGCTGAGGAGACAAACAAAGTGGGGGCTGGATGGATTCTCCCCTCTGACAGCCCGATATGCCAAAGAACTTCAGAAGTTATGCATGAGAGAAATGGCTAAACATCCAAAGGAAGGGCCCAATAAAGGATGGATAGGAGGGAGAGAGGACGGGAAAAGAAAAATGGCAAAGAAAGGCACATCTGCCGTGCTTATGGTGATGAAGAGCCTTTGAAAGCCCAGCAGAACATTTTGCTAAACTTAAGACCTTTATATTTAATTCATAAGCACCGCTGAATGTGCCTTGTATTGGCTACACGCTGGTCGCCTTCCTACTGATACTTCCCCACCGCTGCTGCCGCAAGTCAAACAGCTGAAATACAGTGAGCATTTTCCCTAACAGTACGCTCAGCTCTGATCTTCAATTGTTGTCAGAAGTGCACAGGTGTGCTTATTACAGGCGACTTTTCCTCACCTGGCTGGCTTCTTATCTGTATGGCTCCCCAGGGAGCGGGAAAGCTCACAGAAATGAGCAGCTGGGTCGTCCCGGCAGGTTTGAGTGTGGTAAGGAAAGACCAACAGGTGCCAAGTTGCCTGTTCTCAGAAGACATAATATATCACGGGTTTAAACTGGCTGGGAGGCTGAGCAAGCTGTGGGAGGTCATGAAAATGGACCCATTCGGAGAAAGTGCTACCCTGCAGCCAAGGGGGAGCCCTGCCCCTTTAGCATTTGAATCTCCAGCACCTGGCCACTGCCAAGCATGCTTCTGAATTCTCTCTTATTGTCCGGAAAGATAATCTCTCATTCAAGGTCCCCTGTAAATTCTATGGAGGAATGTGCGGAGCTGTGAGGGCTGATCAGACTGAATTGAAGGAAGTGTTGTGTGTTTTGAGAGTGAAGCTATCCAAATAGGCAGACGGTGGAGTGAGCATGCTTACTGGGAAAGGGTTAACAGGAACTGGATCAGAGTGGAACCGCAGGTTATAAAATCTGCCTTGCTCATTTTCGTATTTCCCAGAGGAGGAATAGCCTCCTCCTCCTCCCAGGGCCTAAGGGCCTTGCCCTTGAGAGTGTCTCCTGTGTGCCTGCTCTCGGTGCTTACATTGATCATGGGGCAGGCTCTTGACAGGCCTTTAAGGCTTCCTGGGTAAGGCCTATGATCCGATGTTTGATGGCTTCTTTCTGTTACAGAGATAACTGTAGTCCGGATTCGCGCGTGGCAGGCCCAGCGCTTTGGGTTGCTGCTATTCTGGGCTGAGCCCCATAGTCATGGGAATGCAGGTGCACTCCAATACTTGAATGCATGGTTGAGTGGATTGAGGGTGTGAGATTCTAGAAAAAAAAAAGTTTGGTTATTTTCCAGCAATTCTCCTTTCTTTGCTTTCTTTGTCCTTGCTCTTCCATCTTTTCAGTTCCACACTTTGCTTCCAGTGCTTCAAACCGCCATGAACTTAGGATATGTCAGACTCAGCTGTTTCTCGTTACTGCCCCATTGCTGTCTACTTCTTTTCGTTATCTAAAGACCCCCTTGTGCTTCAGAGATTAAATCTCACTCCTGTCCTTGTCCTCCCCACTTTCCTTAATTAGATAATATTGGAGACAGCGTTGACGATGGGAGGTTAATGGGTTGTTATAATTATTGTCATAAAGTGTTGGCTGCGCCCTAATCAGCTTCTTTTCTCTTATTCCTTTCTCTCTCCTCGTTGGGTGAGTGTGGATAATGAAAGTCTTTCCTTAAGTGGAAAAAAATCAAGGCAGAGCGAAGCTCTTTCCCTAAGTTGACTGTTAATTGAAATCGGAGCATAACCAAGTGTTTGGGGCCTGAGAAAACGGACACAGAGAGTTGAGTTGTGTTAGTTTATGTTAGGGAATGTCAGGGCCTTGGAGACTTTTAATGACTTTATTAGCAAATCAACTCAAAAATCATTGTGTGGATTTCAAATACTTCAGAAAGGCATATAAAGACCTACGGGTATTTATATCTTCCAAATTTTGTGTGTATATATGTATATATACACTGTGTTAATGTTTCTGCAGACAGAAGAAAACTCGGCCTGAACATAGAAATCTCCTAAGCTGGGTTTTAAATTCAGTACATTTGTCTCAGTTAGGGTTTCTACTGCTGTGAAGAGACACCATGGCCATGGCAACTCTTATAAAGGACAACACTATTTGGGACTGGATTACAGTCCAGAGGTTTAGTCCAAAATTGTCATGGAAGGAAGCCTGCAGGCAGACATGGAGCTGAAGAGGGTAGCTAAGTGTCCTACATCTGACTCAGCAGGCAGCAGGAAGAGAGAGTGACATTGGGTCTGACTTGAGCATCTGAAACCTTAAAGCTACCACCAATGACATACTTCCTCCACAATGCCACAAGGCCACACCCCCAATAGTGCCACTCCCTATGGGGCTATGGGAGCCATTTTCATTCAAACCACCACCACATTCTCAACACTTAAATGATTTTTTTCCTTTACATCCTTTTGATCATAGCCTCCTATATAGGCTAATTATAACTTAATCCCCAGCAGTGAATTTTAGTTGATTTTTAATCAACTAAATCAGTCCCAGCAATGAATATGCAAGTATGAATAGTTCTATAATCATCATCATTTTGGGGTATCCCTGCTTATTTTTATTCATAAAAATCTAAAGTTAAATTTATTGGTTTATAGGAATACATATTGAGAACTCACAAAGATAGCCAGAAGACTGCATGGAATCACACCGTTGATTTTGAAAAGACATTGCTGGTTGGGGTGCCTCTCCTCTGGAAACCACTCAGTTTTGATAGATGACATTACACTGCCTTCTTGGTTTAGTATGCTTTGGAAATGACAATTTTTTGTGTGTGTGAGATTCTACAGATGTTCAGAACTTCCTGTGACTTCTTGGTAAGGTCCTGTAGCCTTAGGGCATCAGAAAAAAACAAAATCGAGATCTCCACTTTTGAAGAATGGGTCTCTAAAAGTATTTGCCTGGTGTTAACATAAATTAGAAGCGAGACCCATAAAGGGGAAGAGAGAGCAACAGTGCTGACTTACTGCTTCCCAGCAGCAGGCTTGAGACCAAGAAGTCACCATTAGTACATATCAGAGAAATTTAGCCAGCAGGTAACCTAGATTCTCTTTCGCCTGCTTGAAGTCAAGAGACTATGACCATGGCCCTCCCCCATAAATTAGAGTGCAGCGTAGCTTCTCAGATGCAATGTCTGAGCAGTGAGGAAGCACACCTTAGCCCTTCGATATTCTTGTCCTTGTCCTGAGTTCTCAAGATCAATTTGCTATGCATCCAACTTTGCAGTCAAAAGAAAGCAACTTTTATCTTGCTTTACACATGGCTCATGTTTTTATCAGAATCCTTGGTATATTGAAATATTTCTCTCTTTACTTAAGATATATATATATTTCCTGAAAAAATATATAATATATATAGTATATAATACACACGCACACACACCTTTGGATGGTGTTGTATATGAGATATTATTCAGTCTGCCTTAAAAAAATCTTCCCATAAATCAAGACCCAATTTGGGAGAAGGTCATACTCTGACTCAAAGGAAACATAACCTGTGAGCCTAGAAATGACCTACGTCCATATAGTATGGACTAAATTCTTAATGATTTTGAATCTCTAGATCTGGGTGTTTTGTAAGCCAAACTTAAGATTCAAAAACCCATTTTTATATTTTTTTAGCAAAGGCAAAAGTGTTACAGGCACGGGAAGACAGCCTTAGAGCCAATCTCAATTGTAAACCTCAACTTCGTCCCTGTTTATCAAGGGAGTATTCATGCTTATTTGGAAAATCATTGTGTTTTCAAATTCATGCTCAACAGAGTATTTGTATCCTGAACTTGAACTTGACCTCGGTGAATAATCATGGAGAAAATCTTAAGAATTGGATAAAATCATTCATTAAATAAGTTTCTATGGGAAAACATAAGAGGGAGTAGACAATGAAATAGTATCTTCTTTTGCTATGCATGGTACCACAAAAACACATGCCACTTCATAAATTTAATTTTATGATTACACCAAAAAAGTCTTCAATTCTTTAGAAATACATGGTAGATGGCAAGAACTGACTCTTATAATTTCTCCTCTGGCTTTGGGCATACATTGTATCATGCATATACAAACACACAGACAAAATAATATGTGTAACAGTTGTCTCAAGAAGTGTCAGAACTTAAGGAGGTTCTACGAGCCAATGGAAACATACAATATCAATGCCAAAGTACCTTGGAATCACCCACATTCCTGCTCATGGACCCACGCCCCCACACACACATCTTTTCTTTAGGAAAGACCAAAGAGATTAAGGGAGAATGAAGGTAGACTTCATAAGAAGCATATCTGTGGTTGATAAGTCTATTCTCATCTATAATGTCCTCTAGATACTATGCTACTGGTGCCAGTTTTGAGACCCCTGAGTTCTAATTCCAAATATCCAAGCAGGGAGCAGGCACACATTGACCCCTGGTGCTCACAACCTAGGTTTGTAAGGATTCTATGTCTCAGATTTCAGAGCCTAAATGGTAGGCAGATGAGTCTGACTTAGGCAAGAAAGAAAGAGAAGATTGACCACTTAGCATTGGATAACATGTCAGGGGGCTTGCAATGGAAAAGGATGATTTACCCTTTATCAGCAACTACTAATTACTCATAGCTCTTCACCTAGAGGTGGGGCCTGGTGAGATTTTCCCATCTACATTGGCATATCAACTGGAGTTGTCAATTTTTAGGTCTTGTTTAGGCAACCATATTGTCGAAATATGATGAGACTATGCATTTAAGAGGGAAGGGCACAGAAGAAGTTGGGGGAGGAGAGATACCAAAGATGTAAGATTATTAAAAAGAAATAAGATAAAATAAAAATAATTGAATAGAACAAAGAAGGAGGAGGAGAAGGAAGAAGAAGAAGGAGGAGGGAGGAGGGGAAGGAGGAGGAAGAGGAGAAGAGAAGAAGGAGGGGAGGAGGAAGAAGAGGAAGTGAAGGAGAAGAGGAGGAGGAGGAGAAAGAGGAGGAGGAGAAGGAGGAGGAGGAGAGAAGAAGAAGGGGAGATGCCAAGGAAATAGACTGCCTATGCAATGGCACACATGCATGAGCCAAGTCCGAGTGCTGACCTCCCTTCATGTACATGGCAAACTGTATTAGACACAGAGCTTCACTGTTTAATACTTTCCTTCAGTACACCTAAACTCAAGAGCATATAGTCTTCCAGCCCGACAGCTTTAGGGACAGTCACTCTTTGGCCTCCCAGCACTCTGAATGTGTATCAACAGCTTCTGACTATTAACAGTGAGTGGTCCTGGCACTCTTGAAAGTGTTTCACATATGTGACCTCAGCCCACACTCACACTAACCCTCTGAAGAATAATTATTGTTATCGTACCTCTCAATATCACTGCTCTGGTGAGCAACCAACCTGGCCAGTGTCCTATTGTGAATGGGTGAAACACCACCACACTGATCCACTCTGCCTGGGTGCTTTTAAGACATCAGGTTCATCTCCAGAGCAGATTTGTCTCCATTTGTAAAGATGAGACCATGCAGCACTTTTTTTAGGGTTAAATAAGCACAGTATTAATAACCGGTAACTATTGAGTCCCTACCTTGAGGGGAGTCCTCTGAGAAGAACCCACAGTTGTGAGAGGTTGGCCACACGAGGTAGACCTGAAGCTGAGCAGGGAATTCTACCACCCTTCTTTCTCTCTTTTCCCCTTCTGTTCTCCTCTACACTGATGGCATTTTATACCCTCGTGATTTCATTTTTGGCACTGTCAATCATTCTTGGTTAATAAACGGCATGGCTTTCCTCAAGTTGTCTGGATTAATGTGTTCCATTTCCATTACAATATGTTTTCCCAAAGGTGAATGAGCAGAATTTGTTATGGAAAAGTCAAAAATACACTCCAAGCCCCCAAACTGCCATGATTCAATTTGTTTCTTTTATTATGGTGTGTGCACACTCAGGTTCTTGCTAGTTGCTGTTTTTCTGACTGGAATGCAGTGTACGATATGCAATGACTTCTTTAGTAAATACTATCAGAGCTTGCACTGGGCTTGCACCAAGCAGTGCAAAAAGGGGGCTGCTACACAAACCAGGCACAGAGCTCAAAATGTGGCAGGCTAGAGGCTGAGAAAGATCGCGAGAAAAAGAGCAACCTATATGAGAGAGGTGGGAGTAAGGAGGGCAGCATTTAGAGAGGAAAAAGACATCTCCTCGCTTTAGAGGCCAGAGACAGCTTCCTGAAGATAGCAGCTAAAGAATATGTCCATGACAGACATGAATAATCTGCTCTAGATAGGACCAAAAGTCAAGAATGAAAGATGCCTCCATTGTGCACCCGTAGACAGGCAAATAATTAAGGGAAAATGTTGAATATTGATTTTTATTTTAAAAACTGACCTCATCCAGTAAGGAATAAATAGTAAATAAACTACACCTGCATTTCTCATGTTGTATCTTACCACAATCCCTCAGAAGCACTTGACTCTCAGGGCCACAGGGCCTTTGCACATACCATGTCTCTCGCTGCCAGACTTTCCAAAAGTCTTTGCTTCTACAGCTCCCTTAAAACAACCTCTCTTCCAGAGTCTTCCTTTGGCCTCTCTGTTACGGTTGCCTCCCCTCCACCACCTGCCTGTGTGCCCCCATTCCACAGGCACACCCACAGGCACACACACCGTCACTTTTCACGATGACATCATGTTTCTCTATTTGTTGTGCGTGCCCTACATGAGTGTGTATGAATATGTGTGTGTGTTTATATTAAGGCCAGAAGTTGATGGCAGGCATCTTCCGCTACTCTTGTCACATTTTGCTTTTCATCTCGGGGTCTTTTCCTGAAGCTGGAGCTCATGATTTTGGATAAACTGGCTGACCACTGAACCCTGGCATCCTCCTGTCTCCATTCCACCAGCGCTGGGATGACAGGGATATGCTGCCATGTAGGGCTTTTTTACATGAGTGCTGAGATGTGAGCTAAGGTCCTTATGCTCACACAGCAAGTCCCTTTCCCTCTGAGCCACCTGCCCGGCCATGTGACCTCATTGTACTTTCACACTGCACTGATAGTCAGTGTCTACTACCATTGAATGAGCAAGAGAACTGATGTGCCTTGGGAGACAAGCTCTTACGCTTTGAAACCACTTTCTGGGTACAGTTATCTCACGATGAACCATGCCATTGCAGAACCATGAGAGGGTTCTCAACCCTTCTTAATTTTGCCTCTAAATATGATACTATAATAATAACCACCTTGTGAAGTTGTGAATGTTTTAAAAGAGATAATGTCTTTTTCTACAACTGTATTGTTAAAAATAGTTTTAAATTAGTTATTCTCTTTTGAATATGAATGCTCCTCAAATTTTCTGAGTCCTTCATGGGTGTAGCGGAATTTTTCAGAGCTTTATCCTCTATCCCGCGAGCACATGTCCTCAACTAGTATCTTTATAGTTTCCTTCTCCCTGAGGCAAACGTCAGCCTGGCACTGTTTGTTCACTGTCGTATGCTGGACTGTGAACAAACTGTGTCAAGGAGAACTTAGGTTTGCACAACCACGCTGCAAGAAAAATCCTTTGCTTCAACCCCTAGCTACAGACTGATACTAATTAATATTTATAATAGTCAAGTGTATTATAATTACCCCCCAAATAAATGCAGAGTATTCCTTAATGACATCTTCAATTCTAAAATAGAAGACTTGGCAGGCAAATTGAGGAAAATTCTGTGAAGCAAAAAGAAAGTATAAATTCCCTAAAGTTTTATACTCTAAAAAGTTTTTATATACATACAGATAGATATGCACATAACATGTTTACATAGGCATGTGTATCTTTCATTGATCTAGATTTATCTACTCAGATATAGATACCAAATTAAAAAAACACAGTTCTCAAGCCAAAGGGAGTAAGAAACAGACTTTTTTTCTGGCGCCATTTGGAGTGACCATGACCAAAAAAGACAGATTTCGGTTACCCAAGATTCCATGTTCTGACATGTAAGCAGTTTCAGGAAGTCTTCATAGCAACAAAGAAGATAAAGTCATGAGTCAAGGCACTTTCCAAATACACGGGTGGAAACATGAAGTGGGTTGTTATAGCCAGGTTGGAAACCACGTGGCCTGGCGTGGTTGCCCCGTGGTAGTATTTTCCTGGAGCCTTGGTATATTGCTTTTGCAGCCAGTCTGCTGGAGGCAGCGTGCACAGTACAAGCAATCAAGTGAGCTAGTATTGGCCACAGCTCTTCACACTCAAAAGTCACTTGGTGCCTTCAGTTCGCCAAGTGCATTAGAGAACAGAAGACAAGAGGGTAGAATAGGGTGACGATAGACGGTGGCTTCCTCAGTTGCCATGAAAAATGGAAGAGATGACCAGAAAACGTAGCGAGATGATGGATACATCCCTTCCCTCTCCGGGTCTCAGTGCTGATACCTTGGGAATTGCCACTGTGCCTTCACACATGCAAGGCTGAGAGAAAGAAATAAGCCTATGCCACTGGAGCTTAGCACAGAGAAAGCATACGATGTGGGTATCGTGATGTGGTTACTGTTAGAATACAATTGGTACTCCAGGCCCGGCATGGTGTCCTATGCGTCCACCTGAGGCCTCCTCCCTGGACCCCTCCCTTCGCTCAGCACATGCCAGCACCTTGACCCCACCCAAGCCCTGAATGGTATGCTCAGACTTTCTCCTACTTCACTAAGTTCAGCTGTCACTTCCTGGATGTTGACTCTGTGCTCAGTGCTGGAGGATGGAGCGACCACACTCGAAGAGCCTGGTCTCATCTTCGAAGGGTTCCAGGCATACTCCTCAAAGACTGCCATGGTACCATGATTGTGGAAGATGCTGTAAGCAAGTCCAAGCAGACCATATTCCCCAGCCACCACCTCAAAGACATGGGGGGTGATTGTACCTACATCCCCATGAAAGGCTTCTGGAGACATTTATGCTCCCAAATTACAAACAATGCAATACTTTTTTTGTGAAGAAAATTCTGTCTTGTTCCCATTAAAAACCCAGAGGGGCATCCAGAGCTGCCCTAGAGTTGCACAAAATAGGAATATCTGTCTTTGAGAACACCCCGGAGACTGCTGGAACTGCCTTGCCAGAACCCTGAGAAACTCTGGAGTAGAGAGCTTCCCCAGCAACACCAGAAACTCAAGTATCCTGTATGAGCATCAAGAGTCCAGGCTGGCTCCTTCCGTTCATCTTGGGAAAAAAAAGTATCCCAGATGGTAGGTCCAGACAGTGTGCACAGCCTTGCTGCCTTGCGGTTGGAGCCCTGCAAACCCTGACAGAGTATCATTACTTTCTATTGCTCTATCCTGCCATGTTGCAATAGGGTCGTGTACCCGTATGCCAAGCTCATGACTTCAGGGTCCTCAATTTAAAACTTAGTATGAGTTAATATGGCACTTCATTTTCCCAGTGTACTTCAGAGATAATATCCGATTTAATTTTATCAAAGGTCTCTGCTGGGTTAGAGAATGGAGCAGAGGTTTCCTGGGAAGATGTTATGACATTAAATAATGCATGGAGAAATGCCCCTCCCTTCTCATGGGGTCAGAAGGTGCTGCCAGTCTTTCATTCTTTCTCATATGCTAATATCTGATTTTTAAGAAAACCCCCATGTGGGAGATAACTATTGGAAAGAAATGGCTGCTCTCTTACTCTCTCTCCCAGTGATCTGTGAAGTCTCTCCCTTGATCTCCCTTCATTAACATTCCATTTTAAATCAAAGTGTGTTGAACAGAATGTTAATAGCTATTATGCAACCTTAATTTGGAATCAGATAAACTTGAGGGAATACGGAATTAAACAAAGTTAAGCAGGTGTGTGAACCAAGGATGGGCCCATGCCTTTTAGTGATGACTGCAGCGTTAACGTTCAGGGGAGTGCATAGGATGCAGCAGTCCTCCCATTGAATTATTTTATATATTTCTATATTTAATTACTTTGATATTAATTGGTGCTCCCATGAAATTATTCTTTGAGGCAGCAACTTGGGAGACCTAAGGTCATTCCCTACTTAAACTGGCAGCGAGAGGTCTTTCTCTGCAGCCTATGATACGATCCCCCACTCCCAAATTTCTATCCCCAGAGTAGCGCTAAAGTTGGCTAGGAAACACGAGCCTATTGCTCTTCTTCACTAATCCCTCTCGCTGCTTTTGTGGGGAAGAACAGTTGTTAGTTGGACACAGTAAATGGAAGCCATAATTTCATTCACACTAAATTCTCTCTCTCTTTTTTTTTTAAAGATTTATTTATTTATTTATATAGTATCCTGTCGGTAGGCCAGAAGAATGACCAGATCTCATTATAGATGGTTGTGAGCCACCATGTGGTTGCTGGGAATTGAACTCAGGACCTCTGGAAGAGCAGTCAGTGCTCTTAACCGCTGAGCCATCTCTCCAGCCCCCACGCTAAATTCTCACAACACGCAAACCTCCCTTGACCTTAGCTGAGTTCCGCCTTGGTCTTCCCATCCCATTTCTCTAAGCGCCTTCCTCAGGGTGAGGTCTGGCTAGAGATTTATGTGCTTTTTCTTCTCTTATATGCAAACGTATTTTTTTAAATCTTACTTGTACTTCGGATGTCTGGAGTTACCACTTCTTCTAGTGCCTAGAGAAATAGTACGCCTGCGGAACCGGCCTGCAAAAAGAAACTGCCACTATCAGCTTAGTTAATGGCGGATCTGAATTTAAGAACTCCCAATTTTTCTGCCTGACCCATTCCAGTCAGACCGACCTACACATAAGGGTGAATATGTAGCTTGATGCTTGACTCCAGGGCCCGTGTCTTCCTTCCGTCAGTCACCATGGTACCCCTGGTTCTCCATAGAGTCAAGCATACACTCCCAGCATCAATACCTGTTGGATTAGATGGGAGCTACAGAGCCTTGGTGTCTTCTCCAGGTTGTATACAAGAGAAACCAGATGAGCACAAAACATGACCCTTAAAGTCAGAAGAGGAGGTCAAATTCCAAATAGGCTCTAACCTAACAGCAACCTTAAATGCTGGTGTTGCTGGGCAGGAAAGACTCAATAATAGGAAAACATTTGAAAAATATTGGAGATACTAAAAGACCCAACAAGTCCCAAGCTTAAAATTTGGTAAAATAAAATAAAATAAAAAGACATGTCATCAAATAGCAGCTGGGGAACCCAGAAGACTGTCACAGGCCTCAGTGAATACATTGTAGAATAGCCATAAGCATTGGATTGATTTTTCCGGGCCACAGCCACATTGATACACAACCAAATGCAGTACAATTCCTAAATGCCAATTATGCAAAGGTCTCTGAACATTCTGGAAGTCGCTGCACTGAGCTGTAAATTTAAGCATTCAAGAAATGAAAGCACACTAGAATCTCTGTGGTACTTGTCAGTGTGCTTTTAGGAGGAACTTTGCACCATTCTGGAAATCCACCAGGTGTTTGCTAAAGTATGGCACAGCATGCAGGCATCGATATAATGGGACGAGCAGTACCTTTCTCCCCAGTGGCCTTTGTTTCTTTCCCTGTGCTCTGGCCCAGTGGAAAAACAAACGTAATGACTATCTATAATGTGAATTTTGTAGGGAGGTGGAAAAGGCAGTGGGAAAATTATTTTTACTAAATTAAGCTACCGTCCTTGAAAACCTGAGCCTTATTTTTAAAGAAGAGCTTGCTTGCTTTCAATTATCTGTTCTCTGGCTAGATAAATGAATTTATCTATTGTCACCTGGGTACACAATATTTCGCACTTGAGAATAACATGCCTTCCCAATGTATCTGAATTTGCCAATACAAAGGGCATCTCACACAAAGGCACTGTGAGGATAGCCATGAGCAATAATAAGCTTCCCAAGCCTGGTTTGTCAGACTGACTGTCCACCCCAGTTTAACTCAGAGCCATTTCTCTACCAAACTGAAGAATAAAGTCTGCTTCACATGTGGGTAGAAAAGGGGATATTTTTAAAAAAGAAATGAGTGCCCATTTTCATGGCATCTGGAAACAAGTCACTGGCTCTGGTCCTGGTTGTCTCCTTTTGAAGATAAGTCCAAGCATCTAATTGGATGTGGTAGATATGGTCACTTTTCATGACTGAGAGAATATGTCATTAGTTTCTGCAATCAAACCCACATAGTTAAGATTTCATATACTTATTTTAGTGTCCTACCGGTGTACAAATGCGAATGAGTAACTTTAATGTTTCTAGACCCACAGGATTATTTTCTGTATAATGTCAACCAAACATAGCAAACCAGGATAGTTTTTTTCCAAGGTGATGAAAGCACAAATTATATACATGGCTATAAATATCTACTTATATAAGAAGACCAGTAAATAGAAGTATGGTGTGTATTGGTAGCAGTAACAGCTGAACAAAATAACAGAGCATCCATGTCACTTAAAAAGAAGTGAAAAGCTGGGCGGTGGTGTTGCACGCTTTTAATCCCAGCACTTGGGAGTCAGAGGCAGGCAGATCTCTGTGAGTTCAAGACCAGCCTGGTCTACAAGAGCTAGTTCCAGGACAGGCTCCAAAACCACAGAGAAACCCTGTCTCATAAAACAAAAAAAAACAAACAAAAAAAAGAAGTGAAAAACAAGGCCTCAGTGTAATGGTTTAAGTAAACTGACACAGTTCACCAAGTGGGAGATCTTGGTGGTCCATGAGGGGCAGTCGGGTCCCACCACCCGAGGCCTCTGTGGGTTCCAGCAGGGAGGGAGGCAGCAGGTGAGAGACCTCGGCGGGTTGCCTGGGATGGTACTTGGAACCATTTCTAAAATTAGCTTCTACATCATCATTTATATAGAAACCATTCTACAGAACTGTCCTTACAAACATCTCTGATGAAACACACTCACAAAGCAGACACAAGAGAGTTCAAGGCCTATGAAGAGCTCTCAAGGAATGGATTGACCCCAACCCAGCCTAAGGTCAGTTGTTACTAAGCTCCATTTGCATCTAAAAAAATGGAAAGAAGGAAAAGAAAAAATGCACTAAAAACTAGGTTTTAGTCAAGTCAAGCTCAAACTCACAGTCTTTGACATCCTTACGTGCTCAGTTCTGTCCTAAGTCATTCAGTTCACTGACGAAGAAGGCATAAAGTGTGGAAACTCTAATATACGATGCTAAGTATAAATAAGCTATCCTCTATGGGTTATACTTAATTTTGCAAGCTCCATCTCCTAGAGACAGTTGGTCACAGGAGGATTAGTCCGCTTGAAATTTCATCTGAACTTTCTACCAATCCTCCTTATGTTAAATGAATCACCTCCCTTCCTATGTCCATCACTCTTGACTGTCTACCACAGCAGTCACTCTCTCTGGCATTGCGATTATTTCTGTGTCTCATTTTTTCTGCCAGATTCCAAGCTCTGGAAGAAACAAGACTCTGTCTTAGCCATTTCTTTATTTTTAGTATCTGGGACAGGAAATGCAATGTATCCAATAAGATATGTATTAAAGAAGTTGAAGATGTAAATAGATAAGGTATTTTGTGGTTTTTCTATGTCATTATCAAATGTCACTCCCTCTTATACAAGCTCTTTCTAAATTTTTGAAAAAATGTTCTGAAATATTTAAGAGATTCTTGAATATCAATAGAGTAAGGGAAGTTCAAAAGAAATAAGGGTGAATCTTTTGGGAGAGTAAAAACATTCAACAAATAAATATATATGGAATTTCCACACTGAATGTCTCTGCTTGTTTTAGAGTCTGAAAATGGCCAGGAGTGTAGACAGATTTCATATCTAAAGAGTCTTCAAGGCTACAAATAGCACAACTGCCTTGGGGTCATCAAAGCAGACAGAGAACTATGTGAAGTCCACATGATGGAAGAGAAGACTGGAAACCCAGGCTCCCAAAAGATACAGAAGAAAGGGAAGTTCAAAGCACATTTATTCTAAACAATGACTTTACTTGTCACGAGCCACGCCACGTTTGGCTGCCACATGTTGGGAGCCACTTTTTTAGGGTGACTACTTCCATGACCCTAGCCAGGGTGGATCCATGCTTTCCAGGTTAGGGGCATGGAGATTTGAAAAGTTAGGTGGGAGGAACAGAGACAAGAAAGAATCAGAGAGACATAGGAAAGCATCAGGAGGGCCACGCGGCAGATCCTGAATGCTGAATTCCTCTTCTGACTTCTGAGTTTTGAGTGCTGAGTTCACACATGTTTAATTTTCCATACCCTTTTCTACCCCAATACAACAGGAGGAAGAAGACAAAAGACTACTTTAACATGATACAAAGGACAACTGAACAGTTACTTGCTTCAGTTCTTTGAGACATCAAGCCATTAATTCATAAGAAAAGCATTCTGTTGTTTAGGCAGTGAACCCACCCTAGACCAAGTATTTTGAAGGCAGCAATGCCCTAGGTCAAACCTCTTAATTCAAAAGAAGAAGCAGAAGTATGCTTGAATTCTCTGGCCTTTGGTCAGGGTGGAGATGATCTACCTCTATGGGCCAAAAACAGCAAGTAACCACAGCCTAGGTCAGGGTGTGTAGCCACAGTTGTTGTCAACAACTTTGAACAACTTCAGACTCTTTGACCTTCAGACAAGGTGGAACAGGCTCATATTTTTGGGCCTCCACATTTGATTCAAATCTAGCTATCAACATAAACAGGATTAGATACAACTACTACCCCATCTCTACAGCAGTCACTAAAGAATCAGGTCACTCTGCAGTTGGTTATATACTCATTGCCTGACAAGGGAAGAGTTCCTGATAAAGGAATTATATAAAATTATATAAAAGATATAATTTTCCAAAAGAAAACCAAAGTTCTGTTAAAAAGGAAGAACATGGGGAACATGAGCTGGGGAGTCAAGCCAATGGCTAAGAGCACCTGCTCTTGCAGAGGGTCTAAGTTTCATTCACAGCTACCACATGGCACCTCACATCTAATGAGTGGATCCCAGAGAATCTGGCACCTGTCTGACTTTTTCCATGGGTGCTGGGAATCCGAACTCCAGTCTCTACACTTGTATAGCAATCACTATACCCACTGAGCCATCTCTTTAACCCTAAGAGCAGGCTTTAATTACTGCAAGCTTAGTGAATTTTAAAATATGAGCCTAAAATATAATTTCCAATAAGATTTCTGTGGGTAAGAGCAAATATTAATCTAAAAGGAGGGGTTTTGAGGTAGAAGAAAGTGGGTAATTATTGTTTCTAGTGACTCTGAAAAAGGGATATAGTTGTTTTAGGAGGACAAAATTCAGGGGACAATGTTTCTCTTTACCCTTTTTTCTAGTTGCCTCTGGAATACCTTATTAGTAGAGGTAGAATGTATTTCTTTAACATTAAAGAAAGAATTATTAAAACAATTCTGTATTGGAATAAGGACCAATATACAGATCAATTGGGTTGAATTTGAGGCCAAGAAATAATTGTTGCTATGGTCAACTGATTGTTGACAAGAATACAATGAATCTTCATAGAAAATTTTCTTTTAAATAATAATAAAAGTAATAATATTAACAACAAATGATGCTCAGACACCTAAGTATAGACAAGAGAAGGAATAAATCTGAACTCTCTGCCTCAAACCATCTTTAAAAACTTAATTCAAAATGGGTCATAAACAATATAGAAGATAAAAACCTATAAAACTCTTAGAAAAACATAGACATAAACCTTTATGATATTTGGTTGGTCAATTACTGTTTAAACATATTACCAAAGTTTAAAGGACAATAGGAAAACTATATAACTTGTAATTAAATTTTAAAAAGTGTTCTTTAAGGACATTATTAAGAAAATGAGACAATAACGAAAATCCACACCCACAAACTGGGGGAAAAAAATCAAATCATATATCCGAAGAGGAATTTGTACCCTGAATGCTGAAAGAGTATTTACAACTTAATTTTTAAATTAATGAATATTCATTCAAATAAAATATACATTTAACTAGAAAAGCATTTATAGTGTGCTCAGCACCATTAACCATTAGGGAATTATGCAAATTATGTAAATTATGTATTATAAGGACAACTGGCAAGGGAGAGCTATGAACGCTGTAATCTTCTGTAATCTTATGACTCACGAGGTAAAGGCAGAAGGGTCAAGAGTTCAAGGTCACTCTTGGTTATATTTTTAGGTCACGTAAGTTTTAGGACAGCCTGGACTACCTGAGACCAAAAGAATGAATCAATAAATAAAGAAAGTACACTTGAGTATCATTAAGGCAGTTAAAGAGGAAAAGACAGAAAATATGTAGAGTGGCAACATGGTGGAAAAGTTGGCATTTCCTAACATTGTAGGACAGTACAGCCACTTTGAAAAAACATTTGCACATTTTACCCATGTTAAATATACAGCTATATTTACCTTGAACCAGATCACCTAGGGTTTTTACCCTTCTAGCACAAATCCTACTCCATGATCACTTATATAAATATTTACCTTCACGTGGACTTCTTGAGATATTTATCGTGGTGTTTGGAAGCTGCAATATCTGGCATTCCTAATGGCAGTGTGTAAGTAAATGAATGTTCAAAGATAGAAAATGAATGAGAGAATGGCTCTTCTTGAAAGGTGCAAGATTCAATGACTTCTTGGAATTTCCTGGTGACTGAATTATGTTTTATTTAAATCTTACGCACTTTCAAATATTGACCTCAAATGCCTATGGAGATCAATACTACGATGAACTGTAGCATTATAAATATGAGGTACTCACCTCACTCTTCAGTGTTTGAAGTTATACTAAGTTGCTGTAGAGCAAGAATTTTTTTTACTACATTGGATATTTTGCATAATTAAGTACCCATATTTTAGATCCCAACCCATTCATTGGAATACCTAGTTTTGGTTATCAATGAAACAAGCAATATGAAGATTTGAATCATGGGTTTCTTGCTGTAGGAATTAGAACTTCAAGTGAATAGATTTTGCTCAGACTATTGTCCTTTCAAATCAGTATTTCCTTGTCCTGTCACCACACCAAAATTATCAATGTACACACAAATGTAATAGTAATTTATAATACTTTTTCAATGCACAAATCCAAATACTTACAATCAGTATACACAAGAGACCAAGGGAAAAAAGTGGCTTCTTAGAGATTGCATTTATAAGAGGGAAGAACATAAGAAAAGGTAGTTTCAACCAGAGTCACCCCTTCATGGTCTGATAACGGCTGTGTTTATTCTGTCCCACTGATTAAAGCGATTTTAGGGCAGGTTCCAGATGAAGCTCCCATTGGGATTGTGTTTTTCCTTGCCTTTGTGAGCGTGTGCCATCATCAATAGAGAAGGCTTTCTATACTGAAAGACAACTTTTCACTGAACCTGAGGGAACATACACGAGGCAGAACCACTCCAACCAAGCTACAGACACAAAAGCAGAAAGAGACAGCAGTCCATTTATGCCACCAAGTGGAGTAGCTAATCAAACAGTTTACCAATGTTGTTGATTGACATGGGCATCTATCCTGATTGTACGGTGTTTGTTCTGTCCCTATTCTTCACTCTTTAGAGCATCATTCTGTCTTTGTATAATAACTGATTGCCAAATTATTCCTGGAAGTGGCATGGTGTTGTTAAATTGTAGAGACCTAAGCAAAAACCTGGAGATTTAGAAACAAGCAAAGCTAATCTAGCCTGGTTCCTGACCTAGTCCAGTCATTTGTGAAGCTGAAGGCAAAGGCTTTTCCTGCCTAATTCTGCTCTTCTCACTCTATCAGAACATCTGTTGCTTTATAGTTTGAAGCTTATGCTTTGTTGAAAACAATACACAACACTGTATCTCATGGTTTATATTTGATATATTGACTTGCTTGTAGTAGACATTCAGTGGATGGGTGATTCCACATCCAAGAACAATGTACCAAGAGAATTGTGAGACAGTTTTTATAAATAAACCCGATTTGTGGCTCATTTTCTCGAGCTCTGCTTTCTAACATAAGTTGAGGTTTTTATACAGATATGTCCTAAACTTGTGACTAGCAAGAATGCAAATTTACAAATTTCACAAGCTAAATAAGAAAGACATGAGATTTCAATTGGAAACAGACACTAAAAATTCTGAATAAAATTACTTACTCATGTAGTTATTGAAATTTTTAATTTTCATTACTTTCTTTGAGAATTCTGTACAATGTATTTTAATCATATTCATTTCTCTCCCCCAGCTCCTCCCAGATACTCCCCCAGCCACTTAATTTTATGTCCCATTTTAAAACCCGTCAACCAGTACAATTTGTGTTGTCCCTATATTCTTGATGTATGACCCTCTATTAGACCATGGTTTACCTACCAGGCAACACACTCTCCATCTCTTCACCCCTCATCTAGGAATAAGACATTGTGCCCACCTCCAAATCCATGATCGAATTCTGACTTGCTTAAACTTTCTCGGGTTATCCATGCTGCGAGAACTGCTATAAGTTCATATGGGCAGCTATCCTATTGTGTTCACAAAATATCATTTCCTTGTAATTGTCTACCTCTTCTGGTCCTTACAATCTTTGCAGCCACTCTTCTACAGTGATCCCTGACTTTTGGGGAGAAGGGCATATGATATAATTGTTCCATTTAGGACTGAACATTCTGTAGTCTCTTATCTTGCAGTTGTGAGTTTCTATGTTTTTTATGATATGGATTAAAATATAACATTAATATTCTTACAAAGATACCAGAAATTGTATCAAAGTCACCAAAAAGTGATGTGGGATGTCCTTCTGTATATGTGCTGCTTTTTTGTTTGATAAATAAAGCTATTTAGACCAATGGCTTAGCAGAGTAAAGCCAGGTGGGAAATCACAACAGAGAGAGAAGGGGAGGCAGGGTCAGGGAGATGCCATGTCACTGCCAAAGGAGACAGATGCCAGAACTTTACCTGGTAAGCCACAGCCTCCTCGTGGCAATACATAGAATAATAGAAATGGGTTAATTTAAGATCTAAGAGTTAGTTAGTAAGAAGCCTGAGCTAACAGACCAAGCAGTGTTGTAATTAATATAGTTTCTGTGTTATTATTCAGGTCTGGACAGCCGGAAATGAATGAGTAGTCTCTGCCTTCAAAATGGTGCCCAACATGGGGCAACTACATCCACATAAAAGCTGAGAGAGTTTTGGAAAGAATTATAGACACAAATGAACAGAGTTAAGCACAGCTTCTTGGTAGCCACATATTTTTCAGATAGGCTTTGTTTGCAGGCTGCAGGCAGAAGTACAGCTCCTTTAAGAAATGGCGACTTCCTGGTTCATGCTGGTAACATGAACCCTGGCTCTTTGGGGAGGTCCTGCACTTAAATGGGGTCTGTGATAAGCATGTTACAAATTGCTTAATGGCAATATAGACCCACTGTATCCCTGGAGCTGGAGCTGTGAGCATGGTTTACAGGACTGCTGATGAACATACATCTGCCATGGTGAACTGGGTGGGGCACAAAGGCAAAGCAGCCTTAGTCCTAGCCTTGCCACTTAGCATTTAGAAAGTGGTTACAGATACACAATAAAGATAGATTCAGATAAAAAAAGACCTCTGAATGGGACAAAGTATGGGATAAATGTATGTAGGCTTGGGAGAGAAAAGGAAAAGTGTATAGACAGTTATAAAAATAGTTTTAAAAATAAAGCAAAGTCTTTAAAGAGACAGTAAAAATAATATAAAAGAGTACAGTCATAGATTAAAGAAATAAAGAAAAATAAGCCACATAAAGATGGAATATACACAGAGAGTCTGAATCATGTATATTACTGTGTTTTCTTTGAATTTTATGACTACAGAGAGATATTTGATTCTAGGGGCTTCTAAGGTAAATATAGAAGGTAGAAAGAATATATATATATATATTAAAGGTGTCTTGATTTCAAAATTTGGGTCTAAGGATATGTTGCTTTGGAGAAGAGGTTCTGCTTTAGTTTCCAAAGAAGATGATCCTTCCAAGCTAATGTGGTTTGAGATTGGAGTTGAGATTGGAGACTATGCAGAGTAAGTCCTTCCTATGGAATAAGATATGCAATATCACATATAAATATGTTTTTTTCTCATAACAACTATGCATTGTGAATATATCTACTTAAATTTTGGCATTATAAGTATTGAAATGAAAGGATCCACATCATATCTTGTAGGGAAAAGAGACAAAGATTTGACCTGTATTGTTTTTGTATTTGTATTAGGACTCTTCCACACAGTGAAAAACCACTAGTGAGGTTTGTATGAAGTTTTACATCTTTTCACTCCCAACACACACACACAAGCATATGCATGCATGCACACACATTCACAAACCCTTGCCTATCAAGTAGCACAGCCTCCTCTTAGACTTGGTGACAGTTTTTAAGAATGCACAACACCCAATTCGGATTTTCCTAGGGGAACTGAAAGGGATGTTGACCTCTTGTCCATCCTTCCAAGGCTTCTGGAATGGACCTGACAAGAGCAGAGGGGAAATGAAGAGAACATACACAGAGATGCTGAAACTACTGGTTTGGGGTGGTTGGGTCTCTTAGTGGAGAAATTTCAGCACCTTGGAAAGCTCAGCTCGTTTTTTGGCTTAGAACTGAAGGGCCAGGTTATTGCATACAGTTAAATGAAAGGGTGGAGTTATTACATCCAAATAAAATCAAACAAGGAGGCAGGAGTTCTGGTATACAGCTGGGTTAGGGAGACAGGTTGAGCTAATTTTGGAAGAAGCAGTCTCTGTGAGGGACCAGTTTTCCAAGCAACAGTGGACATTTTCTGCACAGAGCTAACACTCCCGCTCTGACCCAGAAGAAGGCTTTGCCATTTCCATGGAGCTTCAACTCCTTTACCCCACACCCCAAAAAGAAAGCTTTGCTTTTATCCCGTGGGTTTGAAGCTCTTGGGTCCTTGACATAGCTGTGCCTATGTCAACCACACACATTCACTCTGGGCTTTGCTCACTCAGGGCCTCCTGCATCCCTTACAGCCTCTGATGCCTGTAGCTATTAGTCTGGTAGAGTGTAGATGTGAGGCTTTTATCTTGCTCACAAGCAGAAGGGGCCAAGCCAATCACAGAAAAGCACATTTGAAGAAGCAGAGTCATTTTGCTGTCATTTTATTTTTTTAGTTCTGGATTCACTCTTGACAAAAGAAGAAGAAATGCAAGTTTTCTCAAAGTCCTCATGGAAACCTGATTAATTGTACGTGGAGGAATTGTACAAGAAAAGTGAACAATTCTTCACATAGAGTTTTAGGAAACTCAAGCAAACAAAGATTCAGACTTCCAATCTACTGGCCATTGCCATTCTGTATGATCTTTCTATGATCTGAGTAGGCCAAGGGTCCCGTGCCACTTATGTGGATTTCAGATGGACATCTTAATTTTCCCTTGAATGAAGATGCCAAAACTATTAAGTATTGAATCTTGCTCAACATATCATTCTTTCACAGTCCTCCCTTTTCCTGCTCATGTTCCTGATCCGAGTTGGTTCATGTTTCTTGGCTCAGGATCTAGGATATAAATGCTGGCGCGGGTTGGCTACATGTGAAATTTCTTTCTCAAGATTTGGGCTCTTAACATAAGCTAAACACAGAAATGTAAAACTAAAGATACTTTTTTAAAGGCCCGTTTTGAAAAATATAATATATCCAACATCCCCCTGTCAAGCACATGCCCTGCCAAGAAATCATATTCTGTGACAAGGAACACCTAGAGACATGACACAAGATAGGAGCGAAGAGATAAGAGAAGGCAAAGAGAGAAAGAAATAGATTACTTGAAACTGATAAAGCCATACATATTTCTGCACCCAATGCCTGTTCCAGTTAAGGATCATTTGGGAGGAGTCACCTGAGAGGAAGCTAGGCCAAAGTCGATATCTTGAACACTTGTCATGGAAAAGGTATTGTGCTAGATGTTGGGGACACAACAAAGGAATTAGAATAATCTTTCTTCTTTCTCCACGTTTCCTTCAATTATGGCATCATTTTCCTGTAGCAAGATCCAGTGTGCCTTTCTTTAGATCTTTAAGCTCAAGGGATAAAATATGCTAATTAATTAAATCTAGATCTGGTGTTCCACTCTAAAAACATGTAGATCTTCAGGAAAGAAATATATGCAGGCAACAAAAACAGCAGCTCCCTGCTTTATGGTGGGTACTCCTATGTTCTCATATAGGAAATCTCACATCTTTGGGCCTCCTTCTGTAGTTCTTCTTCACAATGAGATGAATGATGGGGATTTTATAATCTTCATGTTGCAGTAGCTAATGCTAACCTCTCATTCCACATGTAGTGCTTAAGAGAAGAGGGAACATTTGTAACCTGAGATAAAGGTTCCTACTTTTGGGTCAGGCATCAACAACCAGCCATGTCACTAGGTAGTGCTTTTTCCAGCTGCCTGTTAGAGCCTTTTTCACTCAGTATCTGCCAAGGACAAGGAGCTTGATAAAATCTTGAACAATTACTACAGAACCCTTTGAACAGTGTGATAACTCACATGCAGTAGCACTCAGTAACAGACACCTCTCTGGAGGGTGAAATCAAAGCTCATGTAAATGATGATTTGGGCCAGATGAACCAAATTACCAAAACTGGTCATGAGAGAAGTAAAACAACTTGAAAGAAGTCAAGGTCCTTGCCCAGAGTCACAGTTCTCCAGTCTCAAGTCTCAAGACCCCTAAACATTTACCAAGGTGATGGAGGGTCACACAGTGCATTTTATTCACGAGGACCACATATTTGGATACTTACCACACTGAAAATAAATACTGAGAATTTTATCGCGTGTGAGAATATGCAAGCACACATTTTGTTGCGAATCAGGAAGTGTGGCTAAATCAAACTTCACTTCACATCACGCCTGTAACATGCCACTGTCTACTTCAGAGAGAGCAAGAGTGGACATGTTAGAAAAATAGTGTTTTTCTTATGGGGTCCAGGAAAGGAACACCCCCAGGAGTTTCGGAGCCATTCTTGGGATTTTAAGGAAGTTAATTTTTTTTCCCTTAGGTATTTTTTGAAAGCTGAAAATAATTGTTGAGCATTTATTCATGTAGATTTGTTTGTACCATTTGTTCACATATATTTTACCTTGATTCTTAATTTTCAAAGGAGAGGAGTGAATATAGGTTTGATTCTTTTCTGTTTAAATATTATGTGAATCAAGAGGAAAAGATCCTAGAAAATAGCCTGTGACATATAACAAGAGGAGGCTACTTATTTGACATATTACTATGGGATTTGGGGACCTTCCCAGTGTTTAATACCATTTCCTTTGGCTTTCCAGTTTCCTTTTCTAAAGCACTGTTTGATTCTCTGTCACTGGCTTACATTATACTCCCAGAAAAATCTCCACACTCTTTCCAACCAAATCCTTGCTAAATTATATTAAACTGCCTCCCATTGAAAAATTCAAATTGAGATGATCAAATTAGAGGCAGGAGTTCAAGACACTGATTTGGATATGCAGACAGTGGTTGAGCTAGACATAACACAATGGATCGCCAGATGCCAGCCACAGCATGTCAACTTCAGAGCTGGTGAGGAAGGAGAGCCATAGTGTCACACTCCCTGCGTAGCCAGAAAGGCAAGGCATTGCTACTCTCAGCACCAATTTTCCTTCTGTAGCCAAGAAAATTGTAGCCATTGCTTAAAAATCTTTTTCATTAAAAAAAAAATATTCTGGGGGTAATATGGGGTCACTCCAAATACCTCCAAATCAGTTCCAACTAAAACTAAATGAACAAGAAAATAATTGCCTCCTGGTTAAATAATACTTGTGCTGAAACTGTTTCCTCTTCTAGAATATTTCCCATTAAATGCTTCTAACACAGGCACAAAGGCTTAGGCACTCATACGCAGGCACACACCTGCATTCTTCTGGACTTTGGGTAGAAGGAAGGTCAGTCTCTACCTCAGACACTGCCATAGCAACTGTGGTCTTCTTCCCCTAAGAGTTTTAAGTACATTGACAAACTGTCTTTCTGTTGAGCCAATGGATTCTTAGTAAGCTAGCTTTTCAAGCATCCACTGTTCTGAAAGTTTACTTCCTTGCCCCATGCTGTATAAGAATTATTTAGATTAAAGACCGAGAAGAGATTCCTAGCATCGGACCTGAGAGTGTGTGTGGCAGATTTAGGAGGAACAACACTCGCCTGACAGTAAGAACCGTAGGCAGAACATTTATATGGGATTGGCTTCCTGTGTGCTCTGCTTCGGGTGTCCCCATTTAAAGGGTAAGGATAACAGTGATTTGCCTCTCAGGGCTGCCATAAAGATGTAGGAAACACAGCATTCAGGGCATGGACCACAGTGGCTTGCACAAATGACAGCTATCAATACCCAGTGGCCCCTCTGTTACTGTTATCATCAACAGTGACAAAATTTCCTATGGAAATCCAGTCTCCCGTTCCTAGCATGAATTGTACACACTTTAGCTCCAGGTCTAGAGCCTTCCTCTCTGTTATTTCCCAGTTCCTTCTCTTATTTGATCGTCTTTGGAGAGAACTCAGAGCTGTTTTGCATGGGCGTGGAAGAGAGCAGCAGCATCTTGTTCCTGAGGAACTTCTCCAGCAAAGTCCCCAGCTTAGAGAACCCCGTGGATCCTACCTTGTACTTCTTGTCCTTGTGTCCTTTCTCTGGACCACTAGGAATATCTACTCCCTGGAAATGTGGTGGTAGAAGGTCTGATGAACCTGGGTCAGGAAGCTGGGACTGTGGAACTTTCACTATATGACTTTTATCAAGTTCCTTCACCTCCAAGCCCTGCCTTCTTCTGGTAGAACACAAATAAAATCATAGCTTTCTACAAAAGCAGGATTTGCTTCCATTTAAATAGACCTTTTACAAATTTCATGAACTCTGTTCCTCCTTCCTTCTTCTCCTAACAAATATTTATTGGCTATTTACCACAAACCAAATGTGTCTAGGTTCTCAGTAGTAAAGATGTAGCAAAAAAGGGTCCTTGTCCCCGTGTCCTGCTCACAGTCTAGAGCAGTGGTCCTCAACCTCCCTGATGCTGCAACCCTTTAGTACAGTTCCTCGTGTTGTGACCCCCAGCCCAAGCATTATTTTTTAGTCCTTCTCATTTTAATTGTTTGGATAAGAATGTGCTATACATTTTTCCCACTCCCTTCCCTCCTCCCTATCCCCTTTTACTTTCGCCCCTGCTGCTACGATCCCAATGTACTCAGGAGATCTTGTCCCCCCCCCCCTTTCTAGGCAGTTCCACTTATGTCTCTCTTAGGGTCCTTGTTGACAGAGATTTCTGTTCCACCCAGTTCTGTAGCTGTTCAATCTCAAAGAATCACACAGAGGTCTACATTAATTCTAAACAGATTGGCCTAGTATACTAGGCTTCTTATTAAATCTTATAACTTTCATTAGCTCATAATTCTTATCTGTGTTAGACACGTGGCTTGGTATGTTTTTAGACGAGGCAGTCACATCTTGTTTGCTATGTGTCTGGCTTCCCCTGGTATCTAGGTGATGCCTGCAGACTGAATCTTTCCACTTCCTAGAATTTTCCTATTCTCCTTGCCCTGCCTCCACTTCCTGCATGGTCATCCCACCTATACTTCCTGCCTGGCTACTGGCCAATCAGCGTTTATTTAAAATACAAGTGACAGGGTACAGACCATTGTCCCACAGCAGGTCCTTTTTGTTGTCTAGTTTCTCTGGGGTTGTGCCCTGTAGGTTGGTTATCCTTTGCTTTATGTCTATTTTCTATTTATGAGTGAGTACATTATATTTGTCTTTCTTGGTCTGGATTTCCTCACTTGGGATGTTTTTTTCTAGTTCTTCTCTTTTCCCTGCAAATTCCAAGATGTCATTGTTTTTTTACTGCTAAGCAATATTCCATTGTGTACATGTACCACATTTTTCCTATTCACTCTTCAGATAAGGGACATCTATGTGTTTCCAGTTTCTGGCTATTACGAATAATGCTGCTATGAACACAGTTGAGCACATGTCCTTGTGGTATGACTGTGCATCCTTTGGGTATATACTCAAGGGTATTGTTAGGTGTTGAGGTAGATTGATTCCCAATTTCCTGAGAAACCACCATACTGATTTACAAAGTAACTGTAAAAGATTGCACTCCCAGCAGCAATAGAGGAGTGTTCCTCTTACTCCACATCCTCTCCAGCCTAAGGTGTCATCAGTGTATTTGATCTTGGCCATTCTGACAGGTGTCAGATGGTATCTTAGATTTGTTTTGATTTGCATTTCTCTGCTGACTAAAGCAATCTGCAGATTCAATGCAATACCTACCAAAATCCCAGCAAAATTCTTCACAGTCCTCAAAAGGACAATACTCAACTTCATATGGGAAAAGCAACAACAACAACAAAAACAGAATCACCCAAACAATCCTGTAAAATAAAGGAACTTCTGGAGACATTGCCATCTCTGACTTCAAGCTCTATAGAGCTATAGTAATAAAAGCAGCTTAGTGCTGGCACAAAAATAGACAGGTGAACCAATAGAATTGGAGACTCTGATATCAGTCCACACACTTATAAACACCTGAGTTTTGACAAAGAAGCTAAAACTATAAAGTGGGGGGAAAAGCATCTTCAACAAATGCTGTTGGAAAATTGGATGTGGACATGTAGGAGGATGCAAATAGATACTTATCTATCATCATATGCAAAACTCAAGTCCAGATGGATTAAAGACCTCCACATAAAACCAGCCACACTGAACCCCATAGAAGAGAAAGTGGGAAGTAGCCTTGAACACATTGGCACAGAAGACCACTTCCTAAATATAACTCCAGTCGCACAGGGACTAAAATCAACAATTAATAAATTGGACCTCCTGAAACTAAGATGCTTCTGTAAAACAAAGGACATGGTCAACAAGACAAAACAGCATCCTACAGATGGGGAAAAGATCTTCACCAACCTCACATCTGACTGGGGATTGATATCCAATATATAGAAAGAACTCAAGAAACTAGACATTAAAGACCAAATAACCCAATAAAAAATAATGAAGTACAGTTCTAAACAGAGAATTCTCAACAAAGGAATCTCAAACGATAGAAAGATACTTAAGGAAAAGAATTATTTTTGTTGCTACTTCCGAACTGTAATTTCGCTATTGTTATGAATTGTAATGTAAATATGTTGGAGATATGATTTGTCATAGGGGTCACAGTCCACAGATTGAGAACCACTGATCTAGTGGGAGAGAGAGGCAAAGCCTGCATTCACAGTCAGTAGGGGACCCTCACACAAAGACAAGGCAATGAGATGATGCCCTGGAACATGGCCATGGCGGGGGTATGTTCTTTAGTTTGGGTGATCAAACGGAGATACATTCTGACTGGGTCCTGAACAAATACAGGAAGTTGGATGTTAATAGGGGTTCAAGGGCACCAAATATGTGGGAAATTAGTGATTTATTTTCTAGAAAAACAAAAGGCTACTGGGGGTGATTGTAGCAAATAAGTAGGCAAGAACCATATTAGTTTTTCCTTGTGAGCTGTGTCAATGGTTTTGGTAACAATCCTGCATTTTAGAGGATATTTGGATTTTTAAAGTCAACTGTATTCACTAAACTTGTTATTTAATTTAGAATTAAAATAGTTTATGTAGTGAACATTAGTAGCCTAATAACACTGTGCCCTGTTACCGTGCCTGAACCTCATGGAAAGACATTGTGAAGTTAGTGATTCTTTCTTCTGTCTTCTGAGAAAATCAGAGGTCTTCAATGATAGAGAGGTGCTCTGGAGAAGGGATCAGTGGTAGAGCATATAGAGCTCTGGATATGAATCTCAGCTCCAAAGCATACAAACAGACAAGCAAACAAAATAGACATAATACGCCCTTTAGGTCATGGTTAGCAGAGATGCTTTATGTTGTCTTTATAGTCAATGGAAAAAGCTGCCAAAGGCTAGCTTTGCAATGGGCCGAACACAGAAACAAACACACTGTGCGTTAGGGCTGGAAGCACGCTGGTGTTTTAGAAATAGAATGCCATTGGCAGAACTGGTGCTTGGATCTCATCTCCATTTCACCCTGAGGATTAGAGAAGGTGAGGTTAGTAGTGGTAGGGTGAAGGACTTAGGCGAAATAGCCCAAATTTGAACTCAGTCACCAAAATGATAAAATTGTTAATATTTGGTAGGGGGTACGTAGGAAACTTACTGTCAATCTGGTCTATCAATAGTTATATAGCATGAACATGAGGAATTAGTATAAAATATTCAGTGTTTACCAATGAGCTATTTAGGAAATTGTTATAGTTTCTTCATTATGTATCTCCGTAGGGCAACCTGTCCAATGTGGTAACTCATACATCATGTTTTGACATATCCTATAGCTGTTAAGAATATGGTAAGTCTTTAGAAGTTAGCTATGTTTTGGCCATATTGTGATAAAAGTAGATAAGCTGAGATGGCTCAGTTAGCAAAGTGCTTACTAAACAAGCATGGGGACTTGAGATCAATCCCCAGGACTCATGTGGAAAAGCTCAGCATGGTGGTGTGTGCTTGTAACTGCAGTGCTGGGGAAGCAGAAGCAGGGCCAGCCAACCTAGCCAGATTGGCCAGTTCCAGGCGAGTAAGAGACACTCTCTTAAAATAAAGTGGATGGCGATCCTAAGGAGTTCACCCAAGAAACACCTCTGGTCAGCACACTCAACCGCCCACATGCACACACACGCACATACACACGCAGAATAGGATGATGCCCCTCTGGAGTTCACTTTTTTAGCTTGATCTTTGGAAGGAAATCATTGTACTTTTCTTTTTTAAGCATATTGGTACTTTTTAAAAACAGAATTAATAAGTCAAATTATTTTACTTGAATTTAAGTAAAATGTCAGTTGGGAGAGATTGTGCACCCACTCTCATCAGAGCAGAGTAGGTTTGAATGTTGCAAATATATTTTAATCAAATTCTTCGGATGGTTTACTCACAAAATCTTTCTTTAGTAAGCAAGTAAAACGAGCATATGTTTAGGTTTTTAGCTGAACATCCAAGATTCTTTTTAAACAGCTTTGGAGCTAATTTTTTCTCACAACTTACTTGGGTAGAGTACCAAAGAGGACCAACAAGAGATGAATCTGACTTCAGATAAATGGGTAACCTTATTATCTATTTTACTTTGGCAATGGAGAGGCCATCTGAATTTTCTATTACTCAAATTCTATTTGAAGAAACCAAAATGAATAAATCATAGCTGGTGAGCACAGAGATGCCTCATTGTGAGCCATTATAAGGTTTTTATAGCTCTTGTGCTCTCAGTTCAGCTCCTGGCCATGCCCTGCCTCTGCAGAATCATTCTTTTTAATTACCTGCAAGCTTCTGTTTCGTTTCAAAATTTCTGTCTACATACTGCAAATGCAGACGTATAAGGGAGTTATAAATGTGTGTGAGTGTGTGTGTGTGTGTGAGAGATAGAGGAGAGAGAGAGAGAGAGAGAGAGGAGAGAGAGAGAGAGAGAGAGAGAGAGAGAGAGAGAGAGAGAGAGAGAGAGAGAATTTGGAGAGTTTTTGCTCCCAACACAATATCTTTTGACAAAAAGATGGGATCTCTGTTCTGGGAGCTGGGGAGTGGGTAAATAGTTTTCCAGCCCCGCATGTGTGAATACAATTAATCATACAGAGAAAAGTATTGTTTGTAGTAACCTTGATTACATTTTTTTCAACATCTCGCTTAGTTTCCTGTGGGAGGAAAAAAAAACCCAGTAAAATAAAGAAGACAAAAAGTAACAGAAAGCTCCTTCTATGGTGACAATAAGCTGGAACACAGTTCATGTGGAAGCGAATTGGGGACAATCATCCCTGTTATATTAAAGAAGATTTTTGTCTTTCACTGTTTTTCTCCTTCCTGAAGAAATAAATTCTAGCGAATAGACACGTGTTACAAACCTTGGTGATCAGATTGCTTTGTATTTAATCAAGGTTAGGATCAAACCATGTGCAAATATGATTCTGTCGGCCTTCGCCATGCCTTGAAGATCAAGAAGCTGAACTCCATCACTGAGGTCAAGCAGATTGAGTGGAGGTACCATCATCTCAATGCCTGCTGCCTCACCCCAAGGCAATGCTAGAAGGATGTTGCTGCTGGACTGTTTGAGATTCTGCTCTGACAGTGCAGAGAGCCTAACAGTAACTCTCTATCCAGGTTTCCTAGGTACATTGATCCTCAGGTGACTTGCAGTGAGTGAGTCTTGCATTCACATAATCATTTTCCATTCTCTTATGAGAGAAGAAGAGATTTTTGTTTTGAGCCATCTGAGCCTGGTTGTAAGGTCATTTTCACGGTGTGGGTGATTTTCCCAGGGCTGTGCTCAAACTTTGCTTTGTACTCTCCTGCCATTTCCACCCTAAACAGATCCTAACCAAAGACTCTTAGGAGGAGACAGTTTCCACCCCGGATTTTGACCACAGCATAAAAATAAATCTTCTGAGTAAGTAGTCTCAAAGATAACCTTGTTTCAGTCTGCACCTTTAGAGCCAGCTTGAGATAGTCATGGTCGCCAAACTCTCTTGAAACCATTGTGTCAGTGACTCCCAATTCATCAATAAGATGATAATGAGTCAACCTGAGCACTGGTATCAATGCTTCAGATTTAACTGAGATAACATGCAAAAGCACCTAGCGTCATGCCCGGCATATCGAAACACAATAAATGTCCCCTGGTGATTGGCATCTACCAGAAGCAGACGGGAAACCACTGTCAGCTCCTTAAATAGCAACACCAAACACCATCCTTCAGACACAATAAAAAATATACTGAGGTTTTTATTTGCGGCAGAGGTTCCTTCCTGACCTTCTAGAGCAAGTCGTTGACTGTATGTCTTAGAGCCTTTAATGACTGGTGCATGTGTTCCCTGAATCCCTCCGAATGAAAGGAGCCGAGCATCATGTGAAGCACAGTGGTTTACAAGTTACAAATAGAATTTGGAACAAAGGAAAAGAACTCAAAGGTGGGTGTCAAGGGGTCGGGCTCTTTTCCTCATGCCAGCAGTGTGATCTCTGACTAGTGTTCCCAAACAACTGAACTCCAACTCTGCTGTCCTTAAGTTGGGAGGGACACTTGGAAGAAGAATGAAGATGTAGTACATGGAAGAGCTAGGTAAACCCCTGGGGTGGTAGTAATTTATGGTGTGGATCATATTAGCTAGGTAAGTTGTATATGTATGTATTTAGATACAACAAAAATAATATCACGCATATACACAAATATAACTAGCAGAAAGAAAGAAAAAGTCTTCTAAAATCAGAAACTTGCAAACTAGGGAGAGAGAGTAAAAACAAAAACAAACACAAATCAGTAAAGCAGAGTCCTGTCTTAAGAACTGGAGGGCCCAGAGAAAATAGTCAAGTCATAGAACCCCATGGGCTGTTGGTGGTCCCCTTTGCCACATGCTGCCATTCTGATCAGAGTGATTGAAACTGATCACGGAAGCTCGACTCCCACCTTCCTTCCACTTTGCCCAGAGTGGGATCACAGCCCTTGGAAAAGGCTTCACTGTCTATCACTGAGACCCTAACTCTTGGACTGGTAGAACCTTAGGCCTGTGTGTGCTCAACCTGCTGAAAGACAGCGCAATGATCTCAGAAGTCTTGTCTCAGGCCAGTGATGTTCTGTTGCTACCTGAAGCCTCCCTTTCTACACGGAACCACACTCTTAGGGGAACAACTTTAGACCACTCACCCCCTGCTTGTTCTGAGGCAGGGAACAGAACAAGTCCTGGTGAGATTTAGGATGTAGAAAAGTTTTTATGATGATATATTGGTGCTGAGTTCCAACTAGCATGACTAGATCTATATTATTTAATGCACACACTTCAGTGAGGCAACAGAGTGACTATTGCCTTAGAATCTTATTCGACATAAACTCCGCCTGTTAGATGAGCTATTTGCCTCTGGATGAGACAGTGTGAGGCAGCTGGCTTGCTCATTTGAACGTAAACATTCAGCTGGACATTTAAGTTTGCAGAGGGACAGAAACTGGATCAAGCGGTGTCTTTTTGATCTACTTGCATGTGAGACTCGTCTGCGCCATCCATGAGACACTAGAGCTCAGCCTGCTCTCTACACACTTCAACGCTCTGGTTCCCCATCTGTACAATAGTGACAGTGACAGTTGCTTTGCTAAGAAAAGCAGGAAACTATAGTGAGGAACAAGTCTAGAATAAAACACACTGACTGGATGGAGAAAAAATGCTTCTGGTTGTTATAACAAATACTGTTTTATGTGTATGTATGTGTTATACACATGCACTTGTTTACATGTGTTCTCCCTTGAGGCACACATGTGGGATGTATGTATAAGTTTGCACATGTAAGTGGAACCAAAGATTGATGCTAGGAGTCTTCCTCAATCATTCTTCACCCTCTTTGAGGACAGAACTTTCCACTGGACGCATAACTCAGTATTTTTTTTTGGAGGGGGTGCTGTTGACCCAAAATCTGACCCTCATGTATGTATGACAAGTGTTTTGTCCACTGAGCCATTTCCCCAGTGCACTAACACTGCTATCCATAAAGCAATACCAACTGGTCCTTTCCAAACCTCTGAGGAGAGAGTTTCGTTTAACATTCTTCCAGAACTGCCTAACAAAACTCAAAACCTTGTACTCATGGTGACTCCTTTAGCTTAATCAGAGAGTCGTGGACTGTTCTAAAAGGCTCCATGGGTGTGCTGAAAATTTTTTAAGAGAAAAACTATTCTAAAATGGAAGCCTTTTATTGACAGACAAAATGCAGTAAAACCCAGCAAAATTCAATTACCCCTGGATTGTGTCAGGTCAACCAAGAAGGGAATGAGGGAATTGTACATTTGAAATCAACAAATTGAATTGGATGCCTTTTGCGACCTCAGCAATTGCTTTCTGACTCCGTCACAAGATCAGAGGTGGACATGGCAGCTTCCAGATCCTCAGCGAGCACGCTCTATCTCTAGGGAACAGCATTTGTCCCTTATTTAACTTCTAAATTAATGTTGTTCACTCAGAAAACTATTGCAGTTGCAAAATACATGCTGACGATAACCACACCTCTTCTGTAGCAATAAACACAGAGATACAAGTGTATTTATATATACATACATGTCCATACATACATACATACATGCACACATGTTGCTTAAAGGTACCTGTGCATGAATGTGGGAGTGGGGTGTAGATGTGTGCAGTGATATACAACATTGTTTTAGTTAAACAGAATGACCAAAATAAACTTGGGAAGGAAAGGTTCATTTCATCTTACAACTCAGAAAGCTAAGGAAGGAACTCAATCAGGAACCTGAAGGCAGGGACCAGAACAAAGCCCATAGGTGGGCACTGCCTACTGAAGAGCCAAGGACGCCACTATATATCATTGATGTTGATAGGTACAATAGAGTTCAAATTTTGATTTTATTTCTTTATGCGGATGAGCACAGTTGAAACATTCTTTACGCTAACCAGGTGAATCAACATTAGAGATAAGGTGTTTCAGCCGATGACGTAGAAAACAATGCTGATTGTGTCCTCTCTGTCCTCCTGAAGCCTCTGCCCTCTGCTAGGGGCCCCAGGTGCTGCACTCCAGTAGCAGGAACTGACTGAGGGAGACACAGCCATCTTGAAGCGTATCCTGGCACATCTCCAAATCGCTGCAGCAGGGATTGTGGGTTTTGCTTACCTTGCATTTTAGTTTTGTCTAACATGCTGTTTATGCTGAGGAAATATGGCTAGTGTTCAAATGAAAGCCAACATCTATAACGTGATTCTCAACAGCTTCTGCCCCATCCCCAGCGGACGTCTCCGGCTGTTTTTTGTTCTCTTTTTTGCCCTGTACTCCTCTCCCATCATCTGAGAGCTTTCCCCATCCACATTGCACTTCTGCTCTGTACACCCCATTCCCCACCCACACTGCATCCCCCCCAGTGCGTTTGCCTCTTGCCTATACAGGGATTAGACACTTGCTCCTCTCTGTTTTGTAACATTTTAAAAATTTAATCCACTTGTCAGGTGATTCACCATTTTTATTATTGTCTTTTTAAAAATTTATTTCTATGCTTTGCTCCATGTATGTCTGTGTAACATATGTATGTCTGTGTAACATATGTCGGTGCCCGCAGAGGCCATGAAAGTCAGTGTGTACCCTAGAATTGAAATTACCAAGAGTTGTGAACTGCCATATGGTTGCTGCGAATCAAACATACTTACATTCCTGAATCCTCTGGAAGGGCAGCAAGTGCTGTTAACTGCTGCACCATCTTTCCATCCCCCTCCCAATTTACTATTTAAAATTTACCATGTGTTAGGATAATATCGATATCTTCATCGCTGGATGGTGCGTATCCATCACAATCAATTTCAGAACTGCTCATTATCACCCCCACAAATCTCGGGGCATTTAACCACCATGCCAGATTCTCCCATCAGCAGCTGGAGGGCAACATTAAGCTGGTTTTTTGCTCCCTGAATTTGCTTATTTCTGAATATTTTGTATAAATAAAAGCACAAAGTATTTGACTTTTTATGTATGACTTCATTCATTCAGCAAAGATACTTTCAAGGTTTTTCCATGGTGTAACAAGTCTAAGAACTTTATTGCTTTTATTAACAAATAAGAGTCCACTCCACATTGTGTTTTATCTGTTTATTTATCAACATTTGAATTGTTTCCATTCTTCCCATAAGAAAAAATGCTGCGTAAGTATTCATATGCTAGTTTCTGTGTGAGCATATGCTAGCATTTCTCTTGCATATGTATATGGGAGTAGGACGGCAGGAACCTCCAGTAACTCAGTGTTTCCCCAGTTAAAGAACTGCCACAGTTCTTCAAAGCGCCTGCTCCAGGCTCTGTTTCCATCAGCCATGAGTGAAACTGTCAGCTTCCTAACTCTTGTCAGCATTTGCTGCTCACACAGTCTTTACACAGGATAGCCATCTGTGTGGCCATGAAGTCAGATATCGCTTTTCTTTCTTACCTTTTGATCTAGATAATTTCTGATCACTTCAGAAGCTATTGCCTAGAGGTAAAATCCATCAGGGAACCTCCCTCTACTCCCTCATAACCAGGATGGGCCACGATTTCACTCAGAAAGTCCACCTTTCTCATCAAGACTGAGCTTCAGCCTGAGCAGAATCCATCCCATCTCTCGCGTCCCATCTCTTACCCAGCACCCATTTCTTGTGTGAAATAGAGTTGCTTGTCAAAAATCTGTTTTATGAATGACAGATTAACAATAGCGAGGGAAGGGAAAATGTGCCTTGAGATCATCTGCTTCAGAATTCAAATCATTACCTTTTCCTTCTAATTCATCTCTCCCACCTTCTCACAGAGAAGGTTACTGAAGAAAATCTGATCTGATCCCCAGAGCTAGTGTTCCCAGGGTCTCTGTCATAGCACAGTTTCCCCTATCTATAAGTTAGGATAAAAATCCTTGCCCCAGTGCACAATGTAAACTTCTTCCTAAGCCAAGAATTCAAATTAAGAGACTATGTCTGTAAGAAATGAAGAGCTTAAGGGAACTGGATTTCCTCCTTCTGCTCTCAATACATCTTCACTTGTAGGACTTTTGTGAGTCTGGAGGGAGGCCCTGCAAGATAAGCCACCTTCCCTGAAACTTCTGTTGCCAGTGGCCCGTGGGGTTCATTTTAAAAGCGTCCATCCGAGTGAGCTGATGTCTTGATTAGTAAGTATAAACGAGTTAATATGGTCATTTTTTAAAAAGACTCTGGAATTTGACATGAATTTAAACCGCTGGCCCGCCAAAGCTAGCTGGGTGTCCTAAGGTGGACTATGTGGCCCTTCTAAGTCTCCATTGCTTCATCTGCTAATAGTGAAGAGCAGCCAAGAGCCCACATTGTATAGTTTGCTATGGACATTAAGTTAAATAATGTATTCAAAACAGAATTTAATTCACATGAAACATTTGGTCATGCTAGCTCTGTGGCTTTTGGTATTATTTCAGGGTTAGTGCTAATGTATAAAATGGTAGACAGGGCACGCAGTGGACACTTCTGAAAGGGGTTATTTACATTTTCCTTAGTAAGAAAAGGTGCTCTCTAAATAAGAGTTAGGAGTGGCTATATGAACACTGTCACTTCTACAGGTAATTTCCCATGTAAATCTTCAGTGACCATAACAAACCTCCTTAACATAGGTTTCTAAGTGTCTCCATAGCCGTCACTTCAGAAGAATCTTGGTTCCTGTACCAAATACACTTGGTTCAGCTCAAACTATTGTCATATACATGTACTCTGTCTTCCGTGGGTGTCTGTGGGCTAAACAGGAGGTGTTACTCAAGCCTTTCCTTTGTCTCTACTGTGGACTAAGCAGGGCTGGATGCTCTCCTGGGGAGCTCGCACAAGGCAAAGACTCTAAAGGTCAATCAAGTTAGGACAGCAGAACCAAGAGCATCCATTCATTTATTCAAGGACTTCATGCCTAATAAAAGCCAGCGCTGGGGTACATGGGAAAGAGCAAAGCCAATCACACCCGATCGTAGAAACTGGTAGTTACCACTGAGGAAGCAATGCAGACAGGGGTAAACAAACAGCAAGTGAGCATGTTGTGGAGACAGCTTCACTGGTAACAAACACTGCGCATGTGATAACGCAGCATGAGGTGATTAAAAAGGTCGGAAGAAATGTAATTATATTATAATTTCAAAGATTAAAAAGGAGGAAGAAGTGCAATAAAAATGTCAAAAGGAAAAAACCCACCATGGTGAGTAGTTAGCAGGGGGTTCCCTAGAGAGGATGTGGAGCCCAGATGCCGAGGAGGCATGCACAGGCAGAAGAGTTGCTGGAAGATACTCAGCCAGGTTGTACCCTGCTTGGTATAACTGAGGTAGGTTAAGCAGGCTATGTGTTTGAGCAGGAGGATGGATCTTAAAGCACTGAGGGGAGGAGCTGTAGACTTAGGTAGAGAAGGGGTTGGAGACACAGGCAGGCCCAAACGCAAGACTGCACTCCTTTCAGATTCTCTTTCCCTTCTCCCCTCTGCTGGGTGAATTACCTCCTCTGTGGTATTTATTTCCATGGGTCCAGCTAGAATCTGTAAACTCGTTAATAAATTCTCTGGTGGAAGCTTCCTGGGACTCCCAAGCATATCTAACCTGACGTCAGCAGACGTGACAGCAAGCGTTGCTTTCACCTTCTACAACCATGTCATGTCTTCTTGCCTCTGGTGTTTTCAGGTTGCACCAGGTGACCTTTGAAGTGCCCACCTGTGAGGGAAAGGAACGGCAGAAGCTGGCACTGGTTGGCGACTCCTCGTCCTCCGCAGAGTTCTTCGTCACTGTGGCTGTCTTCGCTTTCCTCTACTCTCTGGCCGCCACTGTTGTGTACATTTTCTTCCAGAACAAGTATCGTGAAAACAACCGGGGCCCACTCATTGTAAGTTGTTGTCTTTTTGAAGCAACTTCTGTCCCTTATAACTTCTTCAGGAAATATCTGAGGGGCTTTGGAGTCATCCATGCCTCTGAGGCTGGTATGCAAAAGGAAATCGTATTTGTTATCCTCCAAATCTCTTGAATCTGCAGCAGAAAGCACTGTGCCTTTTGGCCCCTGTGTCCTGGTGCGGGAAAGAAGCATAAGATCCTGTAGAAACCCTTTTGAGACCAAAACAAACAATGATTAGGAAGCCCAGGAGACCCAGAAAAGAAGGATGAGTTCTGCTGTGGGCTTGTAGGTCCAGCATTACGCAGATAGGCGGCCATTATTCTCAATAGCCATTTAGATGGTTGGATTTGTGCTTTTCTGAAATGCATTGTTTCCATATTATAAAGAAGCATAATTGTCCCTCCCTCTCCTCTCTCTCTTCCTCTCTACTTTGTTCTCTCTACTCCTCTCCACTCTCTCACCCCTCCCTTCCAGCACCCCACCAGTTCCTTCCATTGTCTTTGATGGTGGTTCAAGAACTCAGGTGACATCAGTATAGCCTTACCTGTCCTATACATGCACCGAGGGAGACATAAAAACTCTCCAAGAGATACATGGATATAGATAGCTTTAAGAAAAATAAATAACTCTCACAACCTTTATAGGTATATTTACTCAAAATCTATTTCCTGAAATGGCCTGTGTCTAAAAATGTTTAAATAACTTTTTCTCTCAATAGCTATATTGGTTACCTCTCTGTTTCTACAACAAAGCGCCTGAGATCGTTAACTTACAAACAGAAAAGGAATCTTTGTTCTTATGTATGGGGTTTTTTTGAATTACAGCTTGTGATTGGACAGACCCATTATTCTTGGGTTTCAGGTGGGGGTGCCAGCCAGCAATCGTGAGGAGCTTGTGGTAGAGCAAACTGCTCACCTTACTATCAGAAGACTGAGAGGCTCAGGATCCCACAGTCCCCTTGAAAGGCAATTCTCCCAATGTTCTAAGGACTTCTCATAAGGCTCCATCTCCCCAGCATTCCACTGTCTCCTCAGACTGCCACCATGGGAACCAACTATTTAATGCACAGGCTTTGGGGTGGGGGGGTGGGCATTGAATAACCAAATAATAGCAATTATGTACTCCCGATTCCCACAAGAAAGCAGGCTTTCTTGACATTCCAAAGCTTATTGTAGAGCATCTTTAGAAGATACAGGTCATTGGAGGTGCTGGAAGTGCCTGTCTCACACACCCTCAGCGCTGGAAGCCCTGGGAGAACAGCTTCCAGGTATGAGATGTCACACAATTTCTTGCTCTCCATAAAATCAATATTTATTACCTTCTTGTCAGTTGATAGATCATTAAAAAAAGTTTTTGATGATAGATTGCTATGTGATTTGAGTTCCTAAGTCAGAAACAAGAGATTAGCAGCACTGCCACAGCAAATGCCATCTTTCTCACCTGTTCCTTGTGCAAGCCCTTTTCTCAGGAGTACACAATCCATCCGAAGGTGTTAGAAGCTAAGCCAAGAAAAATAACAGCCCATCTATCTAAGAGACATAAATGTGAAACACAATTTAGCTTTTTAAATTAGCAATTACTTAATAACTACGTAGGACATTTTGTTGTTTTAGACAATTGTGCATTGATAATAATATTATGATCACAAAACCCAGTGAAATTTATAACACCAGAGCCTTAGGGTCTAGGACAATTAAAAAGTAATTTAAAATTTGTATATACTTTTTCTGCAAAGAAATATAATATGCTAATCAAGAAAGTGCTTTCAAGAGTATTATAGGCTATAATTCTTTGAAAAATACAATAGAAATATAAATTCAAAGTGAATAATAAATTTACCAACTCATTAAAGAATCTGTTTATTGTCTTTTTAATGAATCACCAAAAAATCAAACAAATATTAATTGTATCATTTATTTCAAATTTACAGAGTGCCAGCCACTGTACTTCCAAATGCCCATTCTGCCAGAAATCTTGTTCTTTTAACTAGTTTTCACAAGTAGGAATAGGTATTTTAGAAATTCTCTCAGTAAATTTCAGAAACCTTTTATCTGACCTATATATTGCAGAGAGCTGAACAAATTGTGAAAGCCAGCTGCAGGAATGTCTGCTCTTTGAATGCTGGGGTCAGTGGGGAGGACAAGCCACGCTCCTAACTGCAGCGCGTCAATAGGTGTACTTGTAGGGGAACAGGCAATACAGCAAAACGCATGTCTTCGGGCAGGTATCCTTTTCTCTCATCTCGAAATGGAACCAAAGTCACTTCACTCCTGTGGGGTGCACAGAAGAGAGTGTTAGGGATATGGTTCCATGGATTAAGAAGACATTTGCATAATTCTAAAGATCAAGGCAATACTGACCTGCCAGCGGGAAGACGTCTGCACAGCTAGCTTATGTGGGAAAAGGTCTGGTTTGCTCTCTCTCTCTCCCTCTCTATCTATCTATATCTATAATATATATATATATATATTTCAAGTCCTTGAAAACTAGCTGTAACATTTGTTATCCAGTCTCTGTGTATTGGGAACATCTAAGGCTTACCTGAAGTCCTGGTTAGAGTAACCTATGAGGCTGGACCTTCTCAGCTAGCATCTTGGAGATTTTCCTGAGCAGTTTGTAATCTGAAACTGATCTCTGGGTGGTGTTCGTCAGCTTAGTGGTGTTGCCACAATCCAGGTGGAATTGTCATGTGGGGCCCCATCATCTTTTTAGAGACTTCAAAAGTCACTGTCAGAAATGGGTATGGTTTATGGCAGAAAACTTAAACATTTTAAACGTCATATGTAGTAGGTCTTGGAGAAGTTAAAGGATCACAAGTTGTTAAATACATCTGGGTACATGAACTTAGTTTCTAGCTACTGTTGTAATACATGTGGGTGAGGACCGCATGAGAGAGGCCTTTGCAGGGGATCTCATGGTGGGTGGGTCCAATGGCTGACAAAGACACCATGCAGACAGAGTTTGAGTGTGAAGTTTATTGAGATAAAGGGAATGGGAGGGGGAGAGAGAATGGGAGAGATAGAGAGACAGAGATACAGAGTGGGAGAGATAGAGGCAGAAAAGTGGCCTCCTCAGAGAGAATGGCAGAAAGGGAGAAAGAAGGGAGTGGGCAGAGCTAGCCTCTTAAAGGGACCTTTGTACCTGTATACAGACTAGGACCTGGGCTGGCCAGGGTATTGCCTGGGTACATTCTGCCAAATGACAGGACAGGCCACCATAATTCAGGCCAGCCTGAATCCTAACAGCTACCTGCTTCAGACTCAAACCCAAAGTCACATACAGGAAGCTAGATGAAGCCTATTTCTAGAATTGGTCAGTGTTCTGTATGACCATTAGTATCATGATGGAAAGTTTGAATATATATGTGTGTGTGTGTGTGTGTGTGTGTTTGTGTGTATGTAGACATACATATGTGTGTATATATTTTAGAAGTTTTGAGATAATGTTTATATCTTAAAGAAAGTTTTAGAGTCAAAATAAAACCAAAGGATTATGAGATTAGTTGCAACATAATAGTGACTTAATTTGGTTTTTCTTCTGTTCAATACCAGGGGACTCTTCTAACATGAGGCATATTTGGGATTTTCCTTTAACAAGCATGCTTGTGCTTATAGAATGAGAGAGCCATGATCTCTCTGACTCCAAAGCCAGCTTTAATTTTTAAATGAACTGGGACTACAAAAACCCCATTTGCCTTATATGACTGTCAAGAACAGCAGAAACATACTTTTGGGAAGATTTCTAAAATTTTATCCTGCTGGATGTCTGCTACACCATTAGGACAATTTATTTGGGGGGGGGAGCATTTTTTTCTTGATGATTTGATTTTCTTCTTTAGATGTTTCTTTTGTCCAGTGGTCTCTGGAGTTCTTAGCTGGATGTTTTTATTTTCTTAAAAAGACAAAAACAAAATCCTGCCCCAACCCTAACTTTGGGGAATATTTTGTGGAGTACAGGTTATATTTTTGCTAAGACAAAAATTCTTTTGGCAACAGAAAAAGTATTATTTTTAATAATAAAAATCAATTTTTTCATGACTAATCTAGTGAAAGACATTTGTTAGTCTTAGAAATTAAATTGGATTGAATGACTAAGATGTTTGATGAACTATTGCTTCTCCTAATCAGGAAGTCTCTCCTGTTCTAATTTAATCTTTATTAATATTGATGGTATCCTTTGGAAACAAAAGCAAAACCTCGTCCCCAACACAATACATATTCTGGTTTCTATTCTGAAGTCAATACATCTTTAAAATATATAGGATGATCTAATTTAACAGGTTTTTAAAACTCACCAATGATTCTCCATGGCCATTACTTTGTTTTGTTTATTACTGTTTAAAAAGTTTAAACTTCATAAAGCACAATACAGTATTCAGACATCCTGTATATTTCCCATCTTTACATAGTTTATTAATTTTAATAATACTTTATTTTCTCTTTAAAGACTTTATTATATTTAGCCTATTTTTTTCTATGACTATCTATATCCATTTTCTTTTCTTTTTTCAATCCCTAAGCATACTGTATATTTTTAGAAATTTTCTGTGTCTTGGCCTGGCTTTGCCAAGCGCCTGCAGCTTTTTCTGACCACATGAGACAAATCTTAAACTGCCATATCAGCCACCATGGCTCAGCTTAGCATATCCACACCACGCTAGTGCACATCACTGGCAGCTGGCTCCGCCCCCTTGTGTCTGCAGGCAGGGGCAGGAGCCAGCCTCTGTGTGCAGCAAGCATCCACCCACCTGAGAGACTGTGGAACAAGGGAGCCACATCTGGCTCCTTGTCTAGAGTTATTTTAGCTTTCTCAGGCCCATGTTTGGATATCTATGCCCCATTTTAGGTACTATACATAGCAAGCCCAGTTCACCAATGGTGACAAAGAAACTTATTACTATTGTGAAAACTTGACCTTTAACTTAGGTTTGTCTCAACTAGATATTATAGCTTAAATTAACCCATTTATATGAATTTACGTTCTGTCATGTGACATTATCTCTCTTCCATTCTTGTAACTCCTATTTCCTGTCCATCTCTGGCTGGTGATTCTGCCTTTCTTCCCAGAGTTCTCTCTCTGCCCAGAAGTTCCGCCTATACTTCCTGCCCAACTATTGGCCATTCGTATTTTTATTACACCAATCACAGCAATCCATCTTCACACAGTGGGCAAATATCCTACCACACTAGAGCAGCACTTGTTGGGGTCTCACTGTTGTCCTAAGTTTTAGTCAGTCCTGTTTATGCTGTAATAGTGAACCGGCTTCCTCCCGGCTTCCTCCCCGGCTTCCTCCCGGCTTCCTCCCGGCTTCCTCCCCTTACCACGGATCCTTTGACACTGTTACTGTTTTGTCTTTAGCGGTAGTTTTGTTTCCTAGCGGGGTAACAAAATAGCCTAAGTTAAGGGCGAAAGGGTTTGTCTAGCTCACAGTTTCACGTTAGAGTTCTCCATCAGTGCAGGGTGGGGTGGCTGGGGCTTCAAACAGCCAAGTCAGGTCACATCCGGGAGCAGAGAGCAGCGAATGGGCGCATGCGTGCTAGTGCTCAGCTCGCTTTCTTGACTCAGTTCAAGACCAACGCGGGCAGTAGTCTTCCCATCTCAATCAAGTAATCAAAACCAAAATCACTTCTGACAGCCATGCCCACAGGCCAGTCTTCTGACACAACACTTCATGGAGCATCCCTCCTTAGATATATATTTTTTTATTGTTTTTTTTATTCTTTTTTAATTAAAATTTCCACCTGCTCCCCGTTTCCCATTTCCCTCCCCTCCTCCCAAATATTGCCCCCTCCCCCCCTCACCTAAGTTGACAATTAAAACCGAATATCACACGTATTTTGGTGTTGTCGGTTGCAGCATGGCACAACGAGGTTCTTCTGTTATGCTAATGAGACCTGGTTCCAGCAGCTTTAAGAAATCAGATATCCATCTGAAAATGAATAAACTCCCTTCTTGCTGTTCTGAGATATGGTACCATGTATGATAAAATTGATCGGTTACAGGGAAGTGAGGATGGTGGTACTTCTGATAAAAATGAAGAGTCCTAGCGATGACATTGGCTCATACTCAGTGGGCTCCCAGAGTGTATTGACCTGGTTTAATAGTCACAACAACTCTAGTTTATATTATTGTTCACATTGATAAGCAGTGGGAATATTAGAGATGTCAGCGGTTCTTCCAGACCACATCACTAGCAGGCAGGGTGAGGGGTAGAAGTTCGACACCAATCAAGGGCCCCTCACCTTCATGCAAGATCCTCAAATAGACAACATCCAACAAAGTTACAGCAGGATGATGTGTGGCCCCCTCTGTTAATTCAAAATCTATTTGGCTTCAGAATGGCCAGGTTGATGTGGTACAAACCACTGATTTCAGCATTCCAGGAGTAGGAGACAGATGAGAAACAAGTTTATCGATGGCTACTTAAAATATTTTAATCTACTGGGAAAATGATAAAATTGCCTGTTTTTAAGTAAAACTTGGGATTTGAATAGCTTCAGAAGGAAGTTAATTGCTAAAAATGGTAAGTGATCCTGTAGGGGAAAAAAAACTGAATCAAAAAGCCAGAGGAATCAGCAAGCTACTGTCTGTGTGTCACCAGTTTGTATGGACACTTACCAGCTCTCAGAAGGCAGCATGATCACCTCTGTGATGTGTGATTGTGGAACTGAAATATCCCATTCAGTTACATCACCTTGCCATGTTCTATAGAGCTCATCTTTCAAGCCAGTCTTCTGCCCAAGATTCTGTGGCAAGGGCTCTGGGTCTTTTTAGGCTTCATGTCAGAGGGGATGTAGGTTTTCTCAGCTAAAAACAGTGGCTAGTCTCACACAACTAACAGAATGCGCTAAGGATGAGAATAACAAGCAGTGGTTCACATTCCCAGTAAGTTCCAGTGCAATGTTGTGAAAAGCTTGACTTAAGAAACTATTCTAAGAATTCTAACCATTCTCAATATTCACATTAAGATTTCATTAACAAAAGGAAAGAAAGAAAGGAAGGAAAGATAGAGAGAGGGAGGGAAGGAGGGAGGGAGGGAGGGAGGGAGGGAGGGAGGGAGGGAGGGAGGGAGGGAGGGAGGGAGGAAGGGACAAATGAAAGCGGCTGTGGTATTTGAACTGTCTGATCCGGTCACACAAAGCAGACCAATTTGTCCAGAGCTGGTTTATGAGACTGGGGGAGTTTACCTCAGTAGCACATAGGTGCTGCATAGGCTTAGCTTGCATTTCTATTATTCCCAGTGTTTCCCAAATATTTTTAATTTCTCATTTGGTCTTAAAACAATGCTCACCTTAATAGACCTGGATGGAGGTGGGTGGTTCTTGGACCTCCCACAGGGCAGGGAAACCTGTTTGCTCTTTGGGCTGAGGAGGGAGGAAGACTTGATTGGGGGAGGAGAGGGGAATGGGAGATGGTGGCGGGGAAGAGGCAGAAATCTTTAATAATTAAATAAATTAATTAATTAAAAAAAAAACCCTGAGAGAGAAGTGAAACAATGAGTCAACCCTCTGTTACAGAGACGCGGTTTAATCAACCACAACACACATTGAACAGCCGCTCTGGGAACTTAGAAGTCGAGCCATGGTTAGACGATGGGGATAACAAGGGTGGGAACACTGAGTTTACTGAGTCCACTGATGCTAAGGTTATGGTTAAAACAGGAAGTCCCAGATTGCAATCCCATCTTCTGACCCGTGCTTAAGTAGTTGGAAGGTCGTAGTGTTATCTGCAACGAGTAGAAATTCACAATACATGACTGACATAAGGTCAGGCAAGTGGGTGCTTGCAGTCTCTGCACAGGAAAAGCCACGCTGTAATGAGAAGTCGGCGATACCTGATTATAATATTATTATGGCCATTAGTTTTAATGGTTCCCCTGTCTAATATTTATTCCTGCAGAAGGAAGTTGTACCTTTCCTTGGTTGACAACAGCCCTCATGATTCCACCGTCTTTGGTCCTTCCCTCTTAATCAGATGGCTCTCCTGTCCCAAGTCCCTAAGTATAGCTTGACTCATTGCTGGGTCTGAACATAACTGTTGAGTGGAGGGTGTAGGTGATCCTTTTTCCTTGGGACTCATTCTGTGATGTGACCAGAAGGCTGTGACTCTGTATTTCTAAGTACAGGCTTAGTACATAGCTGGAGGAAGAAAATAGGAAGTAAGTACTGATGTGGGCGTCCCCTCTGTGTGCTGTGATCACCATTAATGAATGAAGAAACTGCTTTGAGCCTATAGCAGATCAAGGCGGGGTGGAGCAGAGCTAGGCAGGGAGGACTGAACTGAATGCTGGGAGAAAGTAGGGTGGAGTCAGGGAGACGCCATGGAGCTGTACCAGAGATAGATGTGCTGAAACTTTGCTGGTAGGCCGCAACCTCATGGTGATATACAGATTAATAGAAATGGGTTAAACTAATATGTAAAAGTTAGCCAATAAGAAGCTAGAGCTAATGGCCAAGCAGTGATTTAATACAGTTTCTGTGTGATTATTTCCAGCCTAAGCTAGTCTGGTGGCCAGGACAAACAAGTGACCCTTTCCTACAAAAAAAGCACAGAGCTTTTGCTTCTGTTTAGACAAACCTTGGCTTGGGTGTGATCATGGGTAGAACTCGGGCTTTTCAGTATCTGAGCTTTCAGAACAGAGAGACTCCTCTCTCCTCTCGCTTCTCTTCCCCCTCACCTTCCTTCTTTTCTTTTTTTCATCTCTTTTCTTTGCCTTTTCTTTTCTCATCTTGTCAATTCCATTTAAAGTCTGAGTAATTTTCCCTGTCATAGTACTGAGTATCCTTAGCAGACCAACCGCCATGTATGGATGGAAGAGCTAAAAGCACTGGTTATACTAAGAAAGACAACAGAATCACTATGAAGCTCTTAGTATTAGCCTACTGGAAGCATGTGAACAGGGCTTTGGAAACCTAAAGAAGAGAAGGGATTCCTGGGAGTAAGGCTCTCCCTGCTTCACACTCTATACTGTGGAATCCCTTTAAAGGTACTTCCAGAGCATTTGGAAGTTGGCAGGTAGAATAGAGAACATTGAAGTTCTAGCCCAGACACAATGTAGTCAGTGCTTGGAAATAATATTTGAAATCCCTGATTATGTTCTCTGTTAATAATAGATACGCTTGTCAAAGTTCAAAGTCTGACTTGTTCGGCACATGTGTGCCCAGCCCATATGTTCTATGTTCCATCTTCTTGCTCTCTGAAGAAAAGAAATGTTGACAATACAAAAAGGGTGAACTCAACTTTAAATAAACTTTTAATCGACACTACCATAGAATTTGCGTGAATGAATTGTTTTCCCCAGGAATAGCATAGATAAAGGCAAATAAATTAATCCATTCGAGATGTCCTTAGCACACTATGCCTTACCAAAGTTGACATCCATAGTTCTTTTAAGCTTTTTAATGATTAGCAAATTCATAATTACAATCTAAATGAACATAAGTTTCCACTATATTTGATACATTGTTTTTGTACTTAGTAAGTTAAACACAAGGATCAGCTATAGTCCAAGAGCTGCAATGAAGCCACTGACTGCTTAAAGGATCAGAGCCCACAGCAGCAGCCGCTGTTGGAATATGTCTGTAGAGGGTTGGTGAACAATATCTATTCTCTCCCTTCTGTATTTTATTTGTTTTCTCTTTTTCCAGGGACTTCATCACCTAGTTGGAAAGTCAGATGCTAGGGAATTTGGCCAAGCACCAAAAGTGTTTTGCCTGTGATCTTTCCATTTTCATTGAATGGGAAATGAAATGCGGAGTGTTCCTAATTAGTTCCTCCAGCAAGCAGACCTGTGACACCCAATGCATAGGAAAAAGGGAGGTGTCACTGCGCTTCTGACACCCCTGCCCTCTCCTAGTCCATTTGTGTGGCTATGACAAAAGGGTCTGAGATGGTAGTTGTTAAAACAGAGTCCTTTCCCCCCGACAGTTCTGGAGTTAGGAAGAGCAGGGTCAAGTTGCTGGCAGATCTGGTTTGTCTGGTGGATGCTACTCTATTCTTCTAAGATGGCACCTTGTTATTTCATCCTTCAGAGGGGAAGAGCAGTGGGATCTTAAATTATGGCAGGTGGAAGGACCAGTGTGCCAAGCTTTGTAGAAAGCCTTTTTTATGAATGGCTTAGTCTCATTTATACCTGAGGAATCCGCATACCTTAATTACTCCTTTAAAGCCCCACCTTTTCTATAATTTTGGAAAATCATGGTTTTTGCAGAGAACAAATTCAAGTAATAGCATGATCCATCCCACATTCACAGATGGCGAAAGTAGCAGCACTGAGAGAAGAGAAGGGGTTCTTGGGCTCAGAGGATCTCCCTTGTCAACAGGATTAAAGCCCTTATAGAAGGGACTTCGGGTAGTGCTTGCCTTGTCAGTTCCACTGTATGAGGACATATAGCCTTTCAGCAGATGTAGAGACATGGCACCATCTTGAAATGAGATTGCAACCTTCATCAGATAGCTTAAACTGAACTTGGAGCCTGCAGAACAATGAGGAAGTAACTTGTCACCTTTATAGACCATCTGTCCTCTAGTGCTTCATTTTAGAAGCCCAGGAGAACTGAGAACTCATCCTATAAGACAATGGCAAGGCTTGACCAATTACTTTTGTTACTACTAAGGTGACATCATAGTCAGTAAAAGTCAGGGATGCTGCTAACATCAAATATCCTGTACCGATCAGAACAACTCACTTCAGCAGAGCCTTACCCAGCTCAGAATGTCACCAGGATAGAGATATCATGATTTATACTGTGAGGTTGGCAGCAGTAAGTAGCAGCCATTGAACACCTGCTATATGCCTGGCCATATACCGGGTACTTTTCACAATGTTACTTAAGTTTAGTATTTTACTCCCTGTTCCAGAGCTGTAGAAACAGTGGCTGAGGATAATCACAAACTCTGCCCAAAAGGCAATTAAGTCTTTGCCTTCTGAGCAGCTCTCATTGAACAGTTGCACTTGGGGTGAACTCTGACTCACACTGGGTTCATTTATTTTGCTCCATGAACTCCACAGTGAGACCTCGGGTCCCCTACTGCCCTCTCCTGCCCTGTGTCCTGTGGCAACTGGTTAAGCTATGCAATTCTGCTCCTCTCCTCAGTGTGCAAGTCTCAGCTCTGAAACCTCTTTCTTCCAATTTAGCTGGTGTCATCAAGGACTCAGTGACACCTCCAGTTCCCTGACAACCTTGAAATATTACATTCTCCTAGAAGACATCAGGAGTTGCCACCTTACTCTGCCTCCATCTCTAGTACTGGATCACCAGCCAGCAAGTTAGGGCTCATTTGAACTACACAGTGGTTTGGGTGAGAGTCTCCAAACGATATCGAGTTAGGAAAGAAGAGCACCATGTTTAATAGCTGTTTATAATTTACTTTGAAAATTTGCATTATCTTGGGTTTTTCTTTATAACCCCTGCCTTAGTTAGGGCTTCTGCTGCTGTGAGGAAACACAGTAACTGAAAACAACTTGGGGAGGCAAGGGCTCATTTCATCCTGCAACTCTCAGGTGACGTTCTGTTGCTAAAGGAAGTCAGGGCAAGAACTCAGAGCAGGAACCTGGAGGCAAGAACTAAAGCAAGAGCCACGGTGGAACACGTCTCAGTGGCTTGCTCTACATGACACGCTTACCCTGGTTTCTTATACTATCGAGGATCACCTGCCCATGTGTGGCACCAGGTACAGTGAGCTAGACCCTCTCGTATTAATTCTCCATCAAGAAGCTGCCCTACAGGCTTGCCTATAGGCCAGTACGATGGAAGCATTTTATCAGCTAAGACCATTCTCCACGGATGGTCCTACTGTGTGTCAGGTTGGACCTGACACTGGCCAGCACTTCCCTAGACTTCTGTGTTTGGTGTCAGTTCTAAATCAGACGGAAGTCCATGTGCTATTTCCATCTTGAACATAAGAGCAAGCTTTCCTGGAGTCGGAAAAAAATGATCATGGTCACTTTCTTTAGTGGTTTTTAAGTTATCCATACCCTAGTAAGCAACTCTACACCTATGCTCATGCAAACAGCCCGGTTAAACTCAGTTGGCTAAAAGTCAGGTGTAAACAGGAAGGACAGTTATTGGAAAGAAGAAAGAGTTGAATGAGAAGGAAACTTGAGACAATAATTGGGTGTGTATCATCAAGATATATTACACATATATGAAACTGACCAAATAATAAATTATTTTAAAATAGTAATAACCATGGATGCTTAGACCGTGCTCCAGGTCCCAAATCCTAGGTTAAGCTCCAAGGACCCAAATCTGAAAAGAACTCAGCTTCTAGCCTCAACCTCCCTGCTTTATTGCTATTAGTCTTGAGCTCAAACTTCTGTCGTGCGGAGCCAATAAGAAGCAATAGTCAGGAATTCAGTCTCCAGAGTCCAACTGTCTGGTTCAGAGCCCCGGTACCACCGTCTGCTGCCTGTGTGACTTTGATAGGTTTTAGAGGCACTCTGAGTTTCTGCCTCGACGCCTGTGAAGGCCGTGGGTGACATGAGTTATTACACGCGAAGTCACAACAACAATGCCAGGCATCCAGCAGGTGCTTATTAAAGTAAGCCATCACGTCCATTCGCCTTATATTATCACTGTGTGCTTTCTGTGTAGCTGGTATTTAAGTCTGACTGCTTAGGTCAGCTGAAAAGCAGTAACTATGTGAACGCTGGTTACTTTCTCGTCGTGAGAAAAGTCTCGGGTTTCTCATTGCGCTGTCATGCCCAAATATCTTTCCTATTATTTTTCATTCCTTGAGCCTCTGAACTTAGCTTAAGCTGCCATCATTACAAATGAATGCAGCTAGGCCGAATATAGAGTTTCACTCTGTCCTCCTTTGCTCTGTTACCTCCCTTTCTGCTAGTCCTACAATTGTGGCACTCATTTCCATACTTTAGGGATAGAGAATGGAACACAAATCCATATACCTAAAGCAGGAGTTGGGATACTGTGACGGCCAGCAAAGAAACAGTAAAAAAGTCTGAGGAATGCAACCGCATCGCAAGAAGAAACTTGGACAGTCTGATTAGGGTATCCAGCAGCAAACTAGCCTCGACCCCCACCCTCCTCCTAACACATGTAAAAAATATCTAGCATTTATGTGGGGGTACATTCCGTGGCCCACAGCATGCCCATAGAGGTCAAAGGAGAGCTTATAGGAGCCAGCTGTCTCCTCCACCACGTGGTCCCCAGTGACAGAACTCAGGTCATCAGGCGTGGCAGAGAGCACCCTCACCAGCGAGCTGTCTCTGCAGCCCCATCGTTCTTTCTAAGCGCCAAGTTCTTCCTCACTCTGTCATGCTAGATGGCAAGCTACCCTCACTGTGTCCTGCATTGTTGCTTTGCATCCCACACAAGCACTCACAGCTTCAGCCTCTCGGAGGCATCCCGCAGTTCAGAAACGACGTGCCCCAATACCCACAGTTCATCAGACATGCACATAATGGCCATGGAGTCCAGAATCTGGTATTTTTTGCAGCCTTCTTAGCCCATTTTCCCAGCTGGTTGTCTTCATTCCTATTGCTTATTAGCAGAACTCTCACCAAAGCCACAGATCCATACAAGGAAGCACTTTGAAATTTGGCTCTGAGGCAAGAAGGAAATGAATACTGTGTGATCCTTTATCGGAGATGTAGTTATGGAGACAGATGAGGGACTAACCAGGGTGAAACCCGATCGTTGCTTCATTACCTATGTAAGACCTCGCTCCATGTTGTTCTAAAATAGCTAAGAAACCACCGTTCAACTCGCGGACCATCCCAGAGGATGCTCGGCAAAGCCTGGTGCGTGCTGTTTGTCTTGTAGCCCTGATAGGCTCAGTGGGCATTTGTGTGGCAACCCTTAGGGACAGGAAAGCATACAGACTATTAATAAACTAGAAATGGCTCTACAACTTTGGAAAACTTTAGTTGAGGCTGGAGAAAAACTGAGTTCGATGTCATTGCACTAAAACTTCCTCAAGTACTTCTATGGACTGGGGATCGATAAAACGGACGTTATCTTCTTATGCTCAAACTCCTAGCTACCTTAAGGGCACTTGCTACTACCCCCACCCCTGTGTAGAACTGGGAGCAGGAAAATGAAAAGCCAATGACAGCTATTGGCTTTCTTAGTGCTTTTTGTTTGAATCATACATGGGAGCTACATTATTGTCACCCTGCTGGAGCTGTCCATCAAATAACCAAAGCACGACAAGTTATGTGAGGGAACGCCTGGGTTTAATACTTACCAGGCGCGGAGGCGACGTGGAGGAAGAACAGGAAAGAGCACTTGTTGGATCATGTGGTGGAAGGAGAATAGAGTCCATAAAACTTAGAGATGAGAGATGCCAAGTGAGGGGGAGGAATACATACTTGGCTGGGAAGAATCTTTTGACCACAGGGTCAGGGGAGGATAAGCTAATGGATAATCTCATTGTGGGCATATTTTGACTCACCAGCTCCCTTCTTGGAGGAGACAGTCTTCTCCCACTCGCGGGGTCCGTCTGAGTTATCCATCATGATGACTCACCTGACATCAAGTCAGACTGAGTCAACCAAAGTTTCTCTGCGGATTTCTCTAAGGAGTAAATTTCTTCTTCCTCATGACTATGTGAGTCTAGTTGGGGGTAGCCACCTTCCCTTTCTCTCTTTCTCTGTCTTTGTGTGTATATGTGTCTGTGTGCACGCGCATGTGCACTCATGTCCAAGTGTGCCCATGCTACAAATGCATGTGGAGGTAAGAGGATGACCTTGGTTGTCTGTTCTCACTTTCCACCTTGATTAAGACAGTTTCTTCATTGGTTGGTTTGTTTTTATTCCTACGACATATACTAGACCATCCAATCCACAAGCTTCAGAGATTCCTCTGCATCCATCTCTCATCTCTCGTAGGAGCAATGGAATTATAGATACTCATGTTACAGCACCAAGCCTTTACCTGGATTCTGAGGATTCAGGCTTGGGTTCTCACAGTTACTCTGCAAACACTTTACCCACCAAGACATCTCCCCAGCCCAGAAGGATACTTCTGTAAGAAGAAAGCTGATCAGAGATGTGTAGGTTCTAGAGAAAAAGACAGCAGAGATGGAGAAAGGACAAAAGCAACTGAGCTCCTGATGTGGCCTACCATTGACTCTAGCTGTGTGGAGTACTGAATTTATTCATGTGATTGTTACTTTGACTTAGGATCCTGTTGCCAAATGAAATAATCTTGAGCTATAGAACTTCTATGTCTTTAATTAAAAAGTTGCAATACCACGTATGTCAAAAATACTATTATAAAGATTAAGTTTTTCTGGTTTCTTGGTTAGGCAAGTAATAGTTTGACAGCTGGTTAGTAACAGTTTCCTTAGGCATATGATCAAGAGGGAGTAAGGGACAATGACTTCAGAAGTACTTTTATATTTATTATTACTGCTAGCCATTTTGCCCCTTGGGGTGGCTTCATAATGTGTTATTATATTAAAATAACATTCATTATTGAATTGCTTTAATTTTATACATTGAATTTTTCTCCCTCCAAAGCAAACAGCCTTTCATCCATGCTTCAGTAGGCAAGAATTGGGCCTGAATTACCAGAGAAAAATCCCCCGATTGGGCCGCATGAGTTTAAGGCTCAGTACTAGGGTCTGTATGCACTCTGTGCGCATTGGCAGTGCCCTATCGCATTGCACACTGCAGTACCCTGTCGCACTGAGGCTCAGTAAGTGAAAGGCAAGACTGTGAACAGAACTTCTGGCTAAAAGTGGCTGAATTAAACAAACCTTTGAAAATTTACAAGTGATACTTAACAGACTACTTCCATTAATTTGATCTGGGGTATCTCCACTGTCTTCATTTCCAGGTGTGGCCATTAGGAGATGGTCAGGGAGCAACGAGAGAAGGAGAAAGGGCCCCAGCTTTGTTTGCTATAGTTGGCCTTGGGGGAACCACCACATAAGCCCTCTAATCAAACTTCCTCTCCACAGCCTTTCTCGGCTGCCCTCTCCCACTCATTATACAAATTCCTGATTTGAGATAGAAATAAAAAGAGAGAGAGAAACCAAAATCCATAGAATCGGTGTTCCTGATTAGAAGAGTCTTTTGTGTGGGAACGCATTCTGAATTTCGTGAAACTCTGTGTCTTAAAGGTTTTCACGGTGATGAGCAACTTGGCGCAAGCAGGAGCTGTGGGGTGGAGGGAGATGGCCTTGTCTGGGCTTTGAAGGCCCTGTTGGGTAATTGGGTTTTATCCTTTTAGTCTATCACCCCAAACACAGCTGAATTTATGACACTGTCCCTTTCTGATGGACAAAAGAAACAACCCACTCCTCACGCCAACGCTCAGAACCTCCTACCATGGCTGTCGACATCGCCTAATAGTTCATAAACCCCTTATCTTAGCCAAGTGGAGGTATTCACGGTTCCCTGAACCCAGGCTGCATGAATTCCTACTTCTGCAGTTATATCCCTGATGCCTGGAACACCCTCCCTCTGCTGCATCTTAGTCTATCAAAGTCAGACTCATTCCCAGAGACCTATTACAAATACTCCTTCCTCTGTGAAGATCTCCACGCCCTTACTCCCTGTGATGGTGTTAATGAAGTGTCCCCCGTACAGTCACCAGTTGGAAGCCTGTGTTTGTCATCTTCCTCCTTGCTAAGTCAGAAGACCTGGCAGTCTTAGTTATTTACTATTGCTAGGATAAGACACCATGATCAAGGCGCTTGTAGAAGAAAGGATGAATTGGGAGCTTACAGTTTCAGAAGGTTAGAGTCCGTCACCAGTGGGGAGAGTGGTATCCATCAGGCCCACACAGCACTGGAGCAATAGCTGAGAGCTCACACCTTGACCAGAAAGCGTGAGACAGAGAGAGCAGCTGGGACTGGCATAGGATTTGAAACCTCAAAGCCCGTCCCTGGTGACACCCCTCCATAAACAAGGCCATGCCTCTTAATCCTCTCCAAACAGGTTCTACTAACTGGGGACCAATTATCAAATGCATGAGCTTGTGGGCACCACTCCCATTCAAACCCCCAACCACACTGGCAAACGTAATGGAAGGAATTGGGGATATATATTTTTCTTAATCTCACAGTTTGAGGATGCTGTCATCCTGGCAAAGAAACCATGGTTACAGAAACACGAGGCAGCTGGGAACCTTGTACCACAACACGGTCGGGACACAGATGTGTGCAGATGCTCAGTTTGCTTTTTCCTTTTTAGTCAATCGGGACCCAGTCATTCGGGTGGTGGTTTCCACTAATACGTGGTGGGTCTTCCTGCCATGTTTAACATAAGGTAGAAACTCCCTCACAGACACGCCGAGAGATTTTGTTTTCATGGGGATTCTAAACCAAACTGACAAACAAGTTTACCTATAATCTATAAAGGAAAACAGATCGGCATTCCAGGTTTTCTGCCTGTGGCTCTCATGCTACAATTCCCCAGCCCCAAATCCACACCTGACTCTCCTTCTCAAACAAGCATCCATCTAGATGATCTTCACGCTACTGTGTGAACCTGGAGGAGCAGAGCAAGCCATGCCTTTGGCTGTAACTCAACAGGAAATCTTTTCAGTTGCTTCGTTCTCCGTATTAAGCGAAATTGCTCTAACAGGACTTCATATTTACCAGAGTTTCACTTCTAACTAGGTTGTTGTTTTGCTTTGTTGGCTCCCTTAACTGCCTCTGTTGCTATGAGATTATTCATCCTTCCCTCTTCTCTGGAGCTCTGTTCCTGCAGCCCTGTCAATGCCTGCTGACTGGAAGTCAGACATCACGCTAGGCACACTCACCTGCCGCTCGTCCTTTCCCGTGCTCCTCCTTTAATACTTTATCGCTCCCAAACAGAAATACTTTCCTTACCCTCAAAGCTCTTGAATTGGGGAAAGGGGTCAGAAATTAATGCTATCTCATCATACTTGTCTAAAAACACAAACTCTTTATTGGCTTGAGAAAGTGGGAAATGGGAACCCATTTTCCATCCGCAGTCAGGCAACAGCTAAGCAGGAGCGAAGGGGGTGCTTAAATTAGAAAGGCTGTATTAAATCAGCTGAAGTCAGAGCTGATTTCACTCTAGGAACCGTGCACATGAAAAGGTTTAATTATGAAGACTTGATATTCTGCTGCCGTTGTCCGTGTTCATTTTATGAACCTAGACCTCCAGGAGCCTCCTAGGATGGGCTTCCCATTTTTAATAAGTTTTGAAAATGAGGCACTTCCTGAAGGGATTGAAAGCGGGAAGAAGGCTTTCATGAAAGCCATTTCTTTCCAAGGCTTGGAGGCAACAGGCAAACAAAGGAACAGGTACCTGCAGCGTTCTGTGTGTGCTTTTCAGAGCATTGCTAGAACCCCCGGGGGCAGGCCAGAAAAGTGTGGTCGGGCAATTAGGAAGATGACGGGTCCCTAAGGGGAAGATCTTTCTGTTGGTTGCAGCCTCTGGAGACATTGGTGGGCATTTCTGCAGTAGCTGGGAGTATTTATTGTGTGGAAAGCAAAAGATTCAGAACATTTCCAAAAGTCAGCCACGGGGTCATCTTCCATCACCACTGTGAGCAAAACACACAGCTCTGAGCCCAGGAGGGCAGCTGCCCCGGCTAATCTCTGTGACTGTAGCCTTAGAACTCCACTCTGTGAGACTGCATCATTTCTCATTCTGGCTACGGGATAAGGTCAGAGATAGTTTTGATAGGCTCTTTCTTCCCACACCCTAAATAGAAATTGATCCCATGAACCTCCCCAGTTCCATTAATGACTAAAGATGGAAAGAATCAGACTATGTACTGTGAACAGCTTTGAAATGGGTCATTTTTGTGCACTCTGCTTTCACCAGTAGTGCCCCAGAGAAGCTCTCTCACACCCAGCATCACAGAGTTCATTCACGAAAACCTGCTGTTGCTCAACATGACCAAGTCCATCGAAAGGACAAGAGTGGGGTTCTGACTTGTCTCATGTCATCACCCCTTCTGGCCTGTCATTCTGTCAGTCCAGTGAAAGGCAGAGTGTGTGGAAAGAAAGTGTGAGTTATTCTGTGCAATTACTTACCTTATTTATAGAAAAATAACATCCCACTTGGGAGTAGGATGCTGCCACAAAGTTAGGACAGACTTTTATTTTAATGACCATTTACCAAAAACATTTACTGCTACGAGATACTAGGTTCTCTGCTGCCATTGGTGGAAAAAGCCATTAGTTGAACGTCAGAGCTTTCTTTGTCTTTGTCTTTCTTTCTTTTTTTTTTCTTCTTCTTGTAATCTGGACTTCTATCTTTCCCTGCAGATGATAGGATCTAAAATATTCATATGCCTTTTTAATGACTACTTAGCATTTACAGGCACCTGACATTTGCCAAAGTGCTTGACAGTTGGTATTTCTTAACAGGAAAATGACATCTAGAGAATGTGACCTGGGGTGTCTGGTCAGCAAGTCCCTTCTGAGACACAGAGAGTTTTCCGGCAGCCAAGCTGACCAGTGATCATTCAGAATGATTCCTTCACTGAATGCTTGTTAAAACCTTATGCTCTAATTCCTCTAGTTTGTGAGAAAAAAAATTCCAAAAGGTTAGCATAATTATTGCGTTTCCCATTGAGTCACTAATCCTTGCGGACTGCTGACTAGATATATAAGGGTGAAGCATGGGTAAAATGCCAGCAGAAGAAGCGTCCCTTGGAGCCTTGAGTCTAGCCTGAAGGATGTAGTGATTTCAGTGTACAGTGAAGAACGCAAAGGGTGAAATTCGGCAATGTCTAGAGACAGTTGTAGTCTTCTCTCTTGGAGGGGTTGTTAATGGCACCTCGAGATAGATGCCACGTTGCCGATAACACTCCGAGGAGATGCAAGATACCCTGGCACAATGAGAAGTTTGTCGTTTGTAGAGGTGTGGCTGGAGCTAGAGGGCATTATGGGAAGTGAAATGAATCAGGAACAGAAAGACAATCACCATGTGACTCCAATCTCATAGAGAATCTAGTGTTTATAAGTATCAGAAGTGGAGAATCCTAGTGAAAATCAATTGCTCTTGCTTATCCTTACGGATTTCCATTGCAGCCTCTGCCGTAGTAAAGTACGACCTGTAAACAGAAAGAGGCCTTCTTAGTCTTCACTGTTACTCCACACCGAACATAGATACAGAACTCAGTGTGTAATGCTCAAGGAAGCAATGACCAGAACACTGAATGCCTCATAGCGCCCACAATTCCAGGAGTGTGGCTAGAAGTCTACAGTACACATCATGTGATGAAAAGTTACCTATCCAGCCCTGAAAGGGATACAATCCTGCTGTTTGTAGTGGCACAGATGGTACGAGAGGACCTTATGTTAAGGGAAATGAGCCAGGCATAGAAAGACAAACAGCATGTGTCTTTTCTCTCATAGAGAATAATAGGAAGTACATGTCTAGCAGTGAAGAGGAACGACCAGGAGAAGACATATGGAGAGAAAGATTGGCAATAGGAACAATGTTACAGCTAGGACGAAGTTCTGTTCTGTGGCAACATAGTTAACAATAATGGACTGTATCTCATTTCAGAACACAGAGAAGAGAGGTTTGAATTACACCCAATGAAAAACTGATAGACATTTAGCATGATAGATGGTCATTCTAACTAACCCGGTTTAATCATTACATAATATATACATGAATCAAATATTGCATTGTACAGTTAAGTATGTATAATTATTATGCTTTGATTGAAAAAGTAAAAATCTTTCTGCCTTCAAAATCAAAACATTAAATAATGCTGTCAGATAACTGAGACTCCACTGCACATTAGACATTACACACAGCATGTAAAAAGCAGTTAATGAACAAATAAATAAAACCTGTTTAGAAGATTTATTCCCTTTTAATTATTTTTTAAGTTTTTGAGATTATAATGCAATTATATCATTCCACCCTTTCCTTTTCTCCCTCCAAACCCTATCATATACCTTTTCTTGCTGTCTTTCAAAATCTTAGCCTCTTTCTTATTAATTATTATTATATCCATATAAAATACAATTTGCTCAGTCTACATCATGTTACTAATGCGTAAATGTTTTAAGGGATGACCATGGGTATCGGATAAGCAATTGGGGTTTGTGTGTGTGTGTGTGGTCTTCCTTAGAGAAGACCCTTTCTCCCATTTTCAAACTCCTGAGTTCCTGAATTACTCACAAAAGATTGAAGCCTGCCGAATTTTCTCCTGTCTGTGTTAGCATGTCTACTGGTTTCATCCTTGATCGGTTCCCATTCAGGCAGTCATGCTGGTGAGACTTCATGGGTGTAGCTTCTGACAGCCCTGGAGGGACACAAGTTCACAGCAAACTTTCCCTTCCTCTCTCCTTTAGAATCTTCCCACCCCTTCTTCTGCAAAACCTTAGGTGCAGAAGTTGAAACCGTGCTCCACATCTCTGCATTTTGATTGGTCGTGGTTTTCTGGGATGGTCTCCATCTGTTGCAAAGAGAAGCTTCCTTATGAGGGTAAACACTACACTCCTCCGTAGCAGGTCTACACCACTTGGCAGAAAACCCCAACACGAGGCAACGAGAAGCCCTCTTTTGAGTTGTTGGTCAGGCTTGTACAAGAGACTCCAAAGCACTGTAAACTATTTTATTTTATTATTTTATTGGTTTTTCAAGACATGGTTTCTCTGTAGCTTTGGAGCCTGTAGACCAGGCTGGCCTTGAATTCACAGAGATCTGCCTGCCTCTGCCTCCCAAGTGCTGGGATTAAAGGGCATGTGCCACCACTGCCTGGTTTAACACTGTAAACTATTGCTATTGCCTTTGGTTGCCTCCCAGAGGCAACTATTGCTAAAGACACTGTGCGCTTCAGACATGGGACGCCAGAGGCCCCAGAAATTCCAGAGCTGGAACTGGCACAAAAACCTCATCCTTGCAGACTAGATTTCTTGGTACCAGAAGATGTCTTGCAAAATCCCATATGAGAAAATAAACTGACAGCCCTACCAGCTGTGGTGCCGATGAGCAGCATGGCATAGGTACCCTCAGGATGCAGTAGTGGTTTGCATACCTGGTCAATAACCAACAGCTCTCGAATTGGACTTAGCACCTGCTCATCAAGAGAGAAATTATGCCTGGTTTACCCAAAACCTAGTCAACTAACCAGGGCAAGTGAGGTCATGGCTCTTTGAAGAGAACCAACAATCACTCTTTAACCCCGCCCTACACTCTAGCTGACTTGTTCTTCATCCCAGGGCTCACCTCAGGCACTCTCTTCCTCCCTGATTCCCCTGCTCCTCTTTCTTATCATAAATACATGGCTGTTTCAGTAAGCATCCTCACACCGTTGATGCGGCTGAGGCACCAAGGGGGCCTCCCTGCTCAGGAACCAGTCAGAAAGAAAAAATAAGTTTTCCTGACCTGGCTACAAGTGATAGTTGGGGTTTCCCTCATGCTGTGACTACAGACTGCAGGGCAATGTTGATCCTGCCTGGGATTGCCGGGAAAAACGTGACAGAGGAAGTAATATCCAGACTTCTGTCATTTTGTTCTGTGGAATTTAAAATCAATAGGGACCTGACACCACATAAAGTTAGGTCCTCATGGTCCTACATAAGGAGAAAGATTGTTTTCACCAGTGAACATCTGTAAGCATTAAAAACAAAGCTCTCGTATGGAAATGACAAAGACTCAATAAAAACAAGATGGTTTGTGGTATTTCCAAGTCTAGACTTTGCAAGAAAGATACAGAGGCTTGATTTAATTTTACATTTTCAGTGTGGAAAAAAAGCCAACCATTTATAGTTCTTAAATCTTTTTATTGTAAAATAAATGCTTATTTCTTTATGATCCAAATGTTAATGATTTAGCTCATGCAAATGTTAGGGATAATAAAGATATTATCTTTATATTTAGATAGAAGAACTTCCTTTCATTCTGTAATCCCTTTTGACACCGCTGCCACAAATAAATTTCCGACCGAGACTAGAATAAATCATCTCTTCCTCGACTAAATTAAGAGAATCCTCCACAGCACAAGAATTAAGATTGAGGAGCGTCTATCGCCGTTGTCCAGACTTTGAGGTTTCCCAACTTTTCAATGAGTTTGATGTCAAGTGGGCCTTTCGGAATAAAACATTACTGATATTTAATATATTCCATCCTGCTTGACTTTTTGTGAGTCATGAAACAAACACCAGATGGCAATTTGTAGACGGGTAAAGGGAATCAGTGCTAATTTTGGAAAGTGCTTGCTCACTTCCGTCACCCGGAGTTAAGGAGGGAATTCTCCATTGGAACAACTTTATAAAGTTCATGAAACCAGTGTCTGGTATTTCTTAAAATTGTGTCAGTCATCCTCCTTAATGCCACCAAGCCAGTCATCCTGCTTAGCATCACCAAGTCAATCATCCCACTTAACGCCGCCAACCCAGTCATCCTATTTAATGCCGCCAAGCCAGTCATCCTGCGTAAGGCCACTAGGCCAGGCCAGGGTTATCTGCACCAGGAAAGTAGCTGTCAGGTTTTCACCCCGTCATTGACATACATGTCAATCAGGACAAAAGTGAACCAGGGAAACCTTTGACCCCTTAGCAATCCATTTCCACATTCAGTCTTCCTAGGGATCAGGATGTCTGGCTTATCAAAGTGGAGGATTCGGGTTTAATCTCTGGGTCTCATACTTGGGGGAGACGTCTCACTGTTGAGAACTAAAGGGAAGGTGTAGTGAGGGAAAGACCTGGAAATCCTGGCCCACTGTCAATCTGTAGAACAGATGGCTGTGCAAACCCAGTCCTCACTCTCAGTTGTAAGGTAAACTGTGAACGGCGAGCAGCAGGTGGCTGGGTAAGCGCACTACTCAAGTGCTGTCTGCTTATTCGCATTTACGTCTCGAAGACTGAAATCTTCCTAACTGGATTCAACAAACTTGCCTTGAGAAATCATTGCTTAGAAAATGCCATTAGGCCCCAGAGGACCCTGGTCTGGGGGATATTTGGTTTATGGAGGGTACCAAGGGCCACTGTGAAGAGAGCAAATGCTAGATGTTGATTGTGGCATGAGGAAGGCTAAGCAATCTGGGAAGACCCAATTGGATAGCTTCTGTGGGTACAACTGAAATAGCAGAGGACACAGAGGCTTATGGGAGGGGGGATATAGGCGAGGACAAGTGGATGCTTGTGAATGTAAATGTATTTAAAGCTAGAGGGAAGGCAAACTGAGCCAAACAACACAGCAGAGATTATGTTCTATACAGGATCTCTGACTCCCATGTCAAAAGAAAGAAAAGGTTTGCAGGACAGGATGCGCCCTAGGGTACTTATATTAGCTGTGCATTCAGATGTATGACCAGGAGAAATAAACTAGCCCATGCTTTAAAAATCTTACGTCAACGATTGAACAGCACGCTGATAGTAGACGTGGGACACTGTGCTGGTTTAAGAGGCAACTGCCAGGCTGCCAAGATTGCTCAGCCGGGACAAGCACTTGCTGCTAAGCCAGATGGTCTGAGTCAACCCCTGGAGCCCATGTGGTGAAAAAGAGAAAGTGACTCCCGACAGCTGCCCCCTGATCTCCACATGGCCACTATGACACATGCAACTGTATGCATGAATACATGCGCAAATATGAATCAATTCATGCAATAAATAATAGCTGGAGTGGGAAAGATGGCTGCAGTGGTGTGCTGAAAATGCTTGGCAAGTCTACCACAAGACCGGCTCTTGCCCGGGGCCTTCCTACATGCCAGACCAGAGCTGAGAGCTTCACAGTCCTTGCCTCATCTATAGTCAAAGAAATCTCATGAGTTCTTCTTCTTGTTTTAAGGAAGTCCAAGGTAAGTGAAATCAGACAAGCAGTTGGTGTGGACATGAAGCCAGATCTGTCTGATCCAGGACCCCTTGCCCTCTCCTGAAGAAAAGCAGTGGGGGTGGAGCTGGGCAAGATGGTTGCTGGCATTTGGCATGGAGGATGAGAGTTTTGTCTTCAGCCCAATGCTACATGTAGATGAAGGAGTAGGTGTCTGGGGAGACATGAGTTATTTTCAGACAAGTTAAATTGAGGGAGCTTAGGGTGCCCGTCTGTGGCTAGTAGCAAAGACTAGGGGTGCAGTTCTGCCATGCAGATGGGGTCGTAAGTGGATGCGGATGTGAGCAGAGAGGGACAGGAGGAGATGCTGCAATGCTAACCTGTAGTTTATAGACTAACAGGAAAAGTTCTTTCAAAGAAAACTCTCAAAAGCTTAAAATGTAATAGCCTTGGATTGCCTATCAAAGGATTTCAGAATGCAAAGAAGTCACCCTCTGTTCTTACAAATCAAAGAGAAAGGCTCACTTTTTTCCTTCTGTAAATATCTGAAAAATCACACACAAAAACCCCCCACAATTTGCATCTTGATGGAACTGACCACCCAACACCCTGCCCTTACTGTAGGACTTCTGGCATCCAGTGAGGCAGATTACCAAGTCCACACACTTGGCTTATAGAGTCCACTGCTGTCTGGAATCTCTCAGTCTGTCCCTAATATTTGGAAGCACCATCTACCCTTTCCAAAACCAAGGTTTCCTATGACAAATACCTTGCACTTGGTTCCAAAGCAAATCTTCCATTGAGCAATCATTTCCCAAGATCTCTTCCTTGAATTCAGCTGCCATTTACTTAATCTGGACTCCCATCACCTCCTGTTCAACATGCAGCCTCAATCTTCTGTTGGTGTCTTCCACAGAGTGAGCTCAAAGTCACCCTGTCTCAAAATGAGAAAAGGGCTGGGGACCTAGCTCAGTGTTGTGGGGGGAGCCTCACTAACATGCATGAAGTCTGATGGTCAACCCTCAGGGGGTAAAATACAGCTTGTATTATGTGTCATTTTAAGGGAGAATGATTTGATATTCCGTTTTGATATGAGTGTCAAGCATTATGGGAAAGGATTATTTCATTTTTCAAAGCATTAAAATAGATTATGAACTTTCATTTGAATAGTCTTCATACTTGTGTTTATAAATAGCCATTATATTGCCCAAGTGGACTAGAACCTCTCTAATGGCAAAGGTTAAATTACTCCTCAAAGCCATTTTATATTGAGAAGCAAAAAAGTTTGTGAATATTTGAGCAAGAAAGCATTTGGGGTTGTTATGTTTTTATGAGCAAAGTTCACCAAAGACTTTTAAGAGTAGAGCGTGTGGTTTGGGGAAAGCCTTCCTCTGACTTGATTTGGGGAAAACATTGCTTATTACTAAAACACAGGTGATTGAGTCGAAAAGTACCATGGTTGGGATGGGTGGAAAACCTGACACATGGAACATTTCAGTAACTATTCAGAGCTCGTAGCCATAGAGAAAAAGCCAGGCACAGCCTGTGTCATGCAAATGACACTGTGCAGACATCAGAAAACAGGCATGCACGCAGCACAAGCATCTCACAGAAGGAGATTCAGCCGGGCGGCAGCTGCTGATCCTCCAGAAAGCTGAATCGTTGATCCAACACACATCCACCTTGGGTAGCAGAGAAGAAGGAGCTAGGCTGAGTCAGGGCTCAGTCTGTCTCAAGTTTACAAACTAGTGATCGTTACCACTAAAGTCAAATGGATCAGCATAAAGCATAGGCAGCCTAAATTCAGAAGCAGTTCCCCTCTGCCGCAGTGAGCTGCTTTGGGGGTTCATCTAGATGCCCGGGTCTCGTTAGAAGTTCTGGCCTATATAGAGTATACCTATAGATAATAATGCTGGGGCTGGAGAGGGGACTCAGAAGGTAAAGGAGTTTGTTGAATAGGTACGAGTACCTGAGTTTAATCTCAGCAAACTTGCAAAAAGCAGAGTGTGACCACATGCGTTATTACTGTAACCCCATCCCTGGAAAGGACAGAGACAGGAGGTCTGAGACTTAGCAACCACCAGCCTAGCTCCCATTTCAATGAGAGACCTTGTCTCAAGAGGATAAGCTGTAAAATGACAGAGCAGTACACCTGATGTCACCCTATGGCCTCTGCACGTTCACAGGTATGCACATACATGCACCCCACTCACACACATACATGCACACAGAAAGAAAAATGGCAAGGAGAACATCAACTGGTAATATTTATTGAGTATTCAATGCATGTCAGGCTTGTAATGAACATTTCAAGTGTCACATCTCAATTAATCTTCCTAAGAGTTTTGTGACATAGATAGTATCCTATTTGACAGGTGGGGAAATTGAGATTGAGAGAATGTGGGGATCCTGGCTAAAGTCATGTCAGTGGTAATGAGTCTAGAAATGGCTTCAGAGTGACATCAGCCAGCCTCCTGCACTGTACTTTAAAAGGTAGAACCAAATAGACAGGAATTTGGAAAGGATGACTTCTCGGAAATATTGTCTACCACAGTCCTTAATAGGGTTTGAAAAGCCACAGACTAACCTAAAAGACATTCAGCCAACCCCTAGTCCTGATGGACTGCTTCAAGGGACAGAGGTCGCGAACCCTTATTTTGAAACAACGGGGGAAGGCAGAGGTGGAGGTCAGCACGAAACACAACTGTACAGCAGTCTGCATGGCTACTTCAAGCCAGTCATGTGACGAATGGGCTGATGTCTATTAGATATGCGGCCTTTCAAAGCATCTATCAAAAGGACAAAATGATAACATGGTAGGAAGAATATTTTAAAAAATCTTTCAGTCTAGCCGGGCGGTGGTGGCGCACGCCTTTAATCCCAGCACTTGGGAGGCAGAGGCAGGCGGATCTCTGTGAGTTCGAGGCCAGCCTGGTCTACAAGAGCTAGTTCCAGGACAGGCTCCAAAACCACAGAGAAACCCTGTCTCGAAAAACCAAAAAAAAAAAAAAAAAAAAAAAAAACTTTCAGTCTGCCTAAATTTGGTATGTCCACTCAGTTCTCATTCTCCTTGTGAGATAACTCCCTGAGCTGAAGAAATTCCGTGTTGGGGAGGTGTGTTGCTCATACGACATGGCCCCAAACACAAGCCAACAATTTCAGACATACACAAAAGCAAGAGTGGTGCTTACTACAGCAGACACAACAGGTTCACCAAATCGGTTTCTTCTTGTAGTTGTTGTTTTTCAAATATATCTTAAGATCAACCTCAACTCAAGCGTGATTCCACTCTTCTCTATTTTCAACTAATTTCAGGCCATTGGCACCAAATACTCTTCTGTTTTTATTTACACTGAGCAACAGTTCTTGCCAGGTACTATAGTTCAACCTCCACATTACCCAAAAACCAAATCAAAGCATTTGCTGACTGTTTGTCTCCTTGTCACCTCCCCAGAGGTTAGATGCTGTTCACTAAGGAGCATGGACTGTATGGATGTTTTCTTCTGAGGTGTAAAACCACAGTCTCCCACACACCTTCCCAAACCAGCTCCCAGATCTTTTGTGTGCTCAGAATATCATTCTCTGTTTTTCTTGATTTGGGGTGTAGCAAAAAATGACCTTTAAACGGAACGATCTTATAAGCACCGGCTAACAAGCCATTCCACAGACTGCAGGGTTACCCCTCTTCAGCTGACTTCCGTAGATTCATGTGGGAGCAGGGTCATCTCTGTGACTGAGAATATATTTCATAGAACCTTCACACTTTTCGGCAGCCAATTTTTTCCTCTCACCAACAGAACACAATATGGCATAGGAGGCCTCATTATCACAGATTTTAATATAGCATAGGTCGGACGATGCTCCCGAAGCATCACTACTCCTGTGGACTATAATAATGTTCAGTGTGGCTAAGTACACATTTTTAGACTTTTGTCTGATCATATCAGGTTCCAATAACCTAATATTTGCCTGCATGGGTTTCATTAAGTAGCAAATTAGGGAGAAAAAAAGAAAAGAGAGCACATATGTATGCAGTCTTTATTTTCATAGAAGGTTTCTTTTTTCTGTTCATATCTCTTGGAAAGGGGCTAAGGTGAGTATGTAAATACATTTGACATGATCCCAGTAAAGCACAATCCTAACAAACCTTTGATGGTGGGGACCTAGGTTCTGGAGCAGACTACTCATGTCTTGGGTTTTTCTACTCGCTAGCTGAGTGCTGTCTTTGTTCTTTTTGTATCTTCACCTGTTCATTGACAATAGTCCTATTACCTTCTCCTGAAAAGTGGGTGAGATCATCTCAGGCAAGTACTTACCACAGCGCCTGGTGTATAGACTGTTACCTGATAGATGTCAGATGGTAGGCAGCAATCTTCAAACCGAAATAGCAAAATGAATAAACCTATCTGAGAGGGAGGCAGAATGGCAAAGTATAAAAATACTGTTGGAAACTCTGTGGTGGGCCATCCTGGCCACAGTGCAGCCTGAGAAGTTGGCGTGAAGGAAGTCTCTTCATAGGCTGAACTTGCTTCTCAGAGTGCACGTGTACACAGCAGCACATATGGAATTTGGAAGCATGTTAGAAATCTTGTCTCCCAGACTCTGTTCTGGACCCCCTGAATCAGAATCTGTTTTACAGTGAGCTGCTTGTCAATTTTATGACACACGAAGCTCAGAAGTCTTTCACTGGGAAGCACGCACACACGTGTATACATGTGCATTGCGCAATATAAGCATTGAGGCTGAAGGTTAATGTTGGGTGTCCCCCGCACTCCCACTCCATCTTAGCATGAGATCAGCAACCCGTGAGCAGCAGAGACCCGGCATCTCTGCTTCCTCAGGGCTGAGGTAATAACTGCATGGCACCACGCCCAGGTGTTTCACATGGGGGCTGGAGTTCCCAGCTCAGGGCCTAATGCCTGAGCAGCAAGCCCTTTTCTGACTGATCCATCTTTACAGACCTCCTAGGACACATTTGGCTTCTGAAAACTTTCAGGTCCACCCTGACCTCCTGGCACACATACAAAAAAAAAAAAAAATCACACTGGGGCTAGGGAAGTCTATATTCTTCGAATATTCTCACTGCAAGAGAAAAAGAAAACCCAAAGCCTACAAATGTGAAGCTGGAATGTGAATCGAAAGTATGATAAAACCGACAAAACAAGCAGAAACAGCTAAATAAAGCATGAGACCTAAGTTATGATTCAATTAATATTTATGTCTAGACAGGGAAAATTTCCAAATATTTATTTCACAAGATTGAAATAAAAACCAGGAGGCATATGATCACTTTCCTTGGGAAGTGTGGAGCTGACGTCAACGGTTCAAGTTTACAGAAAGTTTCAGGACCATGACTGGGGATATAACTCCATGGGTAGAGTGCTTGGCTAACATGCATGAAGCCCTCGTTGACTTGCTAGAACAGCATGAAGCCTAGTTTGGTGGCACAAGCCCATACTAAGTTGTTGTAGAATATTACATTAACTATGTAAACATGTGTTACATTTGTTTATGCTGCATTTGTTTAATGATGCAAAGCTGTGTTGCTTTGCCTGCCTAAAGCACCTGATTGGTCTAATAAAAAGATGAATGGCCAATAGCCAGGTAGAGGAAAGATATGCGGGCCTGGCAGGCAGAGAGAATAAGCAGGAAAGGAAATCTAGGCTCTAGAGAAAAGAGAAGAGAGAATGTGAGGAAAACAGCTGGAGATGCCCAGGACCAGACCAATACTAAAGAAGCAGGAAAAACAGGACATCCAGAATGAAAGGAAGGTGAAATATCCCAGGGCAAACACAGATGAAGAGAAATAGATTAAATTAAGTTATAAGACCTTGTGGGACAAGCATAAGCTAAGGCCAGGCATTCATAACTAATAATAAGTCTCTGTGTCATGATTTGAGAGCTGGTTGGTGACCCGAAAGAAAGCCTGATACACTCAGGAGGTTGAGGCAGGAGGATCACCCTTCAAGGTGATCCTCTAAACATAGTAAGTTCAAGGCCAGCCTAGGCAATCAGCCCCTGCGTTAGCTTGAGGCTGTGGGGCTTAGTTTTTATTGTCTACATGACACAATCTAAAACTATCCGGGAAGAAAGTCTGAATGAATGCTTGCCTGGATCAGGCTGGCCTTTGGGCATGTGTGTGGGAAGTGATCTCAATTTCATTAGCTGAGATGGGGACGTACACCCTGAGTATGGGTGGCACCATTTCGTAGGCTGTACTCCAGCCTCAGTGGAAAGGAAAGCGTAAGCAGGGCAAAAGCATGTAAGTATTCATTCTGCTCTGGACCGACCGCGGATATCCCTGCTGCCTTGATTCCCCCCACAATGGCTGTCTATAACCTAGAACTGTTAACTAAAAAAAAAACCCTTCTCTCACACACAACCCCAATTTGCCTTTGTTGGGATGTTTTAATCACATATCAAAAAATAAAACCAATGCAGCTTCCTTGTTTATTCTCTCTCTCTCTCTCTGTCTCTCTCTCTGTCTCTCTCTCTCTCTCTCTCTCACACACACACACACACACACAGAGAGAGAGAGAGAGAGAGAGAGAGAGAGAGAGAGAGACGGAGAGACAGAGAGAGAGATAGACAGAAACAGAATCAAACAGAGACAGAAAGACACCTGAGACAAAGAGACAGAGATGAGCAGAGATAAAACTGTGGAGAGCAGGTTCTTCATCCATACCTGCCTGTTCTTTCTTGTCTGTCTGGCTTTCGGCTTTAGGCATCTGCTCAAAATTTGCCGCCCGCCCCAACACACAGAATCTTTGAGAATGGTCGCATAGGAAACAAGAAACTAGAACAGAAGGGAGAATTGATGGTGAAAATAAGACCACTATTATTTCTCAGAAGGCATGTCACATGATTTTCATAAGGTGATTCGCTCCTTTCCAACCTTCTAAGACAAGTTAATTCTCTACTATTCCACTGAGGGAATAAGTGCCTATAAGACTGGAAGAATTACCCAAGGCCAGTGTATCTGAAAAATGGTGGGACTATGGTTGCAGCCCAAGCCTAGCCCCTGTTTCTCATCTCACAGTAAAGAGATCTATGAAGCAGCAATCACCCAGCTGAGTAACGGCTTCTAATCCGTGATTCCGATGCAATGTTTTCCACACTTTCACTTCACATGACGAGCAGGGAAGGAGAATTCTAAAGTTAGATGGGATTGAAGCCATGGCTGGTGAAGCACAAGACAATTTCCTCTTCGGTATTTTTAAAGTCCTTCGTTTGAACCATCTGTTGCAGGCTGACAGATGGGGTGATATGTGACAGAATAATGGGGCTTCAGTTCTAGAAAGGCATAAGGAATATTTGAAAAATAGCTCTTATCACGAACCACTTGCTCATTTGAGAAAAGGAAAAGCGGGTGGGAAGGAAGGGTGAGATGTAATCATAACTCTTCTCCTAAACAGAAAGTTCCTATCATTTCCGGAGGACAAACAGTTAAAATATGCCTATCCTAGAACCATCCAAACGCACTGTGTTCCATAGCTTCAATCACTCCTGTGTGCAGGAGACACACACAGAAATATAATGACAGAGGGGATGAAGAAACCTCCCATTCCTATATCCCAGCCTTGCATTCTCTTTCTGTTTGGGCCACAGGGTGAATAGGGCCACAGGTGCTGTCTGCAGGATTGCTTGACCTGGTGGCCATTCAATGTCAAAGACTCATTCCCCTGGGCAGAGTATGTTATCTTCAAACAGCCTTGTCCATACACAGTCACCTTAGGGGTTTTTATACAGTTGTGTATTGTAGCCAGATGAAGTTGTTAAAGCATGTGCATGTACACACACACACACACACCTACAAAAGACCAGTTGAACACCTTAATTTGAGTGTCAAAATTCAAGCCATATTTACTTCATTTCAGAAGCATGGTTATACCTTTAAGAGAATAGCAGAATACAGATCCAACTATGAATTCTTGTCTGGGGTCATTGAGCAAGATCAAATATGTGCATATCCTCTGAAAATACATCATTCTCACCATCATCATCCCTGCAACAGTTGAAATATCCTGCTCTCCATATTTTATGTGCTTACCACATGTTAGTCCATATAAAAAAAGCCTATGAATAAACCTCTGACCCATGTCATAGGTGTAGACATTGACATGTGGCAGTTTTGTGCTCATGGGTAGGTTGCTTTTCTACACCACTTCTGACCACCCCTGGCCACTCTCCTGTGCTCCAGCTGAGATGTCAGTGGTGTCAAATAGTAAATTAATGCAACCCTTAGATTCTGATTTCAAGGAGCCTGTGACAGACCAAGTCTGTCTCAGAAGCTCCTTCCCACTCTGTTATATAATTTTGGAGAAGGAAGCTGTGTAGTTTTTCTGCCTTTTTTTTTTTAAATAAAAAAAAAAAGAGGTGATGGCAAAGGGCACAGTTCAGAGAAAAGACGACTCCACCTGGATGAGGACACATGAGAGGTCATCGCCATCTCAGCCAAAATGTCTTGATGGATCTCAGTTACGGTCACTGTTCATAGATCACAACTATGTCAACAGAGGCCAGCGTAGGGCAACTTAAACTATGTAAACAAATGAGGAAATTGCTTTGGATTATGAGATTTTATGACTAATTTCTCTGCCATCCACCGCTGTATGGGTTGAGGTGGCATTTTCTTGATTGTGTGTGGGTGTGACATCTATACATATGGGACTTCCAGAATGTGGACTAATTGTAAGGAGATGGCTTTTTCACATGACAAGGAAATAGTGCAGACCAGAGAGCACATGAGAGATGAATCTCAAGTCTGAGGAACTGCTGGCTCTCCCAGGCTCCCGGTGAATCTCCTGTATGCTAGGCTCCCTCCAGATGTTTCATCTACACTGCCTGGCATCTGGTATTTTGTAGATATGTTCATAATGCCCATATGTCTTGTGTAAAGGTGGGGGGGCTAATTGCCTAGATGTTAGCATTTTCATCCAGCTGGTTCAATAGCAATGCCCAAAATATTTTGGAAGTACTAAAAAAAAGTAAAACTCATAAGATTGATGTGTTTTCAATAAGATCCCCAAATTTCCAGTCATCCTTGCCAGACTCTGCCAGTGTGATCTCTCCACCCCCACCGTCAACTTGTTATTTTTAAGATATCTAAACTGTTTTTAACAGTTGCTTCTCTTCTGATCTAGAAACCTTGGCTGTTTTATATATTCAATGATATTTGTGTCGTATCAATAGCCAGTTATTTGGAAAGTTTAGTTTCCTGAGCATGCTATCAAATCATCTAGCAACACCTACAGTGATGATTCAGGCTTGCTAACTGCTAGATGCCCAGACTCAGAGAGGCAGCCAAACTCATGTCAGGATTCAAACAAGACAGAAATGGATGCAGGTCAGCACGAAGAGAGAACCTCAGGAAGCATGTGATCTCCTTCCCAAGAAGCATGTCGTTGATCCCTGCATCTCCTAGCAGAGCAACTCAAGAAATGTCTATTGCTAGTCGGGCGGTGGTGGTGCACGCCTTTATTCCCAGCACTTGGGAGGCAGAGGGAGGCAGATCTTTGTGAGTTTGAGGCCAGCCTGGTCTACAAGAGCTAGTTCCAGGACAGGCCCCAAAGCTACAGAGAAAAAACAATTTGAAAAAAACAATTAAAAAAAAATGTCCATTGCTGTTACTAACCCATTGCCAACATACATCCTCACATAAAGCTTTTCTTGTCCCTAGTCTAGGCTGGGCTTGTGAGGGCACCCACTCTCTTTTTCTTAGTTTGCCAAGAGAAGCCAAAACACTAAGTCCTCTCTCTGGAAAACTATGGTCCTCAAGCACAATTACACATGCTGAAAGGTCTCTTTCCTCTACCATGTGAGTATTGGTATAAAGTCTGTTTTATTAACAATCTTTATTAATAATCTCAGTTCATGGTGCCTAGTAGTTGCTCAATAAACAATCATGGAGGAAATGAACAAACTAACCTCATTTATTGACCATTAAAATTCACTGCATAGGGCCAGAACACTTTTCTACACTGCTGCACTTCAACTTACCACACAAGAGTCTTTCTATGTCGAGAATAGTTAAAAGCAAGAGTTTGTCCACATTTATCCAGACATTGTGGCACACTATATAGACTCAGCAGCAGGAGAACTGAGGCAAAAGAAGGAGGGCACAAGTTCAAGACCAGCCTGAGGGACATGGTCAGCCCTGTCTCAACAACCAAAGCAAAAGAAAGAAACATGAACTTTCAGTTAGACAAAAGCTATACTGCATAATTTCCTCTATTTTTGGCAAAAGGACTATAAAATTTTATGCCACTTTCACCTCTTTATAGATAGGAAACTGAAACTTGGCAAGAGTCCCATGGCCAGTCAATCAGAGCTGGGCTGTGACCCCAGCACTGGCTAGAAATAATTTATCATGACTAGCTAATTTCCTAATATTAGGAAATTAGCTATACTAAAAGCTATTAAAATAAAAAGGTATACTAAAATTACCTGTACTAAAAGACAGGTGCTGTTTGTAATCAAAGGTTAGTCAGGATCAATTGGAACCCATGTGAGGTCTCACCATGGGGTTTACAGAGCACTGGAAAAACAAGTGGAGAGTCCTCATCTCATCAGAGAGCTGGGAATATCTCCCTCTTGCCCAAGGTTACAAAATCAGGTGTCTATGACTAAGCTGAATATACAGATACAGAGAATAGTTTTGGTTTTGATTTTGGTCTTTAGGGACAGGGTTTCTCTGTGTAGCCTTAGCTAATCTGGGAACTCACGCTGTAGACCAGACTGACTGTCTGCCTCCTGAGTGCTGGCATTGAAGGAGTGAGAACCATAGTCTGAGCAAAGCGTGGTTTGTACGGTCTTATGTTCACAAGGAATGTTAAGAACATCAATGAAGAGGTCTCAGTTCTAAAGCTAAACAATGACAGGTTGACGAAGCTCTCTGGGAAAAGATTGGAAATCAAAGGTGTTCCATGTCCATCACAATCCAGTTTAGCTCAAAGAGAAGAAAGAGAGCACAGCCTTGACTCACAACACAAGGCAGATGGTTCAGACCAGAAACACAATGCCCGAGTAACACAGACCTGAACGTAGAAGAACATCAACTCTTTATTCTGCAAAACTATGATTTTGTTTAGTATGTATACATGTATACAAATGTATAGTATGTATTTATGTATAGTCACACATGATGGCAGTGCACTGTATAGTCACACATGACGGCAATGCACTGTATCGTCACACATGACGGCAGTGCACTGTATAGTCACACATGACGGCAGTGCACTGTATAGTCACACATGATGGCAGTGCACTGTATAGTCACACATGACGGCAGTGCACTGTATCATCACACACAACAGTAGTGCACTGTATAGTCACCTTCTCTCGCTGTGATAACACACTGTAACCTGCCCAAGGCACTCTATAGCAGGAAGAGTTTATTTGGCCTTAGGTTCCAGGATACAGTCCATTATTGAAGGGAAGAATGGCAGGAACAGCTGAGACCTCACCTCTCCTACATCCAGCAGGAAGAAAAGAGAGACCACCTGAAATGTGTGCACCTCTAAACTCCCACCCTCCCTCCAGTGACAGACTTCCCCCAACAAAGCCATAACTCCTAATTTTCCCACAACCGAAGACCAGGTATTCAAACCCCACAATTATGGGGACATTTCATTTGAACCACATGTACATACTGTTGCTGCATGAAGCCACCCAGGCAATGTGTAGAGTCAGAAGTGTGCACCATCATGAATGACAATAGCCTATTTATAGACATTCCCTTCAACCTACTCCATCCTACGGCAGTCACATTATCGCTCCCAGCCTCGCATAAGAAGACAGTAAATGTTGGACAGGCTAGAGATGGCTCAACGGATAAGAAGAGTTTCTGAGCAAGTGGGAGGAGTTCGAATTCTCCAGCACCCACAGAAAAAGATAGGTGTGGCCATGTTGTGTGTGTTGGGGGGCAAGATTGCTGATGCTTCAGTGAGACACCCTGTCTCCAAAAAATCGGGTAGAGTGATAGCGCATGTCACTTGACATCCTCCATGAGAGGACACACATGCACGCACGCACACACAGACACACACACACACACACTGGACAGATAATTGTGAACAGAAAAAAAAATCAACAATAAAAATGAATAAGTCAACAAACTCTATTCTGAGTCAAACAGCTCTGAGTTTGATACCCAACTCCGCCATTAGCTATTCCTTTTAAGTGTCTCTTTTGCTCACTCGGAAGACAGAATAGAAGCTGCTCCACAGGTAGGATGGTGTGGGGATTCGTGAGAAGAAACACGCAAAGGCCTTTCAAGCATTGACCATCAAACACAGTGTGTGCCCCTGAAACTGGATTGGGCTATGCAGAGTTCCACCTCCCAGAGGGAGGTACAGACTGGAGCTCAGAAAGCCAGGACTGCGATCCAAGCTCAGCCACCTAAGAAATAGCCATGATCCCTACGGCAGGCAAATCGCTTAATCTTCCTCAGCCTTGACTTTTCTCGCCGTGAAGTGCCATCAAAAGCACAATTTCAAAGTGTCGCGAGAATTGGAATGAGTTGCTCTTGGCTAAGTAGCACACACTGGTCATAAATGATAGCTGCATTACTGGGACCACTTAATTTTTGAACTAATAACATCAAAACCCTTTAAAACCATAGTGTCCCTGTCATAGATGAAGAATATCGACCTTGGAGACAAAGTCTCTGGGACTAAATCTTAACGATGCATCTTTCAGATTTGCTTTAAGTAATTCATCACCTATGAAATGGGAGAATACCAGTCTCTATCCAGGTGAGTTGCTAGAAGATTATGTAACACATAAAACATCAATAGATGTCCTTTGGGTGCTAGCTGCTCTTTTCCTCACCAGGACTAGCCACCACTCTCATCCTTACTGAGGCTAACATGAGTGAATCTAACCTGCTTTTCACAATCCCTTACCTCTGATACTAAACACGCAGCAGAGGCTGAAGGAAAGTGTCACAGGGGCTCCCTTGCAGAAGATCGATTTGGTCCTCAGCACTCATGTATAGCACCCTAGCACTAGTTCTAAGGGATCAGCTACCCTCTTTTGGCCTCCACAGGCGCCAGACATTCACCCAGCACACTTACAAGACACTCATACACAAAAAAACTTTTAAAAATTGTTAAAGTTTTAAAAATTGTTTAAAATTGCTATTTTATTTTAACTACAATAGGTAACTATTTTTTCCCTGTCCCTTTCTCTTTCTGTGGACCTCTTTCCTATAAAAAACAATGGCTGAGCTCAATGGAAAACCCTACTGGGAAGAAAGAAATACAGAGATGGTCACTCCTGCCTCCACCATCATTCCTCTCCCTCCCTCCGTTACTCTCCCTGCAAATACACACACACACACACACACACACACACACACACACTCATTCAGAGATAAATGTTGGAAAGCAGTTTTGGGATGGATAGGCTTTTTCAAGAATTTGCTTGGCCACTGAAGTTGATATTCCACAATCCTTATTGTGTGAGCTACAGGGTGATTAGCAAATAGTTTAACAGTGTAAAAAGTTCTTTCCCGAAGTACAAGGTCAGTGATTAGCCCAGATAGATTGAACTACCAACTTGATTATCCTGGAATCATCTGAGAGGAATCTCAAGTGAGGGATTGCCCAGATTATGTGGGGGTGGTTCTTGACTGTTAATTGATATAAGATGGTCCATTCCACTGTGGGCAGCACCATTCCCTAGGCATGCGGTCCTGGGCTGCCCGAGAAAGCTGAGTATGAACCAGCAAGCAAACCATCAAGCAGTGTTCATCATTTTTGCTTCAGTTCCTTGCTTGAGTTCCTATCCTGACTTCCCTGAATCATGGGCTATGACTTGGAAGTGTAAGCCAAATCAATCCCTTTCTCTATTAAGTTGCTTTCGGCCAGAATGTTTTATCTCTGCCACAGAAATCCAATTAGAATGGTGACTCAGATCCAAAGCCCTAGACTGCTGACAATCTGACTGTGATTACAAACTTTCCAACTTCACGTTTCTTCTCCCTAGTAAAGATGAACAAACTACATGGCTTGACCCTGAAGATTTTTCTTAACAGATTTGGAACCGGAAGCCCATTTCCAAGTCCTAGCTCTCTGTGGAGACTACAGCTCCCTCAGAAGGCTTCAGCCTCTTTGCTAGGGGATTTGTCACAGAGCTTCCAAATTCTTGGGGATTAATGGAATTTGTCAAAGCACACTCAATGTCAGGAAGAGGGGAGATTGGCCTCCTCTTACAGAAAACTCTACAGATGATCTCAACTTACCAAAAGCACCTTGCAAACTGGGTCTTGGTTCCTGGTTCTGTTAATCCCAAGGAGAGGAAAAGACCACTGACCCAAATCATCATGGCCAAATTAATTAAAGCAAACTTTTTTATTGTGTACATAGACAGGTTTTGAGAGGTCAGCCTTGGTTATGAGGAAGATAAGGCCTTTATAGCTCAGAGGTAGGGGGCTTCCAAATTGGGGTCTGGCAGGCAAAGCAGATGGGGTTACAGGAGCAGAACATAAACATAACAAGTTAGTCCCTCCTGAGACAAAGACACTGTTGCAAGGTGGGCATAACAAGGTAGTTCTAACAGGTAGTCACAGCAAAGTAGTAATCAGCAGGGTTGCAAGATGCGTTTAAACAACTTTTTGAAACAAAGACATGACTGCCATTGTTGGAACAGGCCATAGAGAACTATTTGTAGTTAAGGTTACAAGTGGGGCATAGTTCAATCCTTGAGAAACAGGTTTAAACAGGAACGAACCTAGTTTGTCTTTAAAGATGGCTGTAAGCCCAAGATGAAGGCATGTCGGCTTTTCAGTTCATAAAGTAGGAATAATAAGTCCTGCTCCCCCGAGCTGTTGTGAAGGTAGCATGAACCAAGTATGTGCCGGGTGCCGGGTGAATGAGGGCCCCTCATTCTGTCGCTCCTTTCTTGCTCTCTTGTCCCAGATACTGCTTCCTTTTTCTCTTCCATTTTTTCCTCCTCTTCTCCCCCACTGCTTTTTCTTCTTCCTCTCTCCATCACCTACTTCTTCCCCTCCATTTCCTTTCCTTCCCTTGCCCTCCTGCCCTCCCTCTCCTTTCCCTTTGCTATGGTGTTTTTGTTTTTAAGAATAGTATTATTCTTAATAGTATTATTATTATTATTTGGTTTTCCCTTGGGTCCCTTGGCTGTCTAGTGTCATGTTCTAGGTCACCTAAACAGTGTCAGGTATGGGTGTCATCTTGTACAGTGGGCCTTGAGTCAAACCAGACACTGGTTGGTTACTCCTGAAAGTTCTGTGCCACCATTGCCCCAGCACATCTTGCAGGCAGGGCAGATTGTAGATAAAGGTTCTGTGGCTGGGTTGGTGCTTATATTTCTCTTTTGGCAGTTTGCAGACCGCCTTCCTGTTGCTTTCGCTCTTGTGGAAACTTCTACTACATATCATAAGATACATATATAGCTCATTTCTGTGGCAATTCATAGAGTTCTGATGACATTAGTTATGCAGTATTTAATATAAAATGATGGGAGAAGCTTCGTTTGACAAAACAGACAGTAGCTTCATCTCGCCGCTCTTTGCTCTTTCTCCTTTGAAACCAAAGCAAAGGTTCTACCCTCTGCTGGACCGCCATCTTGCTGGTTCCTCTCTTTTCTGGCTTACAGACTCACTCTGAAATTCCCAGAGGAGGAATTCGCATAATGAATTCACTTACATTGAGGATGAGGCTGACTCTTCAGATTAAACAATTTCAGATCTGGGGATACATTTTAGCAATAGGAAAAAAAAAGGAAAGGAAGAAAAAAGGAAGAAAGTACAGCAAAACCATCACTGGACAAAGCGGATGACAAACACTGAACCTAAATACTGGCAGTATTTGCTAATAGGTAGAAGAGGAGCAATTGGTTACATTTATCAGTATGAAGTGTGAAGGGAGAGGTGAGTTCATTTCACCTGTGTCTCAAATAATGTTCTCTGGGTGCTCTTCTCTATGTATGTCCCCAAGTGATCCAAAACTAGCGATTTTATTATAGTAAATCTACATAAAACAGAACACTTGACTAACAGCAACTTACGAGGGCAACAAAGCCACCCTTCCAAGTAATGGAATCTGACCACTTAATCAAAACTCAGCCAGGATGTGCCGGCCTAAGAAAGCTGGCTTTGGTTCACTGAACAGATACTTCAAAAGTACCGCACATAAATACATAAATTGTGTGTCAGACTTCTTTAGGTACATAATCAACCAATACCTTAGAGTCCACTCATGAGCCACAGACAATAGGCAATAGACCATCTTGGCTGCAATGTCTCTTCCAAATACTTCTTGGAGACAACTTAGATCCCAAGCAGGAGAGATTTAAAGTGGTGAAAAACTTCCCAAATGGCATTTTCTCTCTGCAGTGGGGATAAATAACACAGGCAGAGCTAACTACGCATCAAGGTAATGAAAGAGTAAATGTTGCAAGCAACCTCCTGTTGCTCCATCTCTGTTAGATAAACTAGGAATGGTGTCTGCAGGTAACTGGATTCTTGTCTGCAACCCCTGAAGAAAGTCATGACCCATTTTTGAGCCACATAATTCTCTCAAAATCAGAAAATGGCTTTAGGCACAGATATCAATAAGTTTTCAATAATACAGATAAACGAATAATTCCACGTTCAGTTTAACTTTGAGATTTCTTACCAGCCTATTCTAATGAATACCATTAATAACTGTGTTAACACTTCTAAATCTGGGTTAGCAAAGGTCCTTGGTTCCGAAGCCTTTGGCGGATATTTCTAGAAAGTATCCAAGGTATATCATTTCCACTCTATTAATGTTCATGTTTTCAGCCTTCTATTTACGAAAAGCTTATCGTTCACTGTGAATGTGTAGTTCTTCCCAGGTTAACGTTATTTGATACAAAAACACATACTTCGGTTTGAATGAAATAGTTATCTTATAATTAAATATTAGACAATATAAGAAGGGTATAGATGAAATCCCAAGCCTTTAGATGATACCAAATTGTCAAAAATTTAGAGAATACCAATTAAAGTAGCTATCCACACACCAAAACGCACATCTTCCTAAAGCCGATGATGAACCTCTGTGCTCAAGCCAGGTCTTAGCTGCTCTACCTTTACATCATCTGTCCTCCAGTTTCCTCATCCGTAACACAGGACCACAGTGAGTGAGCAGGTTGTAAGGTTAACGTCTGCGGGGTCATGGTGGGGTGTCTGGTCAGGGATGCCCTCTGACATCCTGTGTCTTCAGAGGGGATCTGAAACCTGGTCAGGGATGCCCTCTGACGTCCTGTGTCTTCGGGGGGATCTGAAGCCTGGTCAGAGATGCCCTCTGACATCCTGTATCTTTGGAGGGGATCTGAAGCCTGGTCAGGGACGCCCTCTGACATCCTGTGTCTTCGGAGGGGATATGAAGCCTGGTCAGGGATGCCCTCTGACGTCCTGTGTCTTTGGGGGGATCTAAATCCATCATTTCTGAGGACTTCCCACCTCCTGGCTTCAGGCTGGGTTTGTCCACAGGGAAGGAGGAGAACAAGAAGAAAATGGTGTCAAATATTTGACCTATGTCTCCTCTGCAAGGTAGCCTCCAACATCGTTTATGCCCAAAGCCAGAAAAAAGACAAATTTTCAAGCTAATGTGTGTTCTTTATCTGGCAGGGACACCCTGTCTTCAGACATTCCACTCATAGGCAGTCGCAGTTCAGCGTAGGTACTCTCTGGTGCAGTTACTCTCAGTTGTAAAGCTCTTTGTTATTTTATTTGAGGAGAATCCCCACTGCTGTTGAAGGGGCACTTGTGCCAAAGCCACTACCACCACCATCGGTGTCCTGATCTCATGCCATGTTTTATGCTGTCTAATAGAATGTGTTCTTCATTTAAAATGAAGTATGACTTATCTCTGAACATTACTACTTGCTGAATGATCATGAAACATATCCACAAAGATAACATTTTATAATATTGGGACCATACCATATATTCATTCATTCATTCATTCATCCATCCATTCACTCATTCACGCACTGTCTCATTCAATACATCTTAGCCGTGTTTTTCTGCCCAAGAACCAAGAAGGAGCAAGGCAGGCAAAGCTCAAGCCCTTGAATTGAAATCCTTTGTAGAAAAATGGGTGGTAGCGGCTAATGAAGGTATTTTTTACATTTTGAAAAGTGCTTAAGAAATAAAAGTCAAGGCGTAGACATAAAGGTTTATATAGGGGAGGTCACCCTCAGCCAGGATATGTTAAGTTGATAAATAAACCATGAGACTGGGGGAATAAAGGACTCTGAGCAGGGGGGTGCTGAGGAGAAAGGCCCCCCTGCCCATGCACACAGGTTTCTACCCTCCCGCTCCCACTTCAGTGTACGAGAAACATCTCCTCTTACATCTATTCATTCTTTTGAGAATCATTGCTGACCAATGCCTTGTGCATCAAAGCAAAAATGCTGCCCACAAAATGCACAGATTCTAGTTTGGGGTAAACAACTAAAGCAAAGAAATATTCACCAGGTCTTTAAAAAGGGAGCTGAGAAAATGAGACCGGGAAAAGGTGGCTAAGGAGCCAGTGTGGGAAATACTCTCTGTATTGCTTAGCTGTGCAGCCCCTGAGAACACTGAAGTTTCAGCTGAGATTGTTGAGGGTGAAAGGAAGCAAGCCCCATGGTTCTAAGCCAGGGTCTGTCCCAGGTGAAGTCTTGAGTTGTATGTGTTCTGGGTGGGTTAGAGTGACAGCTAGGAAGCCTGTGCATTGCGTGGAGATGTGGGAGGACCAGGAAGGCACTTACAGCCAAAGAGCAACAAGTTCAGGGTTCTTAGAACCCTCTGTGTGGTCTTCGGGATTTGTTCTCAGTGAGGGGCTATTCCTGGCAGGGTTTGAGCCAAGAATGTACACTCAGCATTGCACTCGTTCTAAAAATACTCTACCCACCATGCTAGGAATAGATGCACATTCATAAATAATGTTGTACAACCATCATTTAAATAGTGGAACATGGCTTTCCCCACCATAAGACAGAGCTGGTTTCCAAGATTGAAGAATTTTTGCAATAGTGCCTTGTTCAGAATCTCTGCTGTCCCACTTGCCGAGAGATCTGTTGCCTGAGGTAGATGCATAACCATGACATCTCTGTTCATAACTGCATGTTCTTCATATTGTCCCTGTTGTTTCTTGGGGGATTACTAAGGTTTCTACCCTCTCCCCAGTCACCTTTTCCCTTGCATAGTGATAAATATTGTTTACAGGAACTCATTTTCTCCTCCAACTATCCCGTAAGAAGATGCTCGTATTTCCACCTACAGGGGTAAACTGAGGCCTTAGGAAGTCTAGCAAATTTCCCATGAACATGAAAGCATAAGATTAAGGATTCAAGTCTGGATCTGTCCAATGCCAGGGCTGAGCTTTTAACTTACACAGGAGATAAATTATGCGGCACCTCCTGTACAGTGGACCCCTAGAAAGATAAGATGTTGGATCAGGTCCCCAAAGCACAGCATTTAGTTCAACGACACAGATCCCTGAATTCAGTAAGGAAGTTAATTCCTCTACAGAAAAGTGCTCCATTAACTTAAACCAAGCAGAATCTCAAATCTTTTGGAAAAAAAAAAGTTTCACTATATCATTTTTACATCTATTTATTTATTTATTTATTTAATTATTTTGTGTGTGTGTGTGTGTGTGCGTGCGTGCGCGCACGCGTGCACCCTACAACGCACCCATGAAAGCCAGAGGACAGCTTACTATAAAAGTCAATTCTCTCCCTCCTCCCACCACGTGGGTTCTGGCAATCAGACTCAGGTCATCAGTCTTGGTAGAAGGTATCTTTCCTAACTGAGTCAAATCACTGGCCCTTGAGAACCTTTTTAAATACATTTGTTTGAGGTAGGAAGCTCTTCTTAAAGTAGATGTTAGATGAAGCATACTGCAGTCAAACACACAGACCCTGGAGACAGATGGCCAGGCTTAGAATCCTGGATTCCCTATCAATTAATTCAGGCTTCAGGCAATTTATTTAACACCCTGGCATATCAGTTTCCTCAATTACAAAATGAGAACAAGATTAGCATGTGTTTCACAGTGCTTTTATCAGGGTTGAGTTAATTCAAATGAATCTGGACTAACAAAGCACATAGTAAGTGCTCAGTAAATATTAGTTTGGCATAATTTTCTCCATTAGCCAATTGAAAGGCCTCATGGAATTCTATAGTGACGTGTTTATTAATTCTTTGAGAATTTCATAAAACTTGAGTCATAGAACAAGAAGAAGTCAAAGGGTGCTTAGCTAGAGGCTTTACCCTACTGAAGAGATTTCATGGATGCTATGCCCAGGACTTCAGGAGAAAAGTAACTAACAACCTTACCCAATAAGGAATCCTGTGAACTACAACAATGGCTGGCCTGGCAAGACATGGCCGATGGTGCACTAGTACCCTGGACATCATGGGAATTACCAAACACTTTCTGAGGGATTTAAAGCCTGTTCCACAAGATGAAATCTATACCACAATCAAGAACCCGTGGCTAGACAGATCATAGACCCTAAGAGAAAACCTGCTACTGTTATTCTGCTAAATGGACAGAATCCTGTTCTTTTTCCTATACCCTACTGGCATTTTTAACAAGTCTGTCTTTAATTGTAATGAGTATAAATAAAGAAAAGTACTGCCCTATACTTGGAGCTATGTGATAACTATGGGCCCTAATGAATACCTAACAACGAAGGGTGTTCTTGTCTCCGCTAAGAGTTTCCTCAAGACTTTTGCATGTTACCCAAACCGTACTATATGAATACATGAATGAAATCAGACACTACATATTCACTCCTTGGAAGATGTAACATCATTAAAATGTCAATTCTCCCACAACTAATCTTTGGATTAAAAACACTTCCAACTTCGTAGGTGGCGTAACGGCCCTGCAAAGATGGCGTCATCCTCATCCTTGGAACTTGTAGCTGTATCATATGGCATGGCAAGAGGAGATTAACACTACAGATAGAACTAAGATTTATGAGAGAGTTTTAAACTAGTGAGACCCTAAAATGTAACCATGAGGCCTCAAAAGGGAAAAGGAAGGCTGGAAAGTCACTGTCAGGAAGACGCCATGTTGAGAAGAAGACTGGCCATTGCTGCTTGAACAAAGGAGACCACAAGCAGCGGAAATGGGTAGCTTTGATGAACAAGGAGAAGATTGTGGATTCTCCTTAGAGTCTACCAAAAAACCTGCGACCCTGCCAACACCTTTACTTGACCTTGGTTCCCTTATTTTAGACTTATTGATCTATACATACATAAGTGAGAATTCATACTTCCTTAATAATGAAGAACTGACTAAGGTGACAGACTGAACATGAAGAGAAAGTTGAGATTTGACACACTCAGATCACACCCAGCCACTAGGTGTGAATTGCATTATTAATGCTGAGACAGCTGTAGACAGCGTATCTGTGTGCCTGCACTTTAAACACCTGCATTTGTCCAGAAATATTTCAGACAGCTTGCAAGTGTACATTACATGTAGAATGCCCATCATTACATGTAGACTGCCTATCATTACATGTAGAATGCCTATCATTAACATGCAGAATGCCTATCATTACATGTAGACTGCCTATCATTACATGTAGAATGCCCATCATTACATATAGAATGCCTATCATTACATGTAGAATGCCTGTCATTACATGTAGAATGCCTGTCATTACATGTAGAATGCCCATCATTACATGTAGAATGCCCATCATTACATGTAGAATGCCTGTCATTACATGTAGAATGCCCATCAATACATGTAGAATACCTATCATTACATGTAGAATGCCTATCATAATTACATGTTGAATGCCTACCATTACATGTAGAGGCTCAGACATGCTTCAACAATCTCTGACTTATTTTACCAAATACAAATGGGATGCTTTGGGAAAATGTAGCACAATTTCTAATTGGTCTTAATAATAAAAACCCGGAGTCAGAGATGAGGGAGTGAAAACTGAGAGATCAGAGAGAATCAGAGTAGGCACCCATTAGTTCTTACCTCTAGGAAATTCTGACTGAATGGGGTATCCTGTCTCTACAAGTCCTCAGACAGAATGCCTGGAGCTCCTATCTCCTCCCGCCTTATATTCCTCTCTCTGCCCAGACATATCCCTTTCTGTTTCTATCTCCATAGTGTTGGGATTAAAGACTTGTGACTCCCAAATACTAGGATTAAAGGTATGAACCACCACCACCTAGTTGTTTCTCTTTGATACTGGATCAATCATAGCCCAGGGTGGTCATGGACTCACAGAGACCCATCTGCCTTTGTCTCACGAGTACTGAAATAAAAGATGGGTGCCACCATTTCCTGGTCTCTTAGTTCTATGGCTAACTAGTGGCTAGCTCTGCACTCTGAACCTCAGGTAAGCTTTATTTGTTAGATCACAAACAAAATATCACCACAGTGGAACAATAAGATAAGGATTATAAAGTTCTTGAGTTCATTGCTGAGAATGAAAGTAGAGCAGGCTGGGGCTGGAGAGATGGCTCAGAGGTTAAGAGCACTGCCTGCTCTTCCAAAGGTCCTGAGTTCAATTCCCAGCAACCACATGGTGGCTCACAACCATCTGTAATGAAGTCTGGTGCCCTCTTCTGGCCTGCAGGCATACAGACAGAATATTGTATACGTAATAAATAAATAAATATTAAAAAAATATTTTTTTTTTTAAAAAAAGAAAGTAGAGCAGGCTTTCAGTAAATAACAATATAGTTGGGTGTCATGGTGCATGCTTTTAATCCCAGCACTGGGAGACAGAAGTTGGAAGATCTCTGTGAGTTCCAGCCCAGCCTACTCCACATAAGGGAGTTCCAGAATAACCTGGACTATAAAGAAAGGCCATGTTTCAAAAAACAAAACTAAATAACAATATAATCATTTATCTCACGTAAGTAAAATACAGTATCAATAAACTACTTATTTATTTATCTATTATTTATTTTAGAGTATCTCTAGGTCCTAATGCTATGGAGTCAGAATTTTTAAAAGCAACAGTACTTGCATAAATTAATAGATTTGTTTCTGGAACTCACAGCTGTTGTTTGTTTGTTTGTTTTTTCCCATCTTCTCTCTGTGCAGGATTTTATTGTCACTGTGGTCTTTTCGTTCTTGTGGTTGGTCGGCTCATCTGCTTGGGCGAAAGGACTGTCTGATGTCAAAGTGGCAACTGACCCAAAGGAAGTCTTGTTACTGATGTCTGCTTGCAAGCAACCCTACAACAAATGCATGGCTGTCCACAGCCCTGTCATGTCCAGCTTAAACACATCTGTGGTAAGTATTTCCTCATTCAGCTTGCCTTCCCAAGTCTTTACCTGATGGTCAGTGATTAAGACAAACACCCCCAAAGCCAATCTGGACATTTCTACCTCCAAAACTAGGCCAATCAAAGAGGAAAATGCCATTGACAGGGAAGATGATATTTGAGGCTTCAAGATTTTCATCATCAAAGCCACACACTGTCATGCTACTGATTACAGTTTTTAATAAAATCCCAGCAGTTATTAGCAGCTATGACTTAGCTTACAGTCAAGTAAAAATTCTAAGCCAGAGCTGATATAAAACCTAAATGTTAAGGCTAAAGCCTGCCAGAAGTTAAAAAAGAATATTTGTTAACTCAGATGTTTCTTGGAAGGAAAACATTTTATTAAAGCCACATATGGAATATAGCAAATCGGTTGGAGAAAAATATACAGACTTAGTAGGGAACAAGAGGAAATGCACAGCTTGAAAAAGTACTTAGAATAATTGTGTCTCTTCTCTCTCCTCCAGTTTAGCTGCTCAGTAGCCCTAGAAAAGATGCGCTAAATTAGCTGAACAAAATCAAATATTATCTCATCAAGAGCATGGGCCTTACAGGAAAGGACAGATACTAACAGTTGGAGAGAGGCTAAACTGTATTCCTAATTTATATGTGGAAGCAATTGTGCTGCTCCACAAAAGGAAGCTGCATAAAATAAAGACAAGCTAGAATGTCAGCAAAGAGAAGAATTCACTGCGGTGTGGGAGCCTCCGCCATGTTCACTAAAGAACACTTGCCAGCAAACGTGAAGAACTGAGGCTCCAAAGTTAACCTGTGTCCCTGCAGCTTCCTGAAATTCAATCGGAGACGGGGGCCACAAAGAGAGGAAGGGGTGATCCATACCTCCCGACTTTTCCTTAAATCTTGCCTTGGTGCAGCAGTCACCACAGAAATCAACTATGCCCAGGGTCTTGCAAACATTTTTACATCTTGCTGTCCACACTTGTGAGTGAGAACTTGTGAGTGTGTATTCACATCTATAGTGATTTCTGTAGCTGCTTTATAGGTGGAGCTGAAGACATAATTGTAATTCTGATCTCTCAATATCTAAGAGAAAAAAAAATTGACATGTTTAACCAATCAAGTAAATGCTGTTTACCCACTGTCAGCTTGATAATCCTTGTCCCAGTTACTTATGACACCCCACATGGCCTCGTCATTCCTCATGTTCTAATGAAATTTAGAGTGGGAGGTAGGATTTAGAGATGAAGAATACAAGTTCTCCTAACTCTCACAGCAATGTGAACGTGTGGAAGGAAAGGCCTGCTGGGTTGTACCTGTGCCCCTGACAGCCAAGCCTCTGGCAGTTCTAAGAGCTCATTCAGACCGACTCCAGAAAAGCTTACCGTGTTCTTTAGATCCTTGTCTGGAACTAGTGTCTGTACTCATTTAGATATCTGCACTGTAAATAGAAACTGGATCCAATGTCACCATGAAAAGGATAGTTTCTGGAGAGATACCATGAACCTGCTGAAATTTGAAGAGATGGGAACGGAAGATTCTAGAGCCACTACTCAACTCCCAACATCAAATAACTAAACTATTGTCTCTCTGAGTTGCCGAGTGGTGTGGCTCTTACCTAACCTCCCACTTTTCTCCTCCAGTGGGAAAAGTCCCAGGACGGACCTGAAGTGATTGAACTAAAGCATCACACTGCAAGGAAAAGGGAATTGTGTATTATTGTTGCAAGGGAAAGATATTAATCAGTTAACACAGGTTTTTGAATTAAAAGTGTGCTCCCCTTCAAGTCACATTGAGCTAGCTCAATCAAAACCCAAAAATAATTAGAAAAACTAAAAGCATTCCCTAGAGTAGAATCCAGGACTGGAAGCTGGAAGACAGTCAAGAAACCCGGCCTTTCAAATTCTCTACCTTTTACGCTTGTGTGTGCATCTGTTAAAGGCACTGCTTTGTGACCCTCCTTCTCCAAATAGAGTTTTAATTGTTTTCTTGTGTATATGGGAGAAGGTAGGTACCTTCAGTTTCTCATTGTGTATTTATTTTCAAAGAAGCAGCTTTGGCCAGTGAGATGGCTCAGTGGATTACAGGTACTCACTGCCTAAGTTCCATTACAGGTACTCACTGCCTAAGTTCGGTGACCCTTTATTCCCAAAACTCAGAAAAAGAAGAGAGAACAGACTCCACAAAATTGTCCTGACTTCCACATGCATACCATGGTGTATGTGTGCATGCACACAGACACACACACACATACACAGAAATAATAAATACTTTTAAAGGGAGGGGAACTTAGACTGAACTTACCTCACTCAGATCCAGTTACAAATGCCTGAATGTTTACTCGAGAGAATCCCACTGGTCCTTCCAGGATCAGGTGTCCACCTCAGTCTCATTAATTGTAAGCTATAGGCTTTAGGAATTGTGCAGTCAATACATGGCTCACAGAAATCACCCTGCTGGGCCGGTGCAAGCTCTGAAGAAGGAAACATACACTCACTACCATGTGTGATCTCCGCAAGAAAAACAGTCAAGAAACGATAGATTTCCTATGGTGGTTAAAAAAAAAATGTTCTTTGCCATTTGTGACTTCACAGTAGCCCTAAAATAAAGCGAGGTATCTAGACATTTCAGAGGCAAGAAGAAGCTCTTAAGGATTCTGGAAAATGTTTCTGGGTTTAGCCACATTAATGGTAGAACCGAAGCCAAACTCTCTCAATGCGGTTACTACTCCAGGCACAGTGCTGGAGTGGTCTTCAGGAAGGAGTCCTGGCTCCACTGGACAGCTAGAGGAGGTATTATGAACAACAAGCCTGCTCAAACCTTCATGCCACCATCTGAAAACTGGAGACAGTTATGCAGCAGACTTGAAACTGCTGAGAGAAGGTGATCCATGGGGAAAACACTTAGCATGCTACCCAGTCTGTGGGCAGTGCTCATTAAGGGCCACCTTACTCGGGGTGCTCACTTCTTCTATAGTAGGGGGAAGATGCTGTAATATCCCAGTTTTTGTCCATCCCTTACTAAATATAACTATGCTTTGTCCACCATTTCTACTTCTGCTTTTCTAGCCTTACTGCAGGGAAATCAATCATCACCTTTATAGATGCCCACATTTTATCTCTCAATTCTTTCCCACATACAGTCATATACCCTCTTTCTGATATCTTCGCATCTGAGTTTTGTTGGGTGGAGGTCACTTGTTTGGTCCCAGCCTCTCTGCTAGCTTAGACTAGAAATAATCACATAGAAACTGTATTAATTAAATCACTGCTTGACCCATTAGCTGTAGCTTCTTATTGGCTAACTCTTACATCTTAATTTAACCCATCTCCATTAATATGGGTATCACCATGAGGTCATGGGCCACCTGTTGCTTTCATTGGTTAATTAATAAAGAAACTGCCTAGGCCCATTTGATAGGCCAACCCTTAGGTGGCTGGAGTAAACAGAGCAGAATGCTGGGAGAAAGAAGCCGAGTCAGTGAGTCGCCATGATTCTCCCACTCCAGACAGAAGCAGGTTAAGATCTTTCCTGGTAAGCCAGCTCGCAGTGCTACACAGAATATTAGAAATGGCCCAGCACTTGGGAGGCAGAGGCAGGTGAATCTCTGTGAGTTCTAGACCAGCCTGGTCTACAAGAGCTAGTTCCAGGACAGGCTCCAAAGCCACAGAGAAACCCTGTCTCGAAAAACCAAAAAAAAAAAAAAAAAAGAATATTAGAAATGGGTTAGATCAATATGTAAGAGCTAGCCAATAAGAGGCTGGAACTAATGGGCCAGGCAGTGTTCAAAAGAATACAGTTTCCGTGTAATTATTTCTGGGCATAAGCTAGCTGGCGGCCAGGAGCCAGGCGACAGGAACGCGGCCCACTCCTAATACTATACCTACCAGCAAAGTTTCAGCATGTCTATCTCTGGCAGCAGATCCATGGCATCCCTCCGACTCCACCTTCTCCCTCCCAGCATTCAGCCTAGCTTTCCCTGCCTAGCTAAGTTCTGCCTTGCTATAGGACCAAAGTAGTTTCTTTATTCATTAATGGTAATCACAGCACACAGAGGGGACTCCCACATCAGAGCTTGAATCAAATTCTCTCCGTTTGAAGACTCATGTGTTCCTAAATGTGTCCACCAGTGTGGATTTGGGGTACCTCCATGCTGACGGTGACAGAAAGCCAGTGTTCCTTGCAGGACCCCGAAATTTTAAGTTGGAACTTTTTTAAAAACCAAGTAGTAACAAGTAAATAGGAAATGATCAAGACAATCAAACAGATAAAATCACATCCCTTAACAGAGCCAGAAGATATCATTTCATAATTATTTGATTCATATATTGGCATATACTTACTATGGTAGAATTAAACCATGATCTCTCTTTTAATGGAAAATATCCTAATTACTGTACACATGATATAAATACCATGTGTATAAATTTTGTTAGTGGTTGCCTAATTCATTTTGATTAAGCAACTATTATACATTATTTATTTATGTTTCATATCTTCCTTGGCAAACTGCCTAAGTCTCTATATTAAAGTTAAAATAAAAAAGAATTTGCAATGGAAAACCAAGAGGGGAGAAGAAAGAGAGGCACAGAGAAAAGGGCTCCTGGTAAATCAGTTTTCAATTGCATCACTTGGGAGCCTACTCTGATGTCATCTCCCAAGAGCACGTCCTCACACACTCAACGGTGACAGTCAGCTGCACATAACGCATGGACGACTGTAGAACGGGAGTGAAAGCATGATTTGCCATTTAGTGTTCACTGATGTGTCTGACTTTTTGCATATCCACTTGAATAACTCTCAGCTGTCCCCCAAGACAGAAACATTACCTTCATTCAGCTTACTATGCGGGTGGTGCTTTAACATACCTGCTGTTAAAATAATAATGACTTTTGTAACACCCTTGGTCCATACCCTTAAGACCCCACATGTTGAGGACACCGGCATTACTCTCTCTCCCGCGACCTCCCTCTCTCTCATGCACGCAGGCACACAACACTCCAGACTAACGAAAAAGTCATTTAAACTGACAGTGTCACGCTAGAATAATGACCAAACATACTCTAATGTCACCCGTATGCACCATGCTGTTGTTGCCGTTCCCCAGTAGAACTGTTAAAATAGACTGTCTCTTATCTAATCAATCATTGAACAACAGATATATGAGAGAACTCCTCTCTTAGCCCCTTGCATTGATAAAGTCTTGCTTCCTTCCATCAAATAGCTGACCCTGGCAAAGCAGCACGGGTCCTGACTGACCAGCACCTTTCAAGAGAAGCGGATATTCCCATAGGAAAGCCTCGCACCTACTTCTTACCAAACCTTCCACTCCTCTGTATCCTGCACTCCATTCAGAATCTGGTTTTAGGATTCACATCTTGCTGAGGTCCCAGAGAAGACGTGTCGAGTCAGCAGGGGATGGAGGAGGCAGACAGGATCTGAGGATGAATTCGGACTGCCAGAAGCATTTACTGAAAAGAAAGGCTTTACCTCTTTTACTCAATAGTTTAGCCACAGGCAAGGTTGAAAGTGGGGGAAATAATTCAGGGACAAAAAGCGGACATTAACTTCATTACAGGATCTTTCCTGAGACAAAGTGTTAAGTTCAGCAAGTACCTAAATGCCTGTTGTTCTCAAACGTTCTGTCGCTCCACCAGGAGCTCTGTTACATAAATACAAGAATCACAAGTTCGTCCTGTCAGGGATAAGGAGAATGGTTGCTTTTAGCAAGCAGAAACTTCCCTCGAGCCCCTGAGGAAATAAAGGCCCTTTCCCAGATGCCTGACCTTGGGAAAAGGACTTCCATGGGGACCAGACATGCCACTACAATTTAAGAACAATTTTTATTCCTCCAGGGGCACAGGCAGCATGAGCACCAAGTTGTTCCTTAATTGCATCCCTTTGCGTCTTCGTCTTACTATGTGGGCCTACTCCACTCATAAGCTTTCAAAGGCAAGGTCCTGATGTCTTGTTCATCCCTATCAATCAATGCCATTGTGATTTCTCTGTATCTAGTAGCTGAACTCTGGCCCTTAGTGGCCTCAGGCTCGGGAATGGGATTGCAGGCAGTACTTCCTTGGGGTCAGCTGTATCTGGTTAGTAATCTCTGACTTTCCTGTTCTAGGTGGGATTCCTGTGTGCAGCCAGCATGCTTTCCGTAGTGGTGACTAAGAAGGGCCACCCTTTTACACATTGTCACTCTTTAAAGTCCATACAAAATCTCCCCAAGGAAAAGGCATTCGGGAATTTCAGTATGAGAATTAATACAAACGAATGGAAGAGGGTGCTGAGGAATTGGGAACCGCAATACCAGAACTTTGTCAGGCAGCAGTGACCTCCATGAGGTCCACACCACCTCCCCCTTTCTGATTTTTTAATTTAGACATCATGTTGAAGATATCTACTGGGGCTTGTCGGTGACCAGAGGATGCCCGGAAGGAAAAGGATAAGCACAATGGTTAGAATAATGCCCAATTTGTTAATAAATGACCGAAAGGCTTTTCCGGTCACAAAGGGATTTATAAATCTTTTCATCACCTCAGAAGATGAGAGAGATTGTAATTTAGCATGACTTAATTGCAGCAATTTGATTATGTAAGGTCTGTAAATCCATAAGGAAATCAGGATGATTCCACAGGACCCAAAGCTGAGTCTGGACTTGAGGCCACGGAACCTCTGAGGAGTTACGGGAAGAGAAATGGTACAAAACCATCTAAAATGTGAATGGTCAGAATCAGACTGCTTCCTCCAGAGTGCTAGCCCTATCTTCAAGCTTTCTGTCTGTTCCTTCAGAACCAAGGTCAAAGACATCTTCTTATATGATTAACTAACATCAGCACTATGTATGTATCTGTTGTTCTAAGGAGGTTGTTGACGCTGGGGCAGCTCTCATAATACTGAGAGCAGTAATGTCCAGTAAGGCAGCATGTCCCCCACTGGGACCCACTAAGAACATTAGAAATCTCTTCCGCAGCGTAAACTCCAAGATCATCCTACCAGGGTTGGCTAAGATTAATTGGCCAAAGTACATGTGGAGGCTATCTGATTACAATGTAACTGTCAGCATCATGAGAAGAATTTATACAATTAGTAACGATACATTTCTCAAGTGCAGCCCAGCCCCTAGGCTGGTCAGTTCAGGGTAAAGGGTAAGGTATATGTGTCATTCTCTGTCACAGGTAGGGACTGAGGGATGGTGGGAGAATCTGACAGCCAGGTCCAGCTCTGATGTATTAAATTGTTAAAGAGGCACTCAGCCCTTTGTCCTGAGTTTGAAACTTAACAGCCCAGTCTTTTGGTGAAAATCAGTGATAATGGATGATGAAAAAATCATCTATGACTACTGCCTGCTGACATTGTGACATCGCTGGGGACCCAAAAAGCTGGAATGTTAGCCAAGTCCAGGAAGAACAGCTGTTTCGCTTGTTGTTCAAGTTCTGTTGGACCTTCTGGAGCTAGGGCTGTGCAGGCAGCAGCAAGGACAGTTTGCAGTCTTTAATTGGTTGGAAATCTGTTGGAACCGATTTACATTAAGGTCAGAAAATAGAGACAAAAGTTTCTTTTTTCCCCCTTAGGTTTATATTTGAAACTCCCAAGTCCACTGTGCTGGTAGCTAGGGGAGGAAAGTCCCAAGACCAAGGAAAGAGGACATTCCCACCCCCTCAAGAACAGGCAAATGGGGAAACAGGCTGTTGATTGACAGTACTTATCTGGAGTCCGTCTGGTCTGTGAGAGGTGGATTGCCATTGCTTGTAATCTGTAGTATGACCTTGAATCAGATGATTTTCCTTGTTTCCATATTTTTAATATAGACATACAATTTGTAGATATACTGGTAGAGTAATACTGGTCTCTTAGACCAGGTGGATCAGTATATAAAAGCCCTTCATGTAGTGCCTGGCATATAGAAATCTTACATCAAATAGTGGTTCTGAATAAAAAAATTAAATAAACTTGAAAATTAAAGTGCAGGATCACCCACGGCACTATAAGGAATTGCTGTAAATGGAATCTTCTAGCGTTTCTGTTCAGTCTTTTAACGTCTTGCTCTGATTCTCCTTCAGGTCTTTGGGTTTTTGAACTTTATCCTCTGGGCTGGCAACATTTGGTTTGTCTTCAAGGAGACCGGCTGGCATTCCTCGGGACAGAGATACCTTTCCGACCCCATGGAGAAGCACTCCAGCAGCTATAACCAGGGCGGGTACAACCAAGACAGCTATGGGTCAAGCGGTGGCTATGGCCAGCAGGCGAGTCTGGGGCCATCATCCGAGGAGTTTGGCCAACAGTCCACGGGCCCCACTTCCTTTAACAATCAGATGTAACCCAGTATCACCCAAATTCTTCTGGCGAGCGCCTCGCCACCTTTCATTTCAATTGCAGAGGAATTTTTTTTAAGAGTTTCAATCAATTATTAATGCAGAGAATGTTGAATGTAAATCAGAGATCTGCAGTCCTCATTAAGACAGAAAGGCCTGAGTGGTGATAAATGGTACTTAGAGACGAGATGTCATGAGGAGGAGATACATTATTCATCACAGTTGGATAATTAGAAAGTACCTTGCTATATACACACACATAATTTTGTGGTCATTTTGTATGTGTGTTGAAATAGTGGAAGCATTTTGTAGCTTAACGTCTCTAATATTTAATGTGCATAAATAATTTGAGTAGTATTGAGTTTTTCTATGTGTTTGGATGCAAGAGACATTTTAACTATTTCTAGAAGACTATTTGGTAAGCTACAACATGCATGTCTTAATGGTTTTTAGTTTAGACCCTTTAGGACTATAAACATGTTTAGGTAATTATTCTGTACTGTTTTCACTTGATGAGACAATGTTTATATGACGTAATGCATGAATAAGCACTTTCTCACTCAATAAACATCTGACTGTATTTCTAAAGATTCTTCAGTTTGCATCATGAGTTTGTTAAGTGGGTGTTTAAAGACATGTATGCACTACTTTGTAGACTTTGCAAGTTTGTCTTTCTGATGTTACCTGAGTTCTGAATGTGTTAGAGCTAAGGTCTGGAAGGTTTCTCTGTTTGTAGATAGTATTCTGAATGGTAACTGCCCAGTATTTATCTGATTTCCTTAAGTATATATTTACATTCTTGTAACTTCCTATGGCATTTTGTGGCTCTTACCCTGTGAACCAGGAGTGATAAGGCACAATGACCCTCTGCTTGCAGAGTGGTATTTTCTTAGCACCCAGAGATGCAGCTTTAAACATCACAGTTTAAGTAGTGCTAAGAAAAGTGTTCTGTAGTCCTACGTGACCAGTCAAACATCTGACTTTGTTTATTTTTAAAGCTAATATGTTGCTTGATTCAGTTATTAGAAATATCAAGTTATAGCTTTACAGAATTATTTATTTAGGTTTGTGTATAACCCATAAATTGAATGGCTTCCCTATGCCACCCTATCCCAAAGAGGATCCTCATGAAAGGCTGTCCAGTACATATTCATTACCAAGGAAACGCCGATCTTAATTTCTTCATGTTAATTCAATCGAAACAAGGCCCAACAGGCAGGGCCAACTAAGCATATGTGTTTCTAGATAGTCATAACTGATGTACAAATTCTTTCTGTGATCTGTGACATTGGAAGCTGTTTAGCATAAAATAGCCTGTGTCTCAAATGCTGTCTGTAACCAGATTCTTAAATCCTGTTGGATAAATCTGTATTGTGATATCTCTTTGACCTCAATAAAGTCATTGCATACAACCTGACTGAGGAATGAAGAACCACAACTCTGGGGTCTCGTTGGCCTTAACACGGAGAGAATAAAGGTTAAATGCAATGCTTCTAGCATCCTTACCCCGGTCTCCCGCTCCCTCCCCCTCTCCTGCTTCCTGATTCAGCGGTCTTTGTTTAGTTAACCTCTCCTTATTCTTACCACCCACTTTTCACTGCTCCAGTCAAGGAAGGAATACTGACTTTATTTTTTTTTTTTTTGAATACTGACTTTAAAATCCAGAAACAGGCTCTAAAATAAGAAGTCTGCATTCTATTAGGACATAACTGGGTTAAGATAGTCTCCCCCTTGTTACAATGTGTGTGATAGAGGCACGGATGGTCTTCCCCAGAAGCATCTCTCTGAGCTAGTCAGGAGAAAAGTGAAGGAGCTTCAGGCTTGAGCACCACCCAGCTTTACGAGGCCAGGGCAGAAGGAAGCATCCCACGGCAGAGTAGAGCCAGGCAGATTTGAGCTCTGATAGGAGGAGGCAAGCGGGATAGACAGGGTTGCCAAAGCATACAGACTGCCTAGGCATACAGGGGTAAAAGCTACTTGGAGGCCACAATTAGGACTTCTATCTTTATCTGAAAGAAACTTAATGAAGGTACTTGAAAGAATTTTTTAGCCAGAGGGGGGCAGAGGGTGATACTATGAGAGTATTTTGAAAAGAGTTTTTGGAATGATATCAGAAGCTATTGTGTGGTAATGAGGTGCAAGAGGACCTGAGAGAAAGCTTTCCTGGTACTGGGGAAGAAAAGCTTAGCCCCTACAGGCTGACATCACCTGCTTCACAGTGAGTGAGAGATACGGCTGACTGTCACAGGCCCACGCCAGCTCTGCCCTGTTTTTCCAGGTTCCTGGCTGGAGATTTCTTACCTTCTGCCCAGTGCAGGATGAGAAAGTGACCTCTGCTTCATACATAGTCATGAGCTCTCCAAAGCTCAGACCCCACCTTGATAGACTGTCACAGGTCCAAAGCCCTTCAGGGCTCTGACAAACAGAATTCCCTGATTGAGATTACAGCCATGCCTTCACAGTCCACTGCAGGGTAATGGTAAAATGCTGCCTTTATCAAACAGGAATTTCACTAAATTGGCATAGTCTACTGGGTTTCAGGAAAGAGACAAAGATTTGTCCTTTATGGAGAAAGAAAAAGCAAGAAATAATCGGTGTAGTCGGGAGGCCTGGGACCACCAAGACTGAGTGTGGAGTTTCCAGATGCCAACTTACTTTCTTCCTTAGAGAGTTGAAGTGCGCAGGTGGGAAGGGTGGACCCCGTGATCAGATTGCCTAAGTTAGAATTCCCACCCTGCCACTCTCGTGACTCCGCTTTCTTCCCAAGTGACTTCTCCACAAAGTTCTGTGTCGCTTCCATAGCCACAATCTCCAGGCACCGGCAGTCTGGAAGCAGAAGGAAGCTAAGGCTATGGGGACCACCTTGGGCACGTGGGAGGTCACCAACGTGCCTGGGAAGACCTTTAAGGTCTGATTCTTTCGGTTGCCCTATCTCTATCCTGAGGCTCGGGGTACAAACTCCAAAGATTGTTTTTAGGGGAAAAGGTAAGTCATTCAAAGGAACTACAAAAATTCCCAACACACGGTGTCCAATGTCCAGACATGGGAGTCGAAAACCATGGCCCCAGACAGAAGCAGCTTGCTTGAGGGGGGGATTCTAGGAAGCCAGCCAGGGTGACGAATGGGAAAACAAGGAAAAAAGAAGAATTAAAACAACAACAACATCAATAAAAAGGTGTATTCCTAGTGTTGCTGAAGAAGGCAGGGGAAATTTGGTCCATCACAACCTCAGAGCAACATTGCTCTGGAATTTTTTCACCAAGAAATAGGAAGCCAGACTGGGTGTAACTCAGCCAGAGTTCAGTTCCCAGAGTGCATATGGCAAGTGGGGTATCATGGTGCACCCGGGTTTTGTGGCCAGTCAGCCTAGCCTGGTAGGACAGTGGCCTCAAAAAGCAAGATGAAAAAGCAAAACAAACAAAACGCCCAAAGTAGATGACTAATGAGGAATGACACCTGAAGTTGCCCTTCATCCTGCACATGTATGTTCGTGGAGATATGCAACCCTCCCCCACACAAAACTAACTTTTAAAGAAAATTATGAAAGATACTCTGAGGTATACAGAAGAAGTAGGGTTGTAAAAGCTACACACTGGCGACCCCCAATGGTGGAGTCTGCCCACTTAAGGTGAGTTTACATGAGAGGAGCACCTGCCAGTAAACACTAAACACTTCAGACTATGGGCCAGAGATAAGACCTGGACATAAATCCTTCCATGACCACTTTCAGTTCCTGGAGAAGTGAACATAGAGAAGGAAAAAAGAGACCCTTGGAGGTCATGTCAACAAGAGCAGGCACTATCCATCCTTCAGGCTGTGGCTGGTGTCGGAGGGTTCACCACAGGAAAGCAATATAAAGCATCAAAGAGCCTACTCCCTTGGTCACCGCCATTACTGAGATTACTGAGAAAAGCTAATGAACTGTGTGCCACTCAGTTCTGTCAATGATTGGCTGGCAAAGCAGAATTAAGTGATGAGATCAAAACCTACTTGAACTGATGCAAGGCTGAGATTGTTACAGACCGAATTTCTCACTGTACTGAGCTGAGGGAAATTATGGTTGCTTGAACCCTTGGGGTTCATCTCAAGAACAGAAGACTCAGATAATAAGCAAGTCAACACATAAATACGGAAGAATAATTTTGATTGATGCTGCAGATAAAAGAAACAAGGGGAAGGGGAATAGGATGTCAGCAAGAGTGTCTCTCAGAGGGTGATCTGAAGCAGAGACTTGAAGGAAGACCTAGGTTTATAGCCAATCACAGGCAAGTGTGCCTGGGAGCCTGAGGTGGGCACGGGGAAGCACTCAGTGCCTTTAATTCAGGACAACTGGCATCAGGTCTAGTGATGCTAGGACATGCAAGGGAAGAGAAAGACACAGGAGCTGAGGCGTTGAGAAGAACAAGACTATGAAAGATCTTAGAGACAAGAAGAGATCCCATTCTAAGAGACCAGGAAGTACACGGTTTCCTGCAACCAGCAAGGCCCCAATTCCATTTCTCCTCTAGCAACTTCCAGGCTTTAACATTGTACTATGTACAATGTCAATCCTAGGAGAAGCTGAGAGATGAATTCCTGAGATTCTATATTAATATTTCAATTTCTAATAAATGAGAATGTTGAGTGTCTTAGTCAGGGTCTCTATTGCTGTGAAGAGACACCAGGACCACAGCAACTCTTCTATTTTTGGTTGTGAGCCCAGCGTTTAACAGCTGGGCCATCTTGCCAACCCCACAGCAACTCTTATAAAGTAGACATTTAATTGAAGTAGCTTGCTTAGTTTCAGAGGCTTACTTACTCTATCATCGTGACAGAGAGCATGGGGTATACAGACAGGTGTGGTGCTGGAGTAGTAGCTGAGAGTCCTTCATCTTGCAGGCCACAGTAAGTCAACTGAGACACTGGACAGTATCCTGAGCACAGAAAACCTTTAAGCCTGCCCCCATAGTGACACACTTCCTCTACAAGGCCATATCCACTCTGAAAAAGCCATACTTCCTAATAGTGCCACTCCCTATGAGATTATGAGAGCCAGTTACATTCAAATTATCACACTGAGATAAGTTCATTCATTCATTCATTCATTCACTCATTCATCAATACTTACTGAGCTCCTGTTCATGCCAAGCACAGCTGTGGGTATTACACCCTTAGATTTCAAAGAGATTTGATCTGAAGAAGATCTGACCCCTGTACTTGTGAGTTGATAACTTAGTATTGGTCAAAAGGTGCACATACAGATAATGAAATGAGATAAATTCAGATCGTTATTAGAACGCCAGAGGAAGATGGCACAGTATGCATCCCCACTAGTTCCCAAATAATAATGTGAAGGCCAGAGTTAATGTAAGAGATAAGTAAGAGGACCCTGCTATCTTTAAACAATGACTCAGGTAGACATCTGTCTGGGGGCTCCACATGCTGACACAAGAGCAAATTGTCATTTATAGAGAGTATTTTGTGTTTTACAATAGCCATAACATCCATGATTTCACTTGAAATTAAGTGTCTTAAGTTGAATTCCTCAAGGAGGAGACCCCAAGTTAAAAGAAATTCAGAGATGGCAACAAAGACCATAGAGAAGTTGCTAAAACCTTCACTCTGGATAACTGTTGTGGCCAGGTTTTATTCCATCAAAAAACATGAAAGTCAGTGCAGCAGGCCCACTGAGGGAAAGGAGCCATGGCTGCTTGGAAGATGTGACCCCTTCTCCAGCCCATTTGAGTCACCCCATGCCTAGGCTATCTCTAATGAAGAAAAATTCAGAAGTTATCTCAGGTGTTGATAGTTGGAAGCTGTGAAGCCAGAGGCATGCGGTGGTCAGGTCTACAAGGACATAAATGGCCACTAGAGTGTCTGCCACTAAGATTGTCACATTACCCAGGACAATCAACTTGAGGCCCAGAAAAAAAAAGACCTTAATATAAATCCCCTTTTTTTCACATCTCTAAAAGGTGGCTTTTCTACTAACTACAGAGTCTACTTAATGCACATATTTGACTTTGGCTCTAGTGTGCAGTGTGATTTTAATAATGCCTACACAGCAGTAGCTAACATTGAATATGCACAGTGTGCTAGCCACTGGACTAAATCCACATTTAACCACAACACTAGACTAAAGGTACCTGTGTGCTCTTCCTGCCTGACAGCTCAGGAAAAGTGACGCCTGAGGCAGTCATGGAGTAGCGGCATCCTTGTGAGCACCTTGCCTAACAAAAATCGTCTCTAATCACTAGCTGCCGAGTGTTGCTCTGGGCAGGAACCTCCCCGACCACTCTGTGTGCTGTCCTAGTCAACACTCACAAATGACACAAAAAAACAAAACTATTTCATACTGACTCAGAAAGGGAGAAAACTGGTATTACTGGTTATAGAGATGAGAGTATCCAAAACGGTGATCTAAGTCACCGTTCTAGACTTTCTAGAACCTAGGATTCTGTACATCTTCCGTGCTTGGCTTATTAGACAAAGGTGCGACCAACAAAGACACAGACTTTCAAGTGTTTCTTGGGATCTACTGTAAGGACACTCATCTCCCCGTAGCTGGAAACCAAGCTGCAGTCAGAACCATGTGCCACCATGGATAAATTCATGCTACATTCACTGAAAAAAATCAGTTCCATCTTTAGGACTGCTGAAGGCCCAGCTGAACTAATATTAATTATGTTACCTGCTTGAAATGGAGTTTCAAGAAAATGGCTTTCCTGCTTGTAGTACTTAGCTAAGTAAAGCAAGAGGTCATGAGAGATTTATAAATTGTCCTTATTATGCGGATACAAAAGAAAATGGGATTGAAAGGGAAACAGGCACACAGAATATAGGACAAGGTAGAAGCCGCTCTGCCCTGAGAGACATGAACAACTGCACAAGCTTGCTTCTGCTCCAACCTCCCAAGAAGGCGAGAGAGACCCTTCTTTTCCGTTATAAGAGATTGCATCCGCACACAGAAGCCACGCCCTAAGGCTGGTACCCAAAAACCTATTGGCAGAAAGGAATTCCCACAACAGCTAAGTATTCTGCATTACCTGGTTTTCGTACTTAGTTAAGTATTCTCTGCTACCAGCACCTCTTTCCAAGGGTAGCCATGGAGTCTCCTATTCCAAATGAAGACTCACCCCTGCAGATAATAATAAGGTGAGGGCCAAGATCATAGAGCAAAGCTGAACTGCCTTCCTGGAAGAATTGGTTTCTCTGAGATGAAGTCTAGTGAAGCAATGACTTTAAAGGATAAAGTCACCCCTGTCTGTGCTCTGGCTTATGGAGGAAGACAACCGTGGACACTTACAAGCCTAAGAGGCTTCCTAGTGCTAGAGATGTTGCCTTCAAGCCTTTGGTTGTCCATGTACTGACTGCTTGACCTTCACAGCTTATGAGGGTTTAACTGATGCTGTGAGCTCCACTCCCAGGCTCCCATGGACTGAGTGTCCTCTTCCCACTTCCTGGAGCCACTGTCTCTTGACCTCTCATCTGCTTCTGTGTTCATTTGGTGAACACAAGGAAAGCAAATACCGAACTGTTTCCACAGTTTACAGCTGCCTTCTTTCCTGTAGACTGGCCTGGCTCGTGGCTACTCCTTTACTTTTTATCAATCAGGTTTTTGTCTGATTGGTCCCCACAGTGGTTGTATTTTAGAATTTCACATATCCGTTGTCTGGAAGATGCATAAGGACGACTTCCTGTTTGACATGTCATTTGTTGACCTTGCTATCGCAATGATCCCGTGACTTGTATTCAAATGTCACAGTTGTAGGAATATGCTTCCACCATGTTTATGAGCACGGCTCCATACCTGCTCATGGGGAACACATTCTCCACACTGACGATTGCCTCGGATAGAACCCATGGTCAGACCTTCATGTCGGGAGCTCAACAGTGCATGCTATCTTTAGGCACTGGTAAACACTCTCGTGGGTCCTACGTGTAAATGGATCATGTACATTCTGAGCATTCGGGTGTATTAGCCTCAAGTCAGACCTCGCTTTCACCACTGGGAGCAGGCACGGTGATCCTGGGAAACTCCCCAAGCATCTCAGAGTCTCCAACTCTTCATGTACATAAATTAAAATAATTATCTCCACCTGCAGTATTCACTTGCTGCCAAGTAAATTACTCCAAACTTAGCGGCTTAACCCACAGTATCTATACCTCTGTAAGCTGGAAGTCCTATGAAGATGTGGAGATGCTAGAATTTGAGGGTCAAAAGTAATATATATGTGTGTGTGTGTCTGTGTGTGTGTGTGTGTGTATGTCTGTATATATTGAGAGCCTTGTGAAAAGAACCAACTTCTTTGTCAATTCCAACTTTTAAGGGTTGCCTATATTTTTTGGCTCGACCTTCCTTCTCTATCTGTGAACGACAGGTCAAGTTCATCTCACATAGGATCTCTTCTGCTTTAATTGTGTTTATATTGGGCCCATTGGGTATAACCTGGGTATTTCCTCAATTTCAAGGCCAACTGATCGATAACTTGACTTTCATCAGGGGTCTCATTCCTCTTTGATGTGGAGGATGAGCTGGATGGACATCGTAGCCCTTATATTGCCTACCACATTGTCCTGAAAATCAAACATACAGCCTAGGGGCCGGAGAATAAGAGCACCCGCTGCACTTCCGTATAGCCCAAGTGCCCAAGTTCAGTTCCCAGCACTCACTTCCAACAGTTCACGTCAGCTGTAGCTCCAGTTCCGGGAGCACCCAGCACTCTCTCCAGGCCTCCCCAGGAACCTGCACATATGCAGCACACACAAACGTTTACTCCAGTGCACACACAAAATACATAAATCTCTAAAACATTATACAAGGCATCTTTTGTAAAAGACTCAGACTTAGATCATGTTATTAAGACTGACAGTTGGTCCAAGCATTAGTTTGAAACATTTTATTAGAAATCCATGAAATTTTATTCTGCCCCCTACTGAGATACCCTCAAATACCACGTGTCACTTAGGGTTGGGGTCACTGCATGCACTCCTGAATGCACCCAGGGCTTGCTTCGGTGTGTCTCTAGACCAAGGGAATAGCTTACATGGTCTGAAATGACTTATGGTCTTTACCTCCTTGTCATTTATGTCACCCCCCCACTCAACTACCAGTTCTCTGTCAGGCTAGGCCCTTACTGGATTGCTGCATGTCTATACCTCTCTCTAGCTAGAACAGTGTACCAGGCATTCAAACACATGGAATAAATACAGTATAGTACTGCATAGTACAAATTATTCTATTATTTCATAAAATATGCAAACTAGTATATATGATATATTGACTAGCTAGTAAGGAAAGTCATCTTGAGTCTCCTGAGGAAAACTGCCAGGGTGTTTACTGCTTTCTTTATGGCTTTATAGAAAGGGCTTCCTTCACCATGGGTCAGAAAACCTTGTCCCTTTGTGGCTCAGTTCCAGGATGCTCTTTCTTGTTATCCTCTGTTTGGGCTCAGAAAACAATACACTGAACAGATACTTAGAACTTCAAACTGAGAGCAAATAGGAAAGAGAAAACTTAGAGAAAGGTTTTCCCAGAAGTTCAGGTAACAACCCACAGAGCAAAGCTGCCAAAGCAAAGCAGCCATACTCCCACCCTCCCCGGTCTTGCTGCTCACACTTGACCCACAAAGATTCAACTCCTACCCCAGAAGAAAGACGAAAGCAACTTTGTGCCAGGCCACTGCTTCTAACGGCAGTCTGTCTTCTAGAAACCATTTGCTACCACAAGAGAGTTGGTGCAGCTTTCCTGCTTCCCCTCCCCTTCACAGAGGCATTTGTGCCTCAAGTATCTGACCCCCTCTTAAAAGTTCATATTTTCCATCACACACACACACACACACACACACACACACACACACACACACACACTACTTAGTGGAGTTGTTTATTTTCCCCCTGTTAATTTATCATCAATTTGATTATGCAGATTCAACTACTTTCAGGTGGAAAGTTTGAACATTTCTGTAGCTAAGAAACTGATGGATGTGATGGGGTCCCTGGACAGGTAACTTGCAGACACTATAAGCTCCAGCCTCACAAGGTCGAAGCACTGAGCTCACCTAACAGGACGGCAGTCCCTTATCTGTTGTTTATTGCTGGTTTCCACTCCCCTTATCGATTCAGATGCATGAAGTGTTCAGTAGGGGCTGGATGCCTGTGTCTGTGGAAAAGGGCAAAGGTTAAAGCCTAGACAGAAGCTCTCACCGCCCTCTGGTTCACTTTTCCATCACTTCCCATTTCCCAAAATACACAGCTAGATCTCCTGGAGTCTTCATCCAGCGAGACACAGAGGAAATGGGACATAAATTTCACTCTGACAGACTCAGAAGGGATTTAGGCAAACAAATCCATCCTGGATACGTGGTTGGCTGCTTCCCTTCCATGAAGACCCAGAGGCTGATTAGTGTGTCTATGTAGTGGCCTGCCCAAATAATCAGGGAGGGGGATGTCAGCTGGGGTCTTTTCTGTCCTATTCTTTTTTAAATTAAAGTAACTCAATATGAGGTCTCCTACTTCTGACCTTCCAAGACGAAATCCCTAGAATCAATGATGGCTCTCAGTTTCCTGTAGTAGACAGAGTCTTTCAGAGATGATCCATGAAGACACTTGTGGGTTTTTCATTTTTCTTTTGTTCTTGTTTGTTTCATTTTCAAAACATTTTTTTCTGCATAACAACTCTCACTTTCCTGGATCTTTTTTTAGTAGACCAGACTGGCCTTGAATTCACAGAGATCTGCCTGCCTTCGCCTCCCAAGTGCTAGAATTAAAGGTGTGTGCCACCCAAGCTTGGCAACGGTGGTGGTTTTAACCCAGGGATTATCCACTGAAGGAGGAAATACCTGCTCAAAGGCAAAGAAGAACAGAAAACTCTTACGCCATGTGGAGACATGAACACACACTGGGTGGCTGTGGAACTAAAATGTTAGTAGGAGAGAAATGACTGGGAACCACATCCTTAAAGCTAGCGGCAAGGGCACTGATGGAATTTAGGTGGCACACGTGTAGAGATACTTGCCCTGAAAGAGACTAGCACATGACCAGGATACGAACATGAACTGGGTTTCAACCCGCACTCAAGTCCAGGTTCCACCACTGTTTAGTTGTGGGAAGTTGGTCAAGTGTTTAATATATAATACTTTGTTTTGTCAACGATCGTGGGGTAATAATAGGAGCATTCCCACTGAGAAAATGTGAGCGGTGATCGCGTGGGTGGGAAGCACTCAGAAAAGCATTGATCACAGCAGATACTCCCAGTGCTGAATCAACATGAGTTTCCAATTAAATTATAGATCCTAGAGATAGTCCGTTTAATGGTTGAATCATACTCATCTACATGGATATACCTGAGAGTATTTTGCATGGTGTGTGTGTGCGTGTGTGTGTGTGTATGTGTGTGTGTGTTCTCTTTCTCACCCCACCTTCACCTCCTCATCTCTCCACAAGACTGTTAGCCTCCTGCTGTCTCTATCTCAGGGAATCAGAGAATCAATAACAATTCCACAGTCAATTATTGCACACAAATTGTTTTATCAGTCTCTAATCTTATTTCACCTTTTCTCCTAAGCCCCAAATCCATCTGTCCATCTGTTGTTTACTTCCTGCTGCCTCGGCACATTCCCATGACTCCTCGTGGCCCCAGGAAAACCTTGTCTCCAAGTAGAGCAGAGCCATCACACTGTGACTTCCCAGTCACCCTCCTCCTGCAGCTCTAATAGCCTCCTTCCCAGGATTGCAGGCTCGGCACTTACCACTCCCTCTTCTACAGATTCAGTCTGAACGTCACCAGAGCAACTTTTCCTGGTCCCATTACCTAAAGGTGTTCCCCAGCTTACCCTGTCTCGTGCTACCTCGTAGCATATCTGAGGTCTTTTTCAAAATCAGTCATTTTCATGTTTTCTTATTATGGGATGCTCAGACAACAGTTCCTTCATCGGGCATAATGATTCCCTCCCACTGAAGTACAAGCCTCAAGGAGGAAAGCAGCCGATGGGCAGCTCTTGGCAGAGTGCCTGGTATGCAGTTGGCACTCAGTCTGTGCTGGTTTGTTAATGCCAGACGATGACTTACTCTGAGAATGAATGAGCAGATGAATAAGGACATACAAAGCATAGAAAGCAGGCCAAGTAGTGGTGGCACACAGATTTAATCCCAGCACTTGAGAGGCAGAGGCTGGCGGATCTCTCTGAGTTCAAGGCCAGCCAGGACTGTTTCTCAGAGAAACACTGTCTCAAAACAAACAATCAAGCAAACAAACAAAAAGCACAGAAAGAAAGAGGCTCTCCTGACTCCCAAAACTGTAAAGGGAAGTGTCCACAGTCTTCTTCCTGGAAGTAATGCTTGTTCCAAATCAGATACTGGAAGGATATGGTATTGTATGAAGAGATGGGAATTCTTGATCGCCTATCATGTCAACGACTGTCAAGTTGGGATACGGAGGTATCTGCAAATCTTTGTTTGGTGTATTTTGTTTTTGTTTTTTTTTGTTTTTGTTTTGTTTTTTTGTAGTATGTGTTCCCAAAAACCTACAAAGATATGGCACCTTGAAATAGGCAGTGGGATTTTCTCAGAGAAGCTACACAGCAATTTGTCATTGTGACAGGCACGGAGGAGTTCAAGGAAATTTGCTGGTACCCGACCTCCCTCAGTTATAACCCAGAAGGGCATCGATTTTGTTAGGAAAATTAGAATCCCCCAAATAGGTTCTTCAGTAGATTAATACCTCTGCTGAACTCAAGATTGGATATTTCTGCCTACAACTTAGTTATCTTTATTTGTGTCTATCCAATTTCAAGCATGCCATAAGAAAGACACATTTCCAGCTCTTTCTGAGCTTTGAAAGAACAATTTCATCACACGATATTTTTAAGCCCTGGATGCTATGATAAGATTGTGCCCCAAAACAGAGTAAAATAAGATCTCTTAAAAAATAAATAAATAAATCTTTTTGATATTCTAGGAACCAAAATCCCTCCAGGTTAAATCGCATTCTCGTCACTTGGAAGCTGGCAGGAATGTAAGTCACAGCTGTAATCCTCCGTGCACTTTAGTCTCAGACTCCAACAGCAGCACAGAAAAATCTTCCACCTCGTTTGAAAAAGCCGTGCGCTGGAGAAATAAACTGAGAAAGAATGGGGGTCTAAAAGAAGGTCAGGCACTCTGAATCCCCCGGGAAAGACAGGACTGTGTACAAAGAGACAGGTCACGGAGTAGAAGGGAAAGACTAATCGCTGGGTCAGAGGGAGGGACAACCACTAAGTCCACCATGGCAGTAGCAAAATGCTCAAATCACTGCCAATTACAGTGGGAAGCTGTGCTACAGAGTCTCCCACTCCCACAGGTCTGGGAAACAGCTCGTTAGGAGGCAAGCAGCAGGCACACAGCCTCTCAGAGAGGGAAGGGATGCCAATCACTCTATCTGGTCTGTACTGGAGAACTGTTTGAAGAATTGTGCATTTGTTCTGTGCCTCAGACCCTCTTCATTCTGTATGCAAACCATACATGGATTTTTCTTGAGAAAAAAATTTGTACTGAATTCAGACTACAGTGCTTAAAACTAGGAAAGAAAAGAAAGGAACTGGGCAAACGGGCACAGAAATAGGAAGGTGCTTTCCATCCACTTATGTCTTTAATGCATTTTGTTTACAGAGCATGCAAAAATGTCATCTATTCAAAAATAATTAGAGTCTGAGTATATACAGTTGAACCGTCTCAGACAATGGTGACACTAAATCCTGACTCTCCCAAGCTGCCATTTCAGGGAAACTCAAGAGGACATTCCTTATCGAGCAGACAGCTCCTTCAGCCTTCTTGTCAAACAGCTATCTTTAAGCTGAGCTGAGTATTCTTGACAATCTCTTCATCCAGTGGGCATTAAGATCCTAAATTCAGAATCCATGGATTAACCAAACACATTCTGGACAGTCTCTTCAATGAGTGGTGGCTTACAAACAGAAATAAGCCTAAAACTTTGTGTTCTTCTCCTGGTAATTGACAGGCTACCAAGTCTGCTGTACAGGAGTGTGCTGTCTGTGGTACTGTCATCACGCTGCATGTGTTATTCATGAGCGAGCCATTGCCTGCTCCAGTGATCATCCAAGCCAGCATCTGCCCCTCCTAAGTGTCAGAAAGGTCCGTATAATGACAGCCACCAGTTAACGACTCTCCCCTCGCCATGCAGAGTCGGAAGGTGATTAAAGCCTACTCCAATAAATGTTCAAACATCCTTAGTCAGAAACTTAATTTCCACTACCTCAGACAGGCACCAAAACGCTTTAGGCCACCTGCTGGCAACTCCACGGTGCAGGGTGATGACAAGTACAATGTTTCAAATTGGCTTTTTTCATGTCCAGCCAAAGAGGGGAAAAGGCTGGCAGCAGATGCACTAACTGGGTTGAGATGCCTGAGTTCCAATGCCCACCAGCTCTGGCGACAAACCCCAAAGAGCTATTTCATTAAAAAACAAACAAACCACCAAAAAAAGATGTTATATAAAGTGCATTAAATTAGGGGGTCCAATTCTGATGTATACGGTTTACACAAAACCTGAACCTCTACCGTGGGTTATGCCAGCTCTCTGTAAAGGAGTTGTGCAGCCACGTCTCATTGAAAAGCCAGTGTGTCCAGGAGCATTAGGTGACCACAGCAGAAAGGAGTAAACGGAATGTGGCTGGAGATGGGGTGGAGGATTAGGTAACCACACAGGTAGACAATTAGACAGATGCACAGAAGGACATGCCTCATAGATTCTGAAGGCAAGGGGATGGATAAGAACGCCATGGAGATTCGTAAACTTAGATTCTCTTATTGGCATAAAACAAACAAAAACCAGCTGGTCCTATCAGCAGCAGAGACACCCTTCAGAAAGTTACTTAACCTTTCAAAGTTGGTACATGAGTATATAGTGAATACTTAAAGAGATTTATGCTTCTGATATTATATAGATACTTCTATACACAGAAATATGGTATAAGTGTATTGTTTTTCATTTCTCCTGCTAAATTAAGCCCTAGCCTTTGTAGATAAAACAAACAGGACACTAAAAGAACATTGACAAGCTTTCGGGACTCAACAAGCCTTGTGACAGGGAGTGCCCCCACTGTTTCTTTGTGTCTCTTGTACCTCAGCCTGAATGTTAGTGAAGCGAGGCTCCAGAAATCCCAAGGGAGAAGACGACAGGAATCCTTAATGAAAGAAACATGGAAGCAGCAGCTACAAGAGCAAAAAGAGAAATGTCCAGCAAACACACACTCTAGTTAAGGATCATCACAGCCAATAGCGCCACGCTCCATGATGTGCATAAATTTGCACCCACTCCAAGCTGTGCCAAGAGCCTGTGGTTACCCCCACCAGGGCAAGCATTCGGCCAAAGAAAGTTAAGGAGGGCAGGACTTGGATTCTTCAGTTGCAAAAGGAGCTGGCCATGGCGGTGCATGCCTGTAAACCTAGTCCTCTAAAGGCTGAGACAGTAAGACCCTGAGCTTGAAGATAGTCTGGACTGCGTATTGAGACTCTGAAAAAGAAAAGGACACAGAGTGAGACAGACCGAGGAAAGAAGGAGAATAGAAGTACAAATGCAAAAATAGTCCTTAACCCTAACGCTACTGTAACATTAGCAGACCCCAGAGAATGAACCTAGAAGCTCTTCCTGCCCTGCTGGGGCTGTGTAGAGGAAGCCCTAATAGAGATGGAACGCTCCCTAGCATCAGCTGTAGTGGTTCCTGTCTTAAGTCAGGATTTCTATTGCTGTGAAGAGACACCATGACCACAGCAACTCTTATCGATGAAAACATTTAATTGGGGTGGCTCACAGCTTCCAAGGTTTACTCCACTGTTATCATGCGGGATACGGCAACACACAGGCAGACGTGGTGCTGGAGAAGGAGCTGAGGGTTCTACATTTTGACCTTCAGGCAACAGGAAGTGAACTGTGTGTCACCCTGAGCATAGCTTTAGTAAAGGAGACCTCAAGGCCCACCCCCACAGTGACACACTTCCTCCAACAAGGTGTCACACCTACTCCAACAAAGTCACCCCACAGCAGCGCCACTTCCTTTTGGGGCCATTTGTTTTAAGCCACCACAGCTCCCCCTATCTCTCAATCAGCGATATACTAATAAGACATAGTAAGGAGCCAGAACTCTCCCACTCAGATGTAACAAGACTCCCCTGCCTCTAATCTCAATAGACTCCAACTGGTAGCTTAGATTTCTACCCAGAACTGGTCATCTTAAGGCTGGCCTCTCCACTCTGTGGCAGAAGGACAGAGGAAACTGTGTAAAACAGAAAGTTATCTACGATTCTTAGTCTCATAAAACAATAACTGAAACCAGTTTTTAATTTAAAAAATTATTCAGGGGCTAGAGATGGCTTAGTCAGTTTAAAAAAAACTATTTTGAAAGCATGTATATCTGAGTCAACACCTGTCAAACACATAAAAGTCAGGTGCAGTAGCCCAAGCAGGGGGTGGCAGAGGCAAGTAGATCCCTGCAATTGTAGACAGCTAGCCTCAGAAGATGGGCAAGCTCCAGGACAACCAGAGACCCCCTAACACCCAGTCCTGCCTTTCAAACACCTCTCTGCACACAAACACACATCACATTCCCTTCCACACGTGAACATGCATGCAAACTATCCATGAACACACATGCAAACTATCCATGAACATGCATGCAAACTATCCATGAACACACATGCAAACTATCCATGAACATGCATGCAAACTATCCATGAACACGCATGCAAACTATCCATGAACACACATGCAAACTATCCATGAACACGCATGCAAACTATCCATGAACACGCATGCAAACTATCTATTATTACTCAGAGCCTGAAATCTCTTAAATTGACAAAATATGTCAGTAAATACCCGTGTGAAGATGGCAGGGCTCTAGGGATAATCTGACAAAGATTGTACAGGAACCAAGATCCAAAAGGCAGACAGGACCTAGCAAACATTATCATCTGGACACCACAGGAGCACCACCCGCGTAAACTTTTGGCCACTGTGACTGGCTGCACACGAGTTGCACACAGGCTGCACACAGATTGCACACGAGCTGCACACAAGCTACATATGAGCTGCACACGAGCTACACATGAGCTGCAAATGTACATGAGCTGCACATGAGCTACACATGAGCTGCACACAGGCTGCACATGAGCTGCACACGGGCTGCACATGAGCTGCACACAGGCTGCACACGGGCTGCACATGAGCTGCACACGGTCAAACCAGTCAACACCATAGAACAGACAGGAAAGGAGCTCGTTAGCCCTCACCCCTAACTGAGGCATGATTGACAGCCAATGACTTCTGGGAAAGGAAGTGTCATCTTATTTTTAAGGTTGTGTCCAGGCAGGTCAACCAAGCTTCAGCAGGTGGCCCCACGCCGGGGAGTTCATGGACAGCACAGATTGAACTCACTGAGCTGTATGAAAACATTGCAAAACAAAAGGCCTTGAGGTTGGGAGACAGTGGGAGGCTGGGGAGTGCATACAATTTGAGAACAATTGGAGGGAGGAGAGGAGGCGAATACGATCACAATACACTGTATTAAACTCTCAAAGATTAACAAAATCATATTAAAATGTTTTATAAGCAATTACACATTCAAATTAGAATTTTTTCTTGAAGATCGTTTTTACATTCTTTTCAACATAATATTTTTATTGGTTCTTTGGGAATTTCATATCATACAACCTGATCACACTCATTTCCCAGTCCTTCCATGCCCACCCCCTTATGACACCCCCACAACAAAACAACAACCAGAAACTCCAGTTTTCATTATCCATATACTCACTGAAATGTGGTTAACCTTCAGTGGCCTACTTCTTAGGCAGAACTGAGTCCTTCTCCCACGATCCTACCAGAAGCCAGTGGAGAACTCCTCTTCAGCATCCTTATCATGCTTTTTAGGAGTTCTCTTCAATGACGTCCTCTTTTTTTTTTTTAAGATTTTTAAATTTTTTATTGATTTTTATTGAGCTCTATGTTTTTCTCTGCTCCCCTCCATGCCTCTCCCCTCCCCTTCAACCCTTTCCCAAGCTCCCCATGCTCCCAATTTACTCAAGAAATCTTGTATTTTCCTACTTCCCATGTAGATTAGATCAATGTATATCCATAAGGGTTTTTAAATAATGTCCTGTGTTAATCATCTTCTCCCCACCTCTCTGCTCCACCTTCCTATCCCTTTCCCCTCTTAAACTTCTGCCCTATTCTTTCCTTTTCCTCTTTTATACTTCCTGTGTATAAAAGGACCCCTTAACAGTCCTCCACCCAGTGGCCCCATTTCTAGTTTCTGACTTCTACAGGTACTCTAAGTTAGATACAAATCTGCTCCTAAAATCCACATACGAGTGAGGACGTGGTGTTTTTATTCCAGGTGATCAGAAGTTCCTGTTCACTGTCACATCGTTTTATAATCTCTGCTCTCATAGGCGACACTTTGAAGGTCTTATAACAGGAATCCTTTGATATGCTGAGGCCACAGCACAATCTTTTTTATGATTTTTAAGAATTTGCTTTTTCCTGTTTACGTAGATCTTTTATATACTGGGTATTAAATCTTATGTATGACGTGATAGGGATATAGTTTTTTTTTTCCATTTGGATGCCTGTATCATCACCATTTACCAATAACCTATGTGTCTTTTCTTTTCTTTTTTTTTATTTTATTTTATTTTTTTATTCTTTTTTAATTAAAATTTCCAACTGCTCCCCGTTTCCCATTTCCCTCCCCCTCCCCCCACTCCCCTCCCCCATCCCCACTCCTCTTCTCCTCCCCCCAGTCCATTCCCCCTCCCTCTCGATACTGAAGAGCAGTCCAAATTCCCTGCCCTACAGGAAGACCAAGGTCCTCCCACTTCCATCCAGGCCCAGGAAGGTGAGCATCCAAACAGGCTAAGCTCCCACAAAGCCAGTTCATGTATTAGGATCGAAACCTAGTGCCATTGTCCTTGGCTTCTCATCAGCCTTCATTGTCCGCCATGTTCAGAGAGTCCAGTTTCAACTCATGCTTATTCAGTCCCAGTCCAGCTGGCCTTGGAGAGCTCCCAATAGATCAGTTCCACTGTCACAGTGGGTGGGTGCACGCCTCGTGGTCCTGATTTCCTTGCTCATGTTCTCCCTCCTTCTGCTCCTCATTTGGACCTTAAGAGCTCAGACCGTTGCTCCAAATTGGGTCTCTGTCTCTCTCTCTCGATCTATCGCCAGATGAAAGTTCCTGTGCCATTCTCCTTGGCCTCTCGTCAGCTCTCATTGTCCGCCACATTCAGAGAGTCCGGTTTTATCCCATGTTTTTTCAGTAGCAGTCCAGCTGGCTGTTGCGGGAGGTCCTTCCGCTCCTCCAGCCAATAGCCGCCAAGATACCAGCCCATTGGGGCGTGGTATCTTTCCCTTTAAAAAAAGCGGCCACTTCCCTCCTCTCTCTCTTTACTTCCTGCTCCGGTTCCGGCGACTAGACTTCTTCCTAATTGCGTGCGCAGAGGGCTGTTGTCTGGGACCGTGATCTGTAAGTTTATTCCCCTTTAAATAAATACCACCCTATTAATCACAATTCCAAACTGGTGTGGGATTGTTTATGACTTGCGCCTTCATCTGGCGCCCAACGTTTGGTTTTAGGACCCCTTCTTCCCCCGCTCGGCTGCCGGCCGCCAGTTCGGCCGCGGCCTGTGCCTTGCGGCCTGTGCCTTGCGGCCTGTGCCTTGTGCGTGGAGCCAGCAGTTTAACATAAATCATCACGCAGTGGCTTTTCTTGTTGCAGTTCTTTATATTTTCCCTTTAGACACCTCAGATTGACTTCAAGTCCCCACGCAGCCTATCGTTTGCCTCGCTACGTGGATTTAAATTCCACAGGCCCGCGTAGTCTCTGCCCACGTGGTTTGCTCTTTTCTGAATCGTTTTCAAATCTCCCTTGCAAGCGCAGCTCTTAAGCGGAGCGAACCAGAGCACGCGGTTACTGGTTGCGGAAAGCTGCAACCCCTTGGGACGACTCTGTCACGTGGAGGCATACACAGCTTCCGGGTTACTCTTCTCTACCCCTGGATTCTGGGTTTATGGTTCCGTGTACGAAATTGATTTAATTACATTTACTTTGTTGAGCAACTTGCATTTCCCAGTTTTTAACAAATACTAGGCGGACACTGAAACAGGACCCCGTTTTCGTCGCGACTTGGGAACAGCGCCACCTGCTGGATAATAGGTAATATGGCAGTTTTTGTTTCCAACATGAATTTTACTATTTTAACTACCAAAACAATGGGTTTTTTCATGCAAGGTTTATACGACTATGGAGATAACTTAATTTACTGGTTACTAGGTTTCAGTATTCTTTTGAATATTCTATTATTTAGGAAAAATATGGTCCTAAGAACCATACAATCTTTGCCAGAAACTAATACAGGTCAGGAGATTCAGGATTCAAAAGCTTTGAAATCACAGGTGCAGAATGGGGACCAAAAAATTGATACCTCAGTGAAATCACTAGAAACACATGTAGCTCAGGAGATTCAGGATTTAAGAGAGACAATGATAAAAAGACTTGAAATGATTGAAGAAATTATTGGAGCTGGTGAACAGAGTAAGAAGGCACAAGGACAGGATACAATGCCACCACCAGCTATTAGATCTGGCTTACCCAGGGTTTTAGCGACATACCCTGTAATTCATTTTGACAAAGCGTCAACTTCTAAAGGCTCAAAGGGAGTCAGAGAAGCTAGATGGATGCCAATAGCAATGAATGATCTAAAAGAAATTAAGCAAGCTATAGTTACCTTTGGCTTGCACTCTGCATATGTTAAGGAAATGATAAGGACTTGGGCTTCTAATGCTAGAGCTACCCCCCATGATTTCCATCAGTTAGTGTCTGCAGTTTTAGATAATGGACCTTCCTTGATGTTTGGAATCTATTTCAGAGAAGAATCCAAACATATGGAACAGCAAGGAAGAGCAAAAGGTGTGGAGGTTTCCCAAGATCAAATTCTTGGTGTAGGAGAATATGCTGACCCACAGGTCCAAGCTCTTTATGATGATGAAGTACTGTGTTTATGTCACCAAGCAGCTTTAAATGCTTGGAATAGGCTACAAGATCCAGCAAAAAGGGTTGAATCATATACCAGAATTAGGCAGGGACAGAGAGAACACTTTATTGACTTTTTGCAAAGATTAATTAAGGCTCTGGACATAGGGGTAACAGACCCAGAAGCTAGACGACTACTTCTTGAATCTCTAGCTTTTGAGAATGCAAACATAGAATGCAAAAAGATAATTGGGCCTTTAAAGTTTAGATCAGCACCTATGGATGAATGGATTCAGCATACAATGAATGTCGAGACGTTTAGCTATAATGATGAATCTTGGGTAGGAGAAGCGATTTCCAAAGCAATGAGGAGACATCAAACTGCCAGGTGTTTTAATTGTGGTAAATTAGGACATCTGAAAAGGGATTGCAGGCAAAGGATTTCTAGGAATAATATCCCGTCTGGGAATGACAAAAATAGGAGACCTCGGCCTTCAGGTATATGTAGGAGATGCGGTAAAGGCCGACACTGGTCCAACGAATGCAGGTCAACAACAGACAGACAAGGCAACCCGATACAGTCGGGAAACTCCTTGAGGGGCCTCTCGCAGGCCCCCAAGCCAACAGTGGCCCAGTCATTCCCAGTCACAGTAGAGAACGTGCCTCACCAAGAAAATTAAAAGCTCCAATTTCTGCTGTAAAAAATATTACTGGTCTAAATGATGAATTACGCATGGAGGATGAGTCAAAAAACCCAGTAGGACAGAGTAAACGTATATTTTGGCAGACTTCTATTAATGATCAAAGACCAAAGCTAAGAGTCTGTATAAATGGCACTTTTATTGAAGGCTTATTGGACACAGGTGCGGATGTAAGTATCATTACTCCAGAATCTTGGCATCCGAATTGGCCTCTTCAAGAGGTAGATGTTCAGTTCCTGGGAATTGGAACCCTATCTCGTGTAAAACAAAGCACAAGATGGGTTGAATGCATAGGGCCTGAAGGGCAAATAGGAAGACTAAGGCCATATATTGCCAATATCGCAATAAATTTATGGGGCCGCGACCTGCTACAGCAATGGAATACCCAGATTAACATTCCTGTAGTTCCAGGAACTCATAATTCTGGGAAGGACATGATGAGATATTATGGGAAAAGGTCACCAGCCATTCAGGCTGTACAAGAACATACAGCAAATACCAAACCTTTAGAGGTACCAACAGCCCTACCTTTAAAATGGCTAACTGAGAAGCCAATATGGATCAAACAGTGGCCTCTAGCTGAAGATAAATTACAGGCATTGGAACAGCTGGTGCAAGAGCAACTAGATGCTCACCATATTGAAGAATCAACCAGCCCTTGGAATTCTCCTGTGTTTGTTGTAAAAAAGAAATCCGGTAAATGGAGAATGGTGACAGATTTAAGAGCTGTCAACAAGGTAATTCAACCTATGGGCCCACTACAATCTGGAATTCCTTTGCCTTCTCTATTACCAAAAGGATGGCCTCTTATAGTTATTGATTTGAAAGATTGTTTTTTCACCATACCGTTACAAGAAAAGGATAGAGAAAAATTTGCCTTCACAGTGCCTACTTATAATAATTCTCAGCCTAATAGGAGATATCAATGGACTATCCTCCCACAGGGTATGCTCAATAGTCCTACATTGTGCCAATATTTTGTAAGTAAGCCATTGGAAATAATTCGTAAACAATTCCCCAAGTCCATAATTTACCATTACATGGATGACATCTTGTTATCTGATTCAAATAAAGATACTTTAGAAAGGATGTTTGAAGAAGTAAAGAAAGTCTTGCCTAGGTGGGGATTACAAATTGCCCCTGAAAAGATTCAAAGAGGAAATTCTATTAATTACCTAGGTTACAGAATAGGGTTAGAGAAAATTAAAACGCAAAAGGCACAAATTAGGCGAGACAGGTTAAAGACTCTTAATGATTTCCAAAGATTGTTAGGAGACATTTCCAGTCTACGACCAGCTGTTGGGATAACACCTGATCTAATAGTTCATTTAAACAAAACCTTAGATGGTGATAAAGATTTGAATAGTCCAAGAAAACTGACAGCTGAAGCAGAAAAGGAACTGACAATGATTGAGGAAAAATTACAGGAGGCACATGTGGATAGGGTGAACCCAAATCTTAGCTGCATCCTAGTCATATTGCCTTCCAGAATTTCTCCTACAGGGATTCTAATGCAGAGGGAAGATATTATTTTAGAGTGGATATTTATACCTAATAAACCAAGTAAAAAATTAAAAACTTATGTGGAAAAAGTCTCTGAATTAATTATAAAAGGTAAACTGAGACTTCGTCAACTAGCAGGTATAGACCCAGCAGAAATTATAGTGCCTTTTACTACTGAAGAAATAAAAAAGTTATGGGAAGACAATGAACCATGGCAAAGAGCTTGTGCTAATTTTTTGGGAGAAATTAATAGCAACTATCCCAAAAGTGGTAGACTTAACCTCATAAAGAGAACTTCTTGGATTCTTCCTAGAATTGTACGTGATGCTCCAATAACTGGAGCCCGTACATTCTATACTGATGCAAATAAATCAGGGAAGGCAGGTTATAAGTCAGATGAATTGAGTAAGGTGGAACAAAGCCCTTATAATTCTGTCCAGAAGGCAGAATTATATGCCATTTTTATGGTGCTAAGGGATTTTAAAGAACCTCTTAATATAGTTACAGATTCACAATATGCAGAAAGAGTTATCTTGCATATTGAAACCGCTGAATTTATACCAGATGACACAGAGTTGACTTCATTATTTATCCAGGTACAAGACATAATCAGGAACAGGCTTTGTCCGATGTACATAACACACATCCGGTCCCATACAGGTCTGCCTGGTCCCCTAGCACAAGGCAACGCTGAGATTGATCAATTATTGATTGGAAGCGTGTTGCAGGCCTCAGAATTTCATAAGAAGCATCATGTCAATAGTAAAGGCCTAAAGAAAGAATTTTCCATTACATGGCAACAAGCTAAGGACATCATAAAGAGATGTCCTACTTGTTCCTTCTATAATCAAACACCGTTGCCTGCAGGGAGTAACCCAAAGGGTACTAAGAGAAATGAAATCTGGCAGATGGATGTGTTCCACTTTATGGAATTTGGTAAATTAAAATATGTACACCACACCATAGACACGTATTCAGGTTTTCAATGGGCTACTGCCCTGAGCTCAGAAAAGGCTGATTCAGTAATCACACATCTATTGGAAGTTATGGCCATCATGGGAATACCTGCACAAATAAAGACAGACAATGGTCCAGCATATGTATCTAAGAAAATGAAACGCTTTTTTGCTTATTATAATATAAAACACATTACAGGTATACCACATAACCCCACAGGTCAGGCAGTTATAGAAAGATCAAATCGTACTATAAAGGATATGCTGAACAAACAGAAAGGGACCGAAAATACCCCCAGAAATAGATTACATAATGCTTTATTGACCTTGAATTTTCTTAACGCTAATGAGAAAGGAACGACAGCAGCAGAAAGACATTGGATAATGGAAAAGTCTGCTGAACTAAATCAACCAATTTATTTCAAAGATGTGCTGACCTCTCAATGGAAGCCAGGAGATGTGCTACGTTGGGGAAGGGGTTTTGCTCTTGTTTCCACAGGAGAAGAAAAATTGTGGATACCATCAAAATTAATAAAGGTTCGATTTGAAGAGGAGAAACCTCTTGGAAAGGAGAAATGACAACTCATCCACAATGATGATATTCCTACAGGTGGTAAGAAAAACATATAGAATGGGGGCAGGGTTCTGTTCTTATCTCCACAGGAAAACACTCATCTTTGAAAAATTCAAGGGATCCTGGAGGTTTGAATACTGACAGATGGAAAAATACCTGCCCAATAGGAACTATCAAGAAAACTGAATAAGTTGTGTAAGTAAAATATACTAAACCATATTTCTAAATTTATAGAGCTGGTTTTGAAGTTGGACTCTGGCTCAGTCCCTCTCCAATTCCAAGCCTGTTGGTAAGAGAAAAACCCAGAGTTTCTGGAGTTTCTGTCTCATGTCAAGAGCCATGATAGGGGACAGAAAGAAATATGAGTTTAGAAAACATCTTTGCTTTTCTTCATATCTATCATACCTTTCATTGAATATATCTATCATTCCTTTCATTGAATATACATATATGTGTGTGTGTGTGTGTATGTCTATATGATTAATGTTTAAGTTTTTCACAATGAACAATGAGTTTTTTCCTGAAGTGACATTTAAAGTTTCCAGGAAGAAGATGGGGCCCCATAACAACGACTCCACCTGGTTGATATGACGTCATGATACTGATAGCGCTACTACAAGACCTGTTTTGGGTACCAGCTGCACAAGACGATCCCAACTTGGTTAGCTGAAATGGTGCACCTCTTATACAACATTCTGGCCAGACCTGCACAAAATACTCAGAGACTATTTGCAATTTTAAAAGACATCGATCTTGAAATTTAACCATCATTTTACTTTCACAGGATCCCCCAGAAAGAACGTCGCCCCCATGACAGCTGGAAGTAACTCTAGAGGACGACGTCCCCTCTCCCAGTAAAGTTTGCCCTTGGGTTTAGGGACATCATTTAGGGGTTGATTATAAATTGGTATATGGTTGAGGGTTGGGGAAGGAATTTTATAATAAGCTCAGGGATCATTTGAAAAAAAAAAAAGAGGGATAATAGATTGGTACTTGTTGGTACTTGTGAGTTATTGTTTTGAGACAAATGTATCGGTATCGATTCTTATATATTGATACAAAGTGAAATTATATTGACTATTGTATGCATGCATGTTTCTACCTCTGTTTAAAAACATTTTTATGTATTGACATATATTGTATTGATATATATTGTATATATTTACCATATTGCAGTGTACATTTCTACCTCTGATTAAGATACTTACATATTGCTTGTGTATTGATATACATTTACCATACTGCAATGTATATTTGTACATTGTTTATATTTGGAGGTCATTGTCCTCATTTGTTTCACAGTTGTTTATTGTCTTAGTCTTTAAGTTAGATAGGTATTGAGAATTATATAGATCAATAGTATTCTAAGTTTGTCATTTATAATTAGACTAATCAGGTTCTTTAGACACATAGAGATTATACTCAGTATAGATAGATAATCTTCAACCTCTTCAAAGAGCTGTAGAAAATGGCCTTTAATCTAACTCAGAGTTTTGTGGTAGTGAGACACAATTGCTCCTGGCAACACCGCTCTATTCCCGAGAGAATGTTGAGCACCAAAGACACTCCACCTGGAGCCTTTCTTCTTGGCTGAACTGGCCTTTGGGTAAAGAAATGCCCATACCTCAACCACTGACAGAAATACAGAGTATCTGTGAATGGAAAAAACAGGACTGTCATATCCTGCCAAGACAGGGTAAGATAGTTTTGACAAGTTTCTTGCCTTTGAAAATGGTGTGTCAGTTATGTTAGGCCTTAGCCAAAGTTGGTTGCTTCAACGCTGCAAACGTGACCTTGAGTGATTGCCCAGGTAGCTAGTTGTCTCTGTGATTTGTTGCATGTTTTAGAAGTTGTTTGATTGCACTTCCTAATTACTCAGGTAACATTATTTCCCTTCTCAGATCTTCGATGGGGTTGAAGACTATATTAATGTAGTTACTTTCGACTCATGACTTAGCCAAGCTATTTATTATATAAGACCTAAGCTAGTTAGAATAGGATATTTGTACTTATTGTATATAATTTCATAGTAGGTTTAGAACTCTCTTACTTAAACAAAAGGGGGAGGTGTTGCGGGAGGTCCTTCCGCTCCTCCAGCCAATAGCCGCCAAGATACCAGCCCATTGGGGCGTGGTATCTTTCCCTTTAAAAAAAGCGGCCACTTCCCTCCTCTCTCTCTTTACTTCCTGCTCCGGTTCCGGCGACTAGACTTCTTCCTAATTGCGTGCGCAGAGGGCTGTTGTCTGGGACCGTGATCTGTAAGTTTATTCCCCTTTAAATAAATACCACCCTATTAATCACAATTCCAAACTGGTGTGGGATTGTTTATGACTTGCGCCTTCAGCTGGCCTTGGTGAGCTCCCACTAGATCGGCCCCACTGTCTCAGTGGTTGGGTGCACCCCTCATGGTCCTGACTTCCTTGTTCATGTTCTCTCTACTGGGGCTTGTGGGGGTGGTAATGGTTGTCACAGAAATCTTCCATGTCCCCTTCTCAACTGTGTATCTGCAGTTATCAGCATCACTGCAAAAGCCATTTCCTTGCCCTTTGCAGTCAGCAGGATGGCACAGATTGTGTGTTTCCACCTGGTTTTGGGCAACAGCACAGACCATGAACACACCAGCTGCAGTAGGACCACAGACCCAGAAAAGGCCCTGGCAGCAACGTGGACCACTGACGTCAACATGACTCTAGGCGGCAGCACACACCATGGGCATTCACAGGGCCTTCAGTAATAACTTGGGCCATGGATATCAGCGCAGATCCTGGATGCAGCAACACTATGGACTCAGACATGGCCCTTTGTCACAGCAGGACCTGGACATCATAATGGACTCAGATGACAGTTTGGTATGGCCCCTGGCGGTGGCATGGCCCACAGACATCAACATGGCCTCAGGTGACAGGACAGACCACAGACATCCATATGACCCTTGTCAGCATGACAGACTCAGACATCACCACTGCCTCAAGTGGCAGTATAGGCCACTCAGATAAGTGTGGCTCCCAGCAGTGGCACAGGCCACCGACAGCAATTTGGCTTTGTAGTGAAACAAAGTTGAGGATAGGGAGAAAGAAACAGATTATCAATAGATAATAGAAAGTAACAGAGAGATTATCAATAGATAATAGATATTATCAATAGATGATAGAAAGTAATAGAGAGATTATCAATAGATACCTCATCAGAAAACATGGAGTTCAGAGGGAAAATGGGACATTTTTCAAATAATGAAAAATATCAACACTAAATTCTCTAGCACATGAAAAGATCCTTTAGGAATGAAGAGACAATCTCTAGTGCAATGGAGTCATGACTATTATGGGGTAACCAACTGATTTTTTTTTTATTAAATCTAAATCTTGCTCCATAGGAGGATGTTCTTGCACTGTGTTACAGACCTAGTCAAAGGTCAAAGTCCCATGGCTGGGGAGGACATAGAAACTAGGGGTGAGCCTTCTACTCTTGTGTTGCCAATTTGGTATGGTGTCAAACTGACTCTTAAATATTTATCTTGATACCTGTAGACTAGTCCTATTCCTCAGCCGTGAAAAAGTTGGGGAAGAGACTCACGGTTGATCAAGGTGCTGAGTCCTCAGCACTGGACACTAAATGAGACATACATATCCCTATGCCAAGGACCAGAGAACATTATGGATGAGGAAATAAAAGGAATGGAAACATCAAACCATGGGGAGGAAGATTATGAAACACTGTCTTATGAGCATGATATGGCCCTGCCACTCATAAACTCGCAATAGTTGTGATTGCCTACACAGGCTGCATACAAGACTAAACCAGAAAACATTCCGTCAGAGAGAAGGACTCATGGGTCTGCTCCACCCAGGGAAGCTATAAACTGTCTAGGCCTGCTGAAGGAGAGGAAGTGATTGTCCTCAGAGATGTAGGCACTGGTGAGTTAGTTACTCATATTCCCATGGGTAGAGTCACATTCGTGCTAACATGCCTGCACCTGGCTATAATCAGAATGTTACAAACCAAAGTCAGAAGCAAAGCAAAAAGTCATGAAAATTAGATGTGAATTGAGGATTTTGCTAGCAGTGAGAGGAGGCTAAAGGAGGGTGTTAGGATGACTGTGACCAGAATGCATTATACACATGCAAAATTGTCAAAGCATAAATTATTACTAATGAAAAGAGAGAAGTCTCTTGCTTCAGCAAGACCAGTCACAGAGCCAGGAAATTAGCAGAAGAGAAATATGAATTCGGAGGATCTGGGGAAGATGGAGATGTGAAAAATCCTGTAGATCAGGAGACCATGGAACAGAAAAAGCAGAGTGAAATCTCCCATGAGCCTACAGCTTTTCCTCACTGTCATCTCTGGGAAGAAGGACCACTGGCCCAATGGCTATAAGCCACGGTTGCTCTGGTAACCCAGCACTTGCCTGCGCCACTGTGTCTGGGCTCTGAAGAGGTACCAAATTAAACTGCCAAATTTTCTGGCCTGCACCATGAAAAGTATTTGAATGTTTCGTGGAAATAAAATACTTTCTAGAAAAAGTGCAGGCAAATCTAGACATTCTCAGATGAAGGAAAACCGAGCTTGTAGAATATTATTTTAAGATATGTTACATTTGTTTATGCTGTGGAACATTTGTTTAATGATTAAAAATGTGTTGCATTCCTTTATGTTGCATTTGTTTAACTCTGTGAAGCTGTGTTACTTTGTCTGTCTAAAATACCTGATTGGTCTAATAAAGAGCTGTACAGCTGATAGCAAGGAAAGAGGAAGGAGAGGTGATGGTGGCAGACAAGAGAATAAATGGAAGGAAAAATCAGGGAGGAAAAGACCGAGGAACAAGAAAAGGAAGACACCAGAGGCCAGCCACCCAGCTGCAGGGATTTAAATAGGTCCTCGAAGTGGCAGGGCCATTGATTCATTTTATGATTTCTTTCATATATAACGCCATGAATGATATATCCAATAAAAACACATTAACATTTAATTTTCTCAACATTAAATAATATTTAACAATTTTTACTACATTAAATAATGCAATAAGTACAAAAGTGGAATGTCAGTTTTACAGGAGTTGAGCATGAGTTATTGTATGTATATAAAAAATATTATATGTATCATAATTTGTATGTATGCATATATGTGTATAGGAAAAATGTATAACTTGTACTTGAATTTTAAACCCATAAAAGAATAATTAAGCACTATGTTTACAGCATTTTGTCCTAAAATGCAACTCAAAGAAAAAAATCATGTAAAATTGGAAAGTACTTTGGAGTATAAAGTTAACATACACACAGCAACCACTCAAGCTGAGAACGACCCCATTGGCAGTGCAACACCAAACCCTTCTAATTGCAACCCCATCTTTGGATCCTTGAGTTAACTATTATTTCGACAAAGTTTATTCTTGACAAAGTGGAATGAATGGAAAATAGGCTTTACAATATGGTGTGGGACAATGGTTTGTACCCTGTCAATTATATTTTAAATAAATGTTGATTGGCTAGTAGCCAGGCAGGAAATATAGGCAGGGCAACCAGGCAGGAAGTAGAGATGGGACAATGAGAACAGGAGAATTCTGGGAAGAGGACGCAGTCCTGACCCAGCCACAGAAGAAGCAAGATGTGACTGCCTCACTGAATAAGGTACCAAGCCACGTGGCTAACATAGGCAAGAAGTTATAAGAGTTAATAAGAAGCCTGAGCTAATGGGCCAATCAGTTTATAACTAATGTAGACCTCTGTGTGGTTTCTTTGGGACTTAACAATTGCGGGAACTGGGCAGGAGAGAAAACCTCAGATAACAACAATAAATGATCTTAAAACAATTATTCATCCAACCATCCCTGGCTGGAGGGGGGTATTCCTAGACCTCACACTTTATGAACAGAAAACCTTAAAGTGAATGGCAGATATTAATGTGAAATGCACAACTGTAAAACCTCTAGAAAACAATCTGAAAAATCTTCACAAAACAGCCTTTCCATAGACACCAAAAAACAGTGTATTATGCAAGGATCCATAGAGGAGTGGAAACAAGGAGACAGATGATAGATAGATAGATAGATAGATAGATAGATAGATAGATAGATAGATAGATAGATAGATAGATGATACAAGATAAATAAGAATTTTGTAAGTCAGTTAAGAGCATGGTGGATACTCTGTCCCCAAGAATGGGAGTCACAGTAGGTGAAATATTCCCAGCTGTCTCTCACTGAGGGAGGCCTTCAGTGACGATTGCTCAGTCCCAAAGACTTGGTGTTTCATTAGTCCCAGTCTGTTGCTGGAAGCCCAGAAGCTTCCAGGAGATCTGCTGGTCCTTCCCCACAGTGAGAGCTTGAAAACTTCTGTATCAGCAAAGGGATCATCATCAGCAGCAGCAACAACAACAACAGGACAAATTAATCAGCAGCAAGAGGAAGGCCAAGGAGGGGAAGATGAGATGATCTTCCTCCACTATCCCATTTTCTGTACTGAGACTAGATGGCTCCGCCCACAATCATCACTGTGCTTCTTCAATCAAAGCAGTCAGGACTCTTCAGGTAAGGCCCATACTCAGGCAATTCTAATTTGTGGCAAGTTGACGTAAAGCTAAGTACAATAGGCAGTTTATAAAAGGAAGATTGAAAAGTAGACCCTCATCAAAATTTTGAATTTTTCCATAATAAAATATCCCCTAAGAGGATAAGAAGATAAGGTACACTTGGGAAAGATATTTACGAAGCATACATCCAACAAAGAAGTAAGGAGACTATATCAAGTACTTTCAAAAGTCAACAGATTTTTTTTAATCTAATTAGCAAATGGAAGAAGAATACACAAAGTTCCTATCACTGGGATTTGTAGCAGAGAACCATGTTCAGTATAACTATACATTATGAAAAGATACTAAAGCCAGAATGAAACATCACTGCTTGCTGATCGAGAAGGCTGAAAAAGCAATAATGGAACAATGAGAGAGTGTTACACTTCCGCAGGGAAAGGAATCGAATCCTGACTTGTCTGGAAGCCAGGCTATACCTGAAGCTGCAATAAGACAGCTCTAGAGGTTGAATAAAATAGCCTGACTTGAAGCTACTGTGCGGTGGGGATGGTCTCCCCTGAGGGTGTAGCAATCTTGTTCCTCCTAGAGAGCGGTTACCACTAAGCTCTGCTCCGTTCCCCTAAGGGAATGTCCTAGCAGAGCTATCCATTTCTTCTCCTCTGCTCAGCTCTGGCCCAAGATGTTGCTTCTTCTGCTTCACTCTGCTAAAGGGGAAGCCCCTGAGAAATGTAGCAATCTTCTCCGGCTCCGGTGAAAAGTTACTTTTTCCAATCCGCCCCTGAGGGAGTTTCCCAGCAGATACAATTATTTCTTCTGGTTTTTCTGCTCTGCTCTCCTAAGGGAACATCTCAGCAAAGGCTCTGTTTTTCTGGGCTGGTGAAAGAAGATCTTCACTCAAAACTTTTTTAATAAAGAGATTTATTTGGGGAGGAGTCCAGGAAAGTGGCTGCCTCTGCCAGTGTGGTGAAAGACAGCCAGCAACTGAACAGGCAGAAAGGCTTACATAGAACTTCTTAGGGGCTGAGTTTTCCCAGGGAGAAGATATTTTGCTCAGGGATTGGTTGGCTTAGTTGATCATGGGCAGAGTTGGCGCTGGTTGCAGGGCCAAACTATGTTGATTTCACTGGCCCTTTTTAGCTTTTTGACTCAAGTTTGGGGGCCAGGGCATAGCACTTTTACTGGCTCTGGTTCCAGGGCCAAAGTGTGTTTCTTTAGTTCTGTTTTCAGAATCAGGATGTGTTCCTTAGGTTCTGGGTTCAGGGCTAAACTGTTTCTTTCGTTGGCTTGGGTTTCGGATCCTGGATGGATTTCTTTCACTAGTTCTGGTTTCAGGGCCAGAGTAGGTTTCTTTGACTGGCTTTTTTACCCTACGGCAACAATCAGATAAGACTGCAGGGAAATGTATGATGTTTATTGCCGTGGACGGTGTAAGCAGCATGGGAAAAGGAGGCATATCCAGATTATTGCAAAACCAAACAAACCACTACAATAAGACCCAACAATCACACTGCTGGGCATCTGTCCCGGAGCAATTAACATAAAGTTCATACAATAACCTGCACATGAGAATTTGCAGCAGCTTTGTTCATAATATCCTGCAACTGGTAACATCTACAAGGTCCTTCCTTGAATGAATAGTGAACCAAACAGTTGTAGCTACTGAACTATTAGTCAACAAATGGAAAAGAACAGCCTTTGACAACCTGGATGTAATAGACAGAAATGATGGAGGAGGATCATCTGTCAAAATCTGTTGCTTTCATTGGTTAATTAATAAAGAAACTGCTTGGCCTTTGATAGGACAGAAAATTAGGTAGGCAGAGTAAACAGAACAGAATACTGGGAGGAAGAAGGCAGTGAAGCAGTCACCATGATTCTCCTCTCTGAGACAAATGCAGGTTAAGATCTTTCCTGGTAAGCTACCACCTCATGGTGCTACACAGATTATTAGAAATGGGTTAATCAAGATGTGAGAGTTAGCCAATAAGAGGCTGGAACTAATGGGCCAGACAGTGTTTAAAAGAATACAATTTGTGTGTTGTTATTTCAGGTAAAGCTAGCCGTGCGGGAGCTAGGTGGCAGGATGCAGCCCACCACTCCATCTACACAGAGACAAAAAATTTCAACCCCAAAGTTCTAAGCTCCATGACTCTATTTACGAAACAATGCTGGAATATGGGGCAATATTATAGAGGTCACACTTCTGCATTGTATCAGCAACCAGCCTCTCAAGCCACAACAGCAACAGAGGTGCTAAAAGCATCTTCAGCCTGGCTGTCTCCAGAGCTCAGGATATGCTGCTCCTTTCTTTGTAATTATGGAGATCGCCTGGGAAGAGGGGTCAATTCTAAACTAGTGACAGAGCTATGGATGTGTCTTTAGTGCTGCTACCCCAGAAAGAGAATGCTAATGAACGTCCCCCTCAGTTTACCTTAGGGGATAAAAGATGTTTGGAAAATAAACACGGGTGATCTTCAGGATTTGGATGGACCCTGAGACTCCCTTCCGATATTGCTCTGTGAACTATGTCTCAATTATTCCCGTGCCTCCACGCTGGTCCAGAGAGTTAGTTTATGTTGAGATCCGGGCCCCGACACTGGAAGACTGAGATTATTAGAATATATAGCAGATTGGCTAAGAGGTTGAGGAGAGCGGAGGTGGGAAAGAATGAAGCTTTGGGGAGACGACATGAGGCATACCCCATGACTGCCGTCAGTCGAGGTGATGACATTCAGTACGCTTCCTGCAGCTGTTGCCATGGGAGAAACTGAGCTGAGTCTGTTATTTCTCACAGCTGTATGTCCATCGATAATTACCTCAAAATTAAGCATTAAAAATTTAAAACCGCATAGGACATTGGAAGGAAAATGACTGTTGTTGGCAACCATAAGTACAAGAGCAATTATTGTGATGCTAGGACCAATCATTATTGCCTAGACACAGAGGGACGAGACCTGCTTTTCTGGAAAGCCCCCTCCACACACTGCCATTCTCTCCCATTCCTCCTCAGTCTTCGGTCAAAGGTAGTCTCAAGTCACCTTTCCCAACTCTCCCCTCCATCAACACTTTGTGTCTCCTCTTCCTCTTCGAGCTTTCCCTAGGGGCACTAGTTGTACATCGTTGCTGATGTTTCTCATGTTCTGGAAAGAATGTGTGCCGGAGGAGGGCAGAGGTCCAGTCAGTTTTCCTTCGCTGAAACACCCCCATTGCTTTACTAATGTCAGTCTTGAAACAGTGCTCAGCAAGTGTTTCGCAGTTGAGTTGCAAAATAGACTATTTGCACTGTTGGGGGAAGCTGCAAGGGTGAGCTAAGGATGTGTGTTGGTGTGAAGACAAAGTGAGGTGATGTTGGCACACACAGCTGTGTAGAAGGAGCTGCGGGCAGGCCTGCTTTTCATCCTGCCCGGCTCCCACATGGTTAGCTTTACACCCGAAATAACAACACACAAACTGTATTCATTTTAAACACTGCCTGGCCCATTATATCTTGCCCCTTCTTGGCTAACTCTCATATCTTGCTTAACCCATATTTAGTAATCTGTGTCCCGGTGTCTTACCGGGAAAGATTCAGCATGTCTGACCTGGCTGCTTGCTCCATCGTGTCTGACCAGAGAGGAGCAGCATGGCATCTGGCTCAGAAGAGGCATGGCGTCTGCCTTACTTCCTCTTCCTTCCAGCATTCTGTTCTGTTTACTCCACCCACCTATGTTCTAATCTATCAGGCAAGCAGTTTCTTTATTAATTAACCAATAGAAAGAAGACTCACCTACATCACAGCTGTGTGAGCAACTTCTAGCATGCAACAACAGAAAACGACCACCTCTTTAAGCTTGCAAGGCACTTGCACGACTATTACTACAAAGATACACAGTACCCAGTAGGAGAATAAGCAGAGGCCCAGTTTTACCAGTCGTGAGGGAGTACAAATCAAAACCAAATGAATTAGCGCATCATTTGGATGGCTATTATCAAAAAACAAAACAAAACATAAAAAATTAGCCAGGATTAGAAGATATCAGAATCCTCATGCTTTGTTGGTAGCAGTTAAATGGGACAAACACTCTGAAATAAACAAATAAAAAATTGGCATTTCCTGAAAACGTAATTTAAAATAACATTATCATACATTTTAACAATTTTGCTTCTAGTTACATATGCACAGCCCAGACTGAAAGCAGGTACCTAGCCAATATTTGCATGCCGTGCTCATAATCATCATCATCAAAAGAAGCCACCCAGATATCCATGGAGGATGCGTGGCTAAACAAAATGTCAGCAACATTTTGGCATACTAAAGGCTGGCATCCAGCCTTACAAAGGAAAGGCCCATGAATGGAAAAATGTAAATGACCCGTGAAAACATTGCACTGTGTGAAAAAGGGCCAGTGACGAAAAGCTGGAGACTGTATGATCTCCCTTGTAAGAGATGTCAATAGCTCAATAGCAGGCACAGTCACAGACATAGAAGGCAGAATGGAGGTTTCAGGAGCTGGGAGGACTGCAAAATAAAAAGGGCTCTGGAGACGGATGGTGGAAATAAATACAACAGAATGAAGGTCCATAATGCCACAGAGTCCACACACTTTAAAATACCTATGTGAGCCGGGCGGTGGTGGCACACACCTTTAATCCCAGCACTCAGGAGGCAGAGGCAGGCGGATCTCTGTGAGTTTGAGGCCAGCCTGGTCTACAAGAGCACATTCCAGGACAGGCTCCAAAGCTACAGAGAAATCCTGTCTCGAAAAACCAAAACAAACAAAAACCCAAAAACAAAAACAAAAAAATTCCTATGTGTATCCTTTACCACTATTTTTTGTATGTATGTGTTTATAATGTGTGGACGTGTGTGTGTGTGTGTGTGTGTGTTGAGGAATACTATTTTCAGGTGTGTGACTTTTGTTTACACTGCATTTGTTTAAATCTGGGAAGCTGTGTTACTGTGCCTGTCTAAAACACCTGATGGTCTAATAAAGAGCTGAACAGCCAATAGCGAGGCAAGAGCAAGAGTAGGCGGGGCTGGCAGGCAGAGAGAATAAATAGAAGAAGAAATGAGGAAAAGGAGCAATGAGAGAACATGGAGAGGACGACATCAGGATCCAGCCACCCCAGCCACGCAGCTACACAGCCACCCAGCCACCCAACTACACAGCAAGTCACGGACAAAGAAGTAAAGAAAGGTATATGAAAACAGAGAAAGAAAGAAGCCCAGAGGCAAAAGGTTAAGAAAAGCTGGGAAGAAACACTCCAAGCTAAGGCTGGACATTCATAAGTAAGAATAAGCCTCTGTGTGTGATTTATTTGGGAGCTGAGTGGCAGCCCCCCCCCCCAAAGTCAAAAGAGCAGAAACAACATACAGCATGTGAGTGCATACTTGAAGAGCAGAAGATAACCTTAGAAACTGGTCCTCGCCTTCCACCTTTGAGACAGGTTCACTTATTAGCTGCTCAGTAGCCCAGGAGAGCTAGCTCACAAGCGTCTGTCTCCTGCCTTTCCCTCCCATGCAGCCACGGGTATCTTGGGATTCCAGCATGGCTCCCACACCAGGATTTATGGGGGCTTTGGGGATTTGGGACCTCATGCTTGAGGAGCAAGTGCTTTCCTGAACTATGCTTTTCAAGTTAAAACAGAATAAAACACCAAAAATCAAAACCGACCCACCAAACGAACAAACCAAACCACACCCTCCAACCTTCACGGTATCCACATCATATATACTTGGTAAATGCTCGGCTGCAAGGTGGGTGCAGGAGTCATCTCAGAACAAGATGTGTTTCTTGGAAATAAATTATAGCTACTTATACGAACACCAGTTTCATTCCTTGGTAAGATCAAACAAGTAGACAGGGGAGTGCCCGTGTCAGGTTACGTAAGGCGCCACTGGAATGAGAAGGGCCTGGCTGCAGAAAAGGATGTCCCCTCAGGAAATAATGTGCTCTCCTGGCTTCCTTCTGCTGGGAAGAAAGAGCTGAGCTGGCTCCAGAATCACAGCATTCGATTACGTTCTGGGAAAGAATCAATACTAACTATTCAAATGCCTCAAGCCCAGCTTTGTAGTTTATTTAACAGGAGTTATGAGAAGAAAATTGGAGAATTCAATAAATGAAGTTCTCCCCTCTGATTCCCTCCAGGAAGAAGAGTCGTCTTCACTAACAGAATTGGGAATGGACTTACTGGAGAACAGAGTCCTTACTTCTAAGGGTATTTCCACCTCGTGGAGGGAGGGACAGCGTTCCAAGACAGAACCAGAGCATCCAAGGGAACAAGTGGAGCGGGACTCAGGCTTGGGAACAATTGTGCTGTTTGCTTAAATTAAAAAATTCACTGGCAAAGTTTTTAATAAAATTGGTTTACATGTGGATTATACTCATAAGACCCCTAGTGTCAAGATCTCAAACACTGTCTTTATCCTAGAGAGTCCCCTTATACTCTTAAGCCAAAGTTTCCTCTAGACACCATCACTATTTTAACGCCTATCACTGCAGATTATTTTGCTTGTTTTGTGAGCTGCCGGAAAATAAATGGAATCATATTGCGTGACTCCTCTTTTAATGTATCGGAATGTTTTATTCAACTTAATGATTTTGCAGTTGGCTCATGCTGATGCGGACATTTGTAATTTGTTCTTTTTTACTGCTGACTACCGTTCCCTGGATAACCAAACAGCTAATAAGCATATGAGAAGTCCTTGATATCAGTAGTCATCAGAGAAATACAGACGAAATCAATGCTGATGTCTAAATGACTCAGCTCGAAGGCATACGACAATGCCAGTGTTGACTAGCAAGCAGATCCTGGGGTGGGAGAAGGTGGAGTCACCTCCCTGCAAGACAATCTGGCAGCTTCTGAGATCAGTAAACCTCATAGCCCCACGATCCTATTCCATTCAGACATCACTGTAGAAAAATGTTCATAGTGACTGTGTGGATAATGGGCCCAAACCAGAAACCCAAATGTCTATAGACAGGAGAGTGGCTGTATAAAAGGAAGAACCCTGGGCACTGCAAGTGTCTAACACAGTGGCTGTCACATTGTGTTCCAAAGTGTCCAGTTACATAAGCGGGAAGCCCCGAGTAGAAGACAAAGTGACTAATTTATGATCCCTCATCACTGGGGTTAAGAGCTTGTGCCACACAGTCAGAAAGTTCCATACTTGAATCCCAAGTCTTATTTTCTGTGTGTTCTTGAGCAAACCCGGGTCTCCCACCATAAAAGAGATTTGCGTGGGGCAAACACTAAAAGTGCCCATGGACAAGCATCAGGAGACCCCGTGAGCACAGGATGGGTGGGAAGGGTGTAGGGCAAGATCCCGCTTTTAAGACGTTTCAAATTGATGTCCTCTATCATTAGCGTTATTGTGAATGCTCTAAGTGTAGGAAGAACAGAAAGAAAGTCCCAAGTAAGTATAAAGCGGGTCATCCAAGATGTGCTTTGGGGATAAGGAGGAAGATGCTAGCTTAAGGGAGAACATTCTCGTCAGATTTCTGTAGACTTATAGAGCTGTTACCATGACCAAATCATCAGTAAGAGGCAACATAATGTACTGAAAGACATCAAGTTCGAAACTTCAGAGCCTTGGGTTTGAATCTAGGGTCATCCATTGAGGATGAGAGAGAATTTTAGATAAGAAATGAAATCCTTCTAAGTCTGAAAATCGCTGTTTGTGTGTGATGACAGATCTCTCAAATGGTTGTCGTAGATAGCAAAGTGCTTAGGAAAAGGTGAGCACAATAGCAGCTCTCCCAGGCATGGATAATCACACTGCCTGAGAAGCTATGTCTAATCGTGTTTCAGGATGAAGCTGGCACGCGTCTTTCCAGACAGAGAGCGCAGTGACCTCCAGCAATGGCTCTTAAATAGCTGTTGGTCACTTCAAGGATCTAGGAGTCCCTGTAGCCAGGAAATAAGCACGTGTGGAAAACTGCACAATTCTACTTCTAAATGGCCTCAAACAATATGTGGGGCTGCTGCCTCCGAGTCCTGTGTGAAGAACTTGGCCCCATGTGAACAAAGAGGTCAGCCAACCCCCAACAGGCAGGCCTCGTACTAGCCAATAATCTGCTATTTCATTTTTGCTGAATAGCATGAAGGAAGAGAACCCAATTGTGAGAGCAAACTGAGTTTTAAGAAAAAAATCACTTTTCTCTGCGATGGCATTTTTTTTCTCATTCTGTTTACAAAATCCCAAGCCCCGGGAATATCTTCACCTATCCAGCCTGTAGCTGGACTGCAAGAACCCCACTGCTGCCGCCTCCATATAAATGGTGCTGTGTGCCTGTCAGCAAACCCACACAGGGTCACAGAGTCATCTGCCAAGCCCCCAAAGGCTGCTGTGCAGTTCCTGTCCCCAACTGGACATCTACTCAGTATACTCAAAATACCCTGTCATCACATTGCCCCAAGGCCCAGTTGACCAGGGGATTTTATATATATGATGAACATCTCTGGCACCATCTCAGTCAGAGCCTCCATCTTGCCAGGGCACTAATATATTATATACATATATATAAATTAATATAATATATATTTACCCATATGGCTTAAGACTACCTATTATGAACAATCTGAATTTTATGAAAGTGTGATGTGGGAAAAATAGCCTTCTACCACTTGTCTTTAGAAACTTATGTATTTTTTAAAGAAAGTCAGCTCCCTTTCATCATTTCAAACCTGATAAACCCACGGATATGCCTCAGATTCCTGTCATTTCACTTTCATCACCGTCACTTTTTGTATCCCAGTATTTACTGCCTCTCCTTATCTCTCCACCTCCCATCTCCTACCCTCCCTAGGCTCCAGGTAATCCAGCCCCGCAGTGACCCCTGCCAGCTTCCTTTGCTACTCCCTGCCAGGTGGGCTTAGACAGTGGAAGGAACAGGTTCAAATCAGAGTAGGGGAAAGGTCATTCCAGCCCCTCCCTGCCTCACTTCTATGACAGAGGTGGCCGCTTCCATCCAAAAGCAGTCTGTCACATGGTCTCTGAACACAGCTCTCCCCAGGCTCCACAATACTGGCACCCAACGGGACAGAGAGTGGCAGCAGCTTCCCGTGCTCCTGGGTGTCCAGGGTCCTTTCCCTTCCCATGCAGCATCCTTTGATGAACATCTCCGGCACCATCTCAGTCAGAACCTGCATCTTGCCGGGGCGCTAATGATAAACTCATCCCCCACATCACTCTCTTGGGAAGTATTATTTATTGATTTCCCTTCCTGTATCAGACAGTGTTAAGTGCTTCCCCTACAAGAAGCTGCCCAGCTTCAACAATAGCGCCATAAGGAATGTGCTGTTTTACAGATGAGAGGTCAGACTTTACAGTTTTGAATGTCTTTGCTCAGTAAACACAAGCTGTAAGTGGCAGAATTGGGACGAGAAGCCAGCTCCTTCGACCTTAAATCCTACTCTGAACATTACGAGCAGCTCTCAGTGGTGCCCATCAGAACGACCTGAGCTGTTCCTTCAAGATCCAGATCCTGAAACCCTACCCAAGGTGCCTTGCCAAGAAAAGAAACTCTAAGCATGTCTAGCTTTTAGGTTTTTGAATCAGGGTCCCACTATGCAGCCCAAGCTAGGTGGAAAAAAAAATTATGTCCTTCGGGAAATCCCACATCACCTGCCTCTGTAATTAAAGTACTAACTCCTCAGGCACCATAACGACAGGGGCCTAACTCTGAGGCTTTAACCTGAGCAGTGAAATTGACTCGGTGTCAGTCCAGGCTCGCAGGAGCAGTGTGGAGGAACTGGCCACCTACAGGACGGGCTGGCAGTGAAACAGCCCAGCGTGGGCAATTGTAATCAGTGCAGCTAAGCAAATTCTCCCTTCTGCTTCTCAGATCGCACGAAAGCTGTTAAGGATGTTAGTGAAAAGCTAGCGGGAGAAGAGGAAAGGGGAGCCTGTCAAAAGAAGCAGGCGTGGGGGCTTCATTAAGTACTTCCCATATAAACAGGAGGAAATGAGTTTGACTCTCCGCCTCCAGTGTTAAAAAGTTGGGCACAGATGTATGTGCCTATAATCCCAGAGCTTTGGTCTGGCAGCTTATGAGTCCCAGGCTCACTGAGAGACCCTGCTTCAAAAAGTGTAGAACGGACAGCAATCAAGAAAGACCCTCAAAGTTGACCCCTGGCTTACACACACACACACACACTTTTTAAAAAGAAGCAGGCAATAGAAGACACAGCAGTGGGAAACCAGTGTCTTAAGGCCCAAGAGCGTTCTGGATGAGGACTCTTATAGCTTCTCTTATTGTTTCTTCCCATTGCCTCATTAGTGACTTCTAGCAATTACTGAATATGTAATTAGACTCAGTCTGAATTAGACTCTGCAATTGCAGTGGTGCATCCCCAGGCCCTCATAGAAAGAGCGCTAAAACTACCAGGAACCAAACAGTCTTTCTTGCATTCTCTCGCTTCTCTTTAAGGCTGCGCTCACTGAAACTGGGGTGATCTTTCCAGAATGCGAACCTAGCTTCACTCACCTTATGACTGAGTGCCCCTTATGTTGACTTGGGTGCAGCATTCTCCACTAAGTATGCAGGTCTCTGCACAGCCTAGCCAACATTCTTCTCTACAGAGTCCATGCAAACAGACCTACGCCCTCCTCTGTTCTGGGGACCACACAGGCGATGTTACTGTGTCTCCTCCAATGAAGACCATTTGTCTTGTACCTAAATAATGTCTACCCATCCTCAAGTGTCATTTCCTAAAGGATGCTCCGCCTGAGACGTTGTGACCTCTTGGCACCCACCTTTCTTAGGACAGCTCCTTACAACTATCACACTTTGCACACTTTCTGATTGATGTTAGTCATTCTGGTAAACACACGGAGATGAGGATTGTGCCCTCAGAACTCTGCATAAGCCTGGCCCACTACAGACACTCAAATCACTCAAATGTAGACTAAGTGTATGAATGATTTAATGTCTACGTACGGTAACACTGGGGCAAAGGTTTTCAAGTGTCATTGTGTGGTTGTCATGGAATGAATACAATAGCCACAGCAAGCAGGTGATTGTTGCTTAGGAAGGCCGAGGCATAACAAGGGAAGCAGGAATAAGGGAGACTGCATGCACAGCACTCAGGACCACACAATCCACTCAGAGGAGAGTCCAGGCTTCCTGAAGCCCCAGCATCCACTCTAACGCCCAGCAACATGCCTAAAAGGTCAGTGGTGCTTGGGTATCCTTTACTGAGTTACAGTGAATTTATAGATGTATTTAGAACCTATTCATATCCATAGTTAGGAAGCCACAATACTGAAGAAAATTGCTGTCACCACCCAAGTCCAGATTGAAATTAAAATGGAGAAACAAAGAGAACAAACTTGAAGTTTTGTCAGTGAACCGAAAAGATGACATTAACGCAAAGATCTTTGATCGCCTCTTGAGAAATATTTGCAGGTTAAATTTGCTGCTGATTTCTACTGTACAGCACAGTCTTCTACAGTATCGATGATGGGGGAAAGCGTTCATGTTATTCAGATGTGCAAACTGGATCCAGCAAGTAAAAAATGTTCTTTTCCGTGGAGTCCCATTTACGATGCCAACTTTACTTCCCAAAGCAGCTTGGGAACACCTAACAAGGGCATGGCACTCTGCCAGACAAGAGGTGGGAGGTGTGGGGATAAACTACAGAGCTCTGGCTCGTCAGGGTCTTCACATACTAACGGAGGAGACAGAAAATCAATCAGAGTGATAAAAACTAACACGTGCCATGTGGCAAGTGCACATTTTGAAACGTGAAAAGATGGCACCTCTTCCATCCTGAAGAAGCATCATCAAGGTGCAGAGGTTTGGGGAATCGGGAGTAACTCACAAAGAAGAGCCTCGAGGTCCTAACACATCCTAGAGGCAGGCAGTTAGCTCCTGAATGAGAAAAGTAAAGCCTCCCCACACACAATTAATAACAACAACAATACTTCTACTAGTTAACGACAAACCCAGATTGAAAACCCCAAGCTTCCTTCTAAGGAGGTGCCAGCACAACTCTGCCCTTGGCCATATTCTATAGTTCTTTCGTGTTCCCCAGCCATTTGGGGGTGGAGGTGGGAAATCATGCAAATTTTTATTTACTGTTTATAAAGTAGTTCTCCTCTTCTTGCCTCCTGTGAAGCTACAGCCCATCCACTTCAGATTAGCCCAAATGCTTATCTGCTTTGTAATGCCCACCCTCTTCGCTTTCTAATGCTCAAAGTCTCAGTGTTCTCTGGCCCCAATCCTCGACTTCAGCCTGACCCTCCTCACTGTCTCCTGTCTCTAGTTTCCAACTATGTGCAGACTTCTTCCGTCCAGTCTTGATCCCCCTTACCTCAGGGCCTCAATACAGTGCTCTCTTCACCAGAAACCTTTCTCCTGCTCTTTTACTGATTTCGACTCCTCAGTCCATTACCCTGCCCGTAGACAAGGTTAGCCCTTCTCTTTTCTTTATATGTATATGTTGTTCTGCACTACGTTGCCTGTTTAAATCTGTACTGTGTACTAGACACGAAGCTATAAGAGACCATTCATTCCTGGGTTAGGCAGGCGGCCTAGATAGCTAGAGCAAGGGCACGTAAAGACTTAGCATTCTATAACTGTTCTATAAGCAAAAAATTATTTGTTCCTTTTACATCTAAGTGGAGTTTCAGGTTTGTGACAGCTTCGCTCCTCATAGTCACATAAAAACACGGAATGAGGGAAGCTCCACCATCAACAACGGCTTCCCAGTGCTAGGAAGTTCTGTGACCTTCCACAGAAGCTCGCAGTAAAGTCTTCTCCTTTGTCCCTTTCCCAGTTGAAGGAATTTGCATCACAGGGTATAAGTACCAGGAGTGCGTGGCTATATGGGCTACAGTCAGACATAGACATACCCTATTTTACTGTGTGGGAAGTACTTAAGTGGACACATGAATACCTGTCTTGGGATATTGGGGTCCTTTGGGGTACCAGCCCCTTAGACCCCTTCAGGTTCTGGATAAAACGCTATGCTGGTGAGGGAACTAACTGAAAAAGATCTGAGGGTGGAATGAACTCTCCACCACGTGCTTTTTGCATCCCTTTCTTTAGTGTTGTGCTCCGCTGCAAGGGTTTCCAGTTTATGGACACATAAAATCCGCAATTCTCCAGCTTAGAATTGCGTACAAGCCTGGAATTGTTCAGGGTCAGAGAAAAAGATAAAAGTTTACACAAAGTAGTAACTGTCAGCCTTTCTTTGTGGCTCAAAGCCTCCAAGAACTTCTTAAAGGGGGGGGGGATCATTAGGGAAATTCAGGAGATTACATGTGCTTTATTTTCTTAAATGTGACTAGGTAAATAAGCTAAAAGTTATAATCAGTAAAAAATCAGGAGCAAGGCAAGAATCATCTTTTCCTCAGTCTGCTGCTTTTGCCCCGGTAGGTGGAGGTCTTGTCGGGTAACTAGGCAACGTACGTAAACAAACAGGAGGCATGCGACCTTTGAACCTTTGGTTCGTGTTAGCACTTTCGCTAAATGTTAACTGGCTTAAAGGGAACCTTTTGACTTCTAAGGATTACACCGGATGCTATCTGTCTCTCAGGGTCAAATACTAGCTGTAAATTTCTTGCTTCAGTAGACTGAGATAAAAATAAGTACAAAGAGTTAAGGATTTGTTTTAAGGTTAACGCGAGATTAGCTTGGGCAGCACTTTCCTATCTGCTGGGAGAGCGAATCCAGGACACATTTGTTCTTTATCTCTCTGAAAGCCATGGCTCAACAACTTCAGACACGCCGAAATTCCAGTCCTTGGGCATCTGTGAATGTCTCAATTGAGGCCTCTTTGCCTGAACGCTAACACTGACCAACTGTCTACCAAAGGAGATTAGTACAGGGAGGCAGACTTCTAAGTTTACACAAGGAGCTGGGGGAGAGACTGTGATTACTTTCTTGCCAGAATCACGATGGCTGGCAAAGCGATCCAATATACCAATGCACAGCGGAAATTGTGTCCAGTAAACAATAACCACGCTGTCGTGCTGTAGGAAGAGTCCCCAAGCTGTAACGTGAGGGAAAGCTCTTTGCACGAGAAATCCGCCATGAGGAGAGCTAACACAGTCAGAAGACCATATACCTCACTGCCTTGCTAAGTAAAGTCTATCTCCATGAGACATGCATCTCTGATAGGTTGACCTCTGAAGTACTTGCTGATCTCTTATGGCATAATTCTGCAGTCCACAGCATTAGGGTTTCTACTACTATTAGAAACAACTCTTAAAAAGGAAAAACATTTCATTGGGGGGGACTTACAGTTCAGAGATTTAGTCCATTATCATTAAGGCAGACGTGGTGCTAGAGAAAAAGCTGAGCATCCCACATCTTGATCCCACAGGCAACCGGAAGTGAACTGAACTAGGCATAGCTTGATCATCAGAGACCTCAAAGCCTGCCCCCACCATGGTACAAATCCTCTAGCAAGGCCACACCTCCTAATAGTGCCACTCTCTATGAGTCCATGGGGCTAATTACATTTGAACCACCACAATGCCCCAATAGAAGGGGCAGAGGACATCTACTAAAAACGATCATTTTAAATCATGTGTCATTTTATGAAGAGATCAGTGTCCAAACTCTAAAACTCTAAAAACTCACTCTTCCCTTTATTTTATTTGCAGTGTTTCAATATCTAAACAACTGGCTTCAATAAAAGGTAAGGCATGGAATGGCTGAAGTGTGTGTGTGTACTGCTACATAACAGCAGGCCAAGAGTTACAATTAACAGGATCAAGAATGCCTGAGATGTGATAAACTTCTGGATAAACCATGAAATGTCCATGAAACTCTTTCTCTCTCTTTGTCATTTGAACTTAAACACTTTGAGTGTTTAGGGAGCAGCAATATAGGGTAAGAACATATGTGTATTTTGTACTAAGGTAGTAAAGGTAGTAAAGCATTAGGGGAATTGTTGGCCTGGGGAATAAGGAATAGGGTCTTACTAACTATCAGTACTGCCTACACTATCCATATGCTTGGGCAGATGTGTGTTCTACAAGCCTCCATCTTTTCACTTGCAAAAGCCACTTATATGAGGAGAAATTCTAGAACGAGGTGATTCTTAGCCCTCATAGTGTTGAGAGTGGTGTTTCTATGCTACTAACTTTTGGGGACATCACCAAACCCAGTGCTTAATGTTTAGTGTCCCGTGGTTTAGAGGAAAGCAGGAAACAAATGTGGAAAATGACTGAAGTTTTCAGTTCAGTTTAACACACAAATTGCGTGTTTTCTGAGTCCCACAACATACCACGACCTGAGAAAGATTGTAAAAGTAATTGCAATGTTATCACTGACCTCTGCAAACATACATCCCTGAACCTGCTCTATCCTGCATGATAGGTACGAGCCATAGAGAGCAGTGATTAACTTGAATAGAGATTTTAAAACTGAAAGAAACTGATAAATAGGAGTTATAAAATCTCTTATGAACTTAGTATTAACTACCTGTTGAAAATTTTAATATATTGAGTTGAGTAATATATATTATTAAAATCAATTTCACTCTTTTCTTTTCAGTCTTTTTAATTTGTCGCTGGGAAAGTTTTAAATTAAGACTGTGGCTTGCAGTGTATCTATCTCTTTGGGCAACAGTGATCTAAAAGGCAACTGAGATGGTACAGAGTTTCAAGTGTGACAATTATTAAGATTTTATGGTCAGGGAATAAGAGAAGTGAAACAGAGGGACCTGTTGCAGCTTCTGGGGGTAGAAAATAGTCCTGAAGGATATGTACAGCTGCCTGAAAAGCGATACTTGGAGGCAGTGGGCATTTGAGAAAAGAGCCAGTTTGGCTTTCTGACTTTGGGGAAGTTACTTAGTCTCCTCATGCCTCGGTTTCCTCATCTGTAATCTGGGCCTACCTCAAAGGATGGACACAAGCGCTAAGTGAGCTGCATCACATCCATTCCCCAGGGAGGAGCATCCACTGCTGTGACCTCCAAGATGGCAGCATTGCTCTGACGTCATTCACTGTTCCAGGCCCAGAACAGATGCTGGGTGTTCCATACTTGTGAGATACAGAGAGTAAGAATGAACGGCATGTGGTTCAAAATTCATTGCAATGGGATATGAAAGAGAAGGGGGTCACACGGAGAGTCTGGAAGAGCTATCCTCCGACATCCCCACCCCCAAATCCCAAAGACAAGAGAGCCAATGAAAGATGCAAACCTTTGCTTTTCTAACCCCACACACACCCTTTCAATATGCTTCACATATTAAATCACAAGACTGTAGGAAGCAGACAATGAAAAAGTTAGGCAGCAACCTGCTGGTTTATTAAGGAAGAAGAAAACTGTAAAGACAGGGCATGAAAAAGACTCAGAAAAATATCATCAGTGTCTTTAGGACAAACAACTCTTTGCTATCTCCTATTTTAAATATTCCTAGGTCTGTTTTTTGCCATGAATATATGCTAGCTTACCGTTGGGAGAAAGATGCAGGCGGGCTGTCTTTCAAGAGAGGTAGGATAAGAACGTGAAGTCAGATGGTCCAGATGGAGTGCCATTCAGAGAACAGCCAGACTTGAACTCCACCAGAGCTGGGAAACGCCTCGCTTGTACAACCTGCGTGGATAACCTTACACAACATATTCCAAAGAAGTTGATATTTCTGTCAGCTTTCAGACAAATCCTTAAGCCTTTCACACCTCATCTCTTTGTGATTTTTACGATTCTTAATATCTCCAAGTGAAGGTCTCCAATGTGTAAAACTAAGACACAAATATTACCTGCCCCTGTGGGTTTGAGGACACATTAAATAAGATGATATTTGAAAGGCACATGGAACATATGGAGTAACAAAGGAAGGTGCCTGATGTTATTAACAGACTCACTCAGAGCCTGAGAATTACCCCTTCCTCATCAGGCTGGCATGTCCAGTATATATACCACTACCTTCTGTCCTCCAAGAACAGCCTCAGACCCAGCAAAGCTCTTTCTACACCATAACCAGCTAGTCTTGATTACTGATGAATAAATCTATCAGTCCAAATTATTCATGCATTTTTTTCTAAAGAATTAATGTGTTTTATCTAGGCAACTACCTCTTTAAAACAAGACTGTGTTTACATAGAATTCATTCTTGAGCCTATTAAATGTGAGGTTAATGTTATTAAAAATGGAGCAAGGCGAAAGAAAGTACCACTGCATGTATGCACATGGGTTGTATGATCTTTTGCTTGTATTCTGACAAAGAAAGCTTGCCTGGAGATCAAAGGGTAGAGGTAGCCACTAGAGAGCCATAGAGGCCAGGCAGTGGTGGCACACACTTTTAATCCCAGTATTGGAAAAGAGGAAGCAGAAAGATCAGGAGTTCAAGGCCACAAGACTGAACCAGTCTAAAAGAGAAACAGAGGTTGGTGGTGATGGCTCACACTTTTAATCCCAGTACATGGGAGGCTTGTGTCTTTAATCCCAGCATCAGGTATATGGAGACAGGAATATAAGGTAGGTAGAGATAGAATCACCCCCATTCAGTCTGAGGATTTGTAGAGATGGGAGGACCCATTTGGTTTGAGATTTCATGGTGGCTGGCTGCTCAGCTTTTCTAATATTTCAACTTTCATCCTTGATATCTGCCTTTGGGTTCTTATTGTTAAGATTAATTCATATTGTGCTTCACACATGGGCATGCACAAACATATGGGCAGACAGATCAGGAGTTATAAGAATATGCTCATCCCCCAGTATTGAGCAGTACATGTTAGACACTTGAGGAGATAGAAACATGGGCTTCTGGGAGCGGCAGGGGTTGGGGGAAGAGATGGTTAGGGAAGGGGTAAAAAAGAGCAAAGAATAGAGGGGGCCTTCCAAGACTGTTGTCCTAGGAAAGTTGGCATGTTGGATCTAGATAAGCAGACACTACAAGCAGAAAGCACAACTCAAAAGAGCACAAAACTGATAACCTATAGCCAAATGGGAGTCCAAGGAGGAAAAAAATTAAAATAAGTTTTACGGCCATTCACTCAAAAAAAAATTTTTTTTTGCAAGCCCACTGCTTTGTGTTTGGTGCCCTCGAAAGTGTTACAGATTCAATGGGAAGCAAAACACACACACACAGTTCCCTGAGTACCTCGGTAGCTCCTGTGTTTGGCGTTTCCAATCCCAGCTCCCCTGTTAATTAGTAGCCTGCCATGAACAAGGTCCTAACTGTTCTTCACCCATGAAATGATAGAGTCAGGGAGAAGCCTAGCATTTGTGGATTTGGAAAGTCAACATAGACTGGCAAGGGTTGTCAAAAAGTAAAGACAGCGGTTTGCCTCCCACAGGTCTTTAGTGCAATCTGTATTAAAATTCCAGCAAGGTTTCTGAAGACAGGTGAGATTATTCTAAGCCTTATTCGGAAAGAAAAGGCCCCAGAATAAGCAAACAAGGGCCTAGAATAACCAAAGCAGTGTTGACAAAGGGTGAAACAACGAGAGCCACTCTCCATTGGAGAGACGCTGTGGTTACAGAGACTGCACAGTTTCTCCACGTCTCCTAGTCCCCACTGCCGATTTGTAGGATTATTTCCTGTGCTGCTGTGCTTAATTCCCGAAAGTTCTCAGCTGAGAAGAGAGGTCTACACCTTTAATCCCTACACCATGGAGGCAAAAGCAGGTGGATCTCTGAGTTCAAAGCCGGTCTGGTTTACAGAATGACCTCCAGAACAGCCAGGGCTGCACAGAGACCGTGTCTTTATAAAAATAGCCCTTTTGTATGCCTGAATCTTGAAGTCTTCTGCCTGTTTTTCTCTAAGTTTTGGTATTACATTAAGGTCTTTGACATCTCTGTTTTTTTTCTCTGCCGTGTGGGTTTTTCCCTTCTTTTCTTTTTATTTGAATGGGCCTTTTTCCCCCCTGCATGTGTTATGTATCATGTGTATGTCTGATGCCCGTGGAGACCAGAAAAGGGTGTTAGATGCCCTGGACCTGAATTTATAGGCAGTTGTGAGCATCCTTAGTCATGGGGATACAAGTAAGAGGCAGACTGAGATATTACTAACACCCAGAAGTGGGTACCATGAAAACAACGACAAAGCCATACACTGATAGAAAAAAAGCTAGACTTTATATGCATTATTAAATATATAAAAGCCAAATACATAGGTATAGACATATGTATTCTCATGATTATTATTTATTTGTCTACTAAATCATAAGATGCCTATGAGTAGAGATCACATCTACTCTTGACACCTCAGTGTGCTGACCCTTCCTCTAACTGAGCATTCTTTGAATCCCTGATGGTTGCATATTGTCTGAGCTGAACACTGTGAGATTTCCTTCCTCTTTGTCTTACTCAACCACTCAACAGCATTGGCCAGCCCTGCTATGCAGCAGACATTGCTGCTGGTATCATGAACGTAAGGCTTTTGTCTTCACGAAGAGCATTGTCTCATTAGAGAGAAAGGTAAACATGCCATAGCTGTAGGGGGGATTGTTTTATCCTTGTAGATTTATTGGTGACTAAGGGAACTTAGCACATAGAGTTGTTCAAATGATTCCCATTGCCTCTCTCTGTGTGCATCGGGCACTGCCCCTGGGAAGGAATTAGCACTGCCCTCTCCACCACTGATCTTAAATCAAAAAAACTAACCGGAACATCACAGTGTTTGAGAAACAGACATGATGTAGCTATATGTTGTATGAGGAGCACGGGTCCTTTTGCACGGGTCCTTTTGTTTCATCCCAGCTGCCCAGCTAGCTTATGCCCGAAATAATCACACAGAAATTGTATTAATTAAATTGCTGCCTGGCCCATTAGCTATATCCTCTTATTGGCTAACTCTCACATCTTGATTAACCCATTTCTATTAAATCTGTGTATCACCATGTGACTATGGCTTACTGGCAAGATTCTAACCTACGTCCGTCTCAGGCCGGAGATTCATGGCATCTTGCCACACTGCCTTCTTCCTTCCAGAATTCTGTTCTGTCTTCCCGCTTATCTAAGTTCTGCCCTATCAACTAGACAAAGGCAGTTTCTTTAATAACCAATGAAAGCACCACAAATACAGAAGGACCTCCTACACCAGCTCTTATTACCTTAGAGGTTACCCAGGCATCATTCCCCTTTATTATATTCACATAAAATGATGCCATATCTAACACAAGATAGAAACTGCACAAGAGTAAAACTTGAACTTTTTACATGAGGTATCTCTAATATCAAAAGCTAAACTCAACACACAGCAGGTGCTTGGTAACTATTTGTTGGATAACTGAAATTACATCTCAGAAAACCAAGGCTTAGTGATGTAAGGGGCTTTCCTAGGGAAGTCACATGCAAGCAGGTGTCAAATCTTAGCCTAACTTTAACTCAAAAGCTACGAAGGGAAATTTCATTCTTTATTGTTTAGAGATACAGGATCAGATAGCCCCAAATCCAACTCTAAGAAAGGGCAATGCGCCCAAGCACTGGCCACACTGACATACACATTGCATGCTTCTTCCGCATGCTCCCTCAGAAGACACAGCCCTGTGTCTGCACAAAGCGTCATATTCCTCTTCTGAGCCTCCACTCTTCATTTCTTCTTGCACAGCTTTGAAGAAAGGCTCAGACCTAGAGAAGGCCATGGCTACCATCGCTCTGATTTTCAGGAACTCTTCTGACCCCGACGGCAAGGTTGGGAGAGCCACTGCCAAAAATCTGCTGCAAACCCAATTTAGGAATTTCACAGAGGTGAGAGAATTAGCCGGCATGAATAAGCAAAACTCACACCAAACAGCAAAGAAATCCAGCCCCAGGATGCCGTCATAATATTTCAATCAATAAACATTTACTGAGGGGGCTGGAGAGATGTCTCAGAGGTTAAGAGCATTGCCTGCTCTTCCAAAGGTCCTGAGTTCAATTCCCAGCAACCACATGGTGGCTCACAACCATCTGTAATGGGGTCTGGTGCCCTCTTCTGGTAACACAGACAGAATATTGTATACATAATGAATAAATAAATACTAAAAAAAATAAAAAAAATAAACATTTACTGAGCTTCTCCTGTATGTAAGCTGTCCACTGGATTTGATGAACAAGCTAACATGAAGGCATTGTGGCCCACGGCTGCAGTTTCAGCTGAGTACAGGGTATGGTGAAACACTGGGACCATGTTGGGGTGAGAAACCAAAGAAGGGATTCTGAGCATTAGAAAATGAGTGATACCAATATGAGCAATAGTTAGCTATTATTTTCATTTTTTTCTGATGGCTTCTACAGTTGGCTAACCTGATGTCATGTGTATATGCTTATACTATGAGCAATACTGACCTATGGCAATGTTATAAGAAACAAAGAAGGCTACATCCAAGCCTAAACCACCAATATTCACTCACAGGTAGGACAAAAAATGTATAAAAGTTGTCTATAAGTTTCTAGTATGCTCTGAGATATTAAAAGGATAATAACTATTGTATATATCTTGGTTTTAGCATACAAAATCATATAAGATACTATCAAAGTGTCTCTCAGGAGTGTGACTGATGGAGGTGGGTCATCTTTCTATCTGTTGTTTCATTGGTTAAGTAATAAAGAAACTGCCTTGGCCCCTTTAATAGGACAGAAAATTAGGTAGGCGGAGTAAACAGACAGAATGCTGGGAGAAAGAAGCCGAGTCAGGAGTCGCCATGATTCTCCCACTCCAGACAGACGCAGGTTAAGATTCTCCCTGGTAAGCCAGCTCGTGGTACTACACAGAATATTAGAAATGGGTTAGATCAATATGAAAGAGCTAGCCAATAAGAGGCTGGAACTAATGGGCCAGGCAGTGATCAAAAGAATACAGTTTCCGTGTAATTATTTGGGGGCATAAGCTAGCCATGTGGGCGGCCGGGTGCTGGGGACGCAGCCCTGCCACTCATATTACAACAGAGTGGCACCCAACGTGCTAATGAACTCCACTTGAAACCTGAGAGGGCTTAAAAAGGACACAGAGAGAATTTAAGACAGCTTTTTGCTGTTTGTGGGTTGCGTGCGGCAAAGAAATTGTCCTGACTCAGCAACAGGAAAAAACTGGCTGTTTTAAAATGCTGGCTTTCTGGGCTGTGCCGCCATTACGATCTCTGTCTGGCTCCTGCAGGAGACAGAGCTTTTGAATGGAGCATTTGGAGTAAAGTGCTACGGCTTGCTTGATGGCAATGTGGACTGTTGTGTGCCTGGAACTGTGTGTGGCTCAGGGGCACCAAATGGCTCTGAGGCAGGAGCCGCTCAACTCCGCCATGCTCAAGCAGTCTGGTCTCAAGCAGGAACTACCGTAATTACCATAATAACAGCGCAGTTAAGGTTTAGACTGGGCAGGACACAGGCAGTACCATATTATCTGTATATGGTGCAACTTAAGTTTTTAAGAAGTGCTTAACATTTTAAGAAATGCTCCTGAATAGTAAAAAAATTACAGATTCACAATAAAACAGATTCAGACATAAAAGACCACAGTGTTGGATGAATGTACGTAGGCTTGAGAGAGAGAAGAAAAATATATAGAGAAAAAAGTTAATGGTTTAAAAAAAAAAGGATAAAGTCTTTAAAGAGACAGAGTACAGATAGTTATAGATTAAAAGAAATAAAGAAAAATAAGCCACGTAAAAATGGAAAATTCACAAAGAGTCTGGATTTTTTGTATTATTGTGTTTTCTTTAAAATTTTTGACTGTAAAGGAGCTAACTGCAGAGAGATATTTCATTATATGGGCTGCCAAGCTAAACCAAAATGGATACAAGGGTATTATGATTTTAGAATATGGGTCTAAGGATATGATGCTTTGGAGAGGGTCTTCTTTTGTTTTCACAGAGGATGAGACTCTGTGGATTGTGTCTATCCCGATATGGTATGATAGACCACGCCCTCCTGAAAGGTTGCTGTGAACACCTTCAGAAAATTACTTCACTCAACTGCCGACTGAGATGACCCTGACACACAGGTTACACCATGAAAGATCTGAATACAGCGCCCCCATTCAGCAGGAAGCAGTTTGGAGAGAAAAACTGCGCCCATGTTCCCAAATATGGTTTATAAATGTTCTTTTACATTTAAAGGGGGATATGATATAGATATAAATAATTTGCATTGGTATAGATTTTAAGGTCAATTTTGTTATGTGTATATGTATCTCTGATCTTGATTAAGGTATTGTGATTGTGTAGTTCATTTAAAAATGTAACGTATAATTAAGAAATATAGGTTGTTAGTGGATAATCATCAATAATAGTCAAGCTTGTAGTCATGTTAGTTAGATTTTCAAGGTGTGCATAGATATATTTTAGATAGGCATTCTTCATATCTTTCAAAGACTACAGAACATGGCATTTAATGTTTTAATCACTTAGGGCTTTTCATGACAATGAGACACGTCTGCTTTTGGCAGCACCAGTTACTTCAAGAGGAAGATGGGCATCAAAGAGGCTCCTTATGGAGTTTGATAGCCATTTGGGCATGAAACTGCTCATGCCTGGACTGATGCATAAACTGGACACAGAGAACCCACAGAGAAAGGACTGCTGAACTTGCCTAAAGGTGAGATGGTCTTTCGGGGTTCCTGACTCATGAAAGAGTCTGCGAGACATTCTGCAGGACACAGCAGATAGTGACTGAACTGTCTTTGGAATTTCCTGCTTCATGAAAATGTGTCTGCTGGATACTATGGGCCTGTAGGCCGAAGATGGATGCCCCAACGGTACAAAAGAACTTTGGGTGACTGTCCAGGCAGCAAGATGTCTCTGTCATTTCTAGAGATTTCTTATTTCTTGTTTACTTAGGTAATATTATATCCTTCTGGAGTCTTTGATGGAGTTGAAGAATAAATAGATAGTTATAGTTTTCCTTAGTTATGATAAAAGATAAAGTAGATATAAATATTGTAACTGTAATTCTTGCTTGATAACTGTTTTGTTATATGTAATTTTACTATGTTAAAGTTAAAGTCTTTCTTTTTTGTTTAAACAGAAAAAGGGGAAATGATGGAGGTGGGTCATCTTTCTATCTGTTGTTTCATTGGTTAAGTAATAAAGAAACTGCCTTGGCCCCTTTAATAGGACAGAAAATTAGGTAGGCGGAGTAAACAGACAGAATGCTGGGAGAAAGAAGCCGAGTCAGGAGTCGCCATGATTCTCCCACTCCAGACAGACGCAGGTTAAGATTCTCCCTGGTAAGCCAGCTCGTGGTACTACACAGAATATTAGAAATGGGTTAGATCAATATGAAAGAGCTAGCCAATAATAGGCCGTAACTAATGGGCCAGGCAGTGTTTAAAAGAATACAGTTTCCGTGTAATTATTTCGGGGCATAAGCTAGCCATGTGGGCGGCCGGGTGCCGGAGACTCAACCCCACCGCTCTTATTACAACATGTGACTGTATGCAAGTGTGCATGCATGGTACAACATGCAAAAGGAACAAAGACTGGAGAGATCTTTAGAGGTAGCTCGCTAAGCAAAACACTTTTTGCACAAGTGTGAGGACCTGAGTTCGAATCCCTGGAATGCAAATAAAGCCAGGAACAACAGCACACATATGTAACCCCAGCACTCCTAGAATGAGATGGGAGGTGGAGACAGGAGAGTCCCAGGAAGCCCTCTGGCCAGTTAGCCTGGAGTACAAGAGACCCTGATTCAGACAAGGTGGAATATACAAAGGATGAACACCTGCAGTTGCCCTCTGACGTCTAAATGCACACTGTCTTCTCAGCCTTCCTAACGGCACGGCCCTTCAATACAGTTACTCATCTGGTGGTGACCCCCAACCATAAAGTTATTTTCATTGCTTCTTCATAACTGTAATTTTGCTACTATTATTAATTGTAACGTAAATTGCTGTGTTTTCCAATGGTCTTAGATGACCCCCATGAAAAGGTCATTTGATCTCAAAAGAGGTTGTGACCCACAGGTTGAGAGCTGCCACTCTAAACCCTCTGTGGATCTCTCTGGTAAACTGTGAGGCACCCTTTTTACTAAGTCTAGGTCCTAAAGAGAAAGCTACCTTTCTCATAAGCTAAGCACAATGCCCAGTAACCACTTTTCGCCAGTAAGAGACAACAGAACCAGCACGGAGGAGTACTCCAAGAAGATACTAAAAGATGATTGGTTAAACCCTTGAGGGACCAGTGCCTCGCCAGCTCTCTGGTCCTCACCATACAGAACGGAAGGAGAGGACAGGCCTGCATGCTTCAGTGACCTTTCAGAAAACTGGCAAGTTCCACAAGGAAAGTCCTTTCACTGAACTCCGGCTCTTTCTAAGCAGTGCTCTGCTTTCCTTCAGCAGGTGGGTCAAGAGCTCCTTCGGCTCGAGCTGAAGATGTGACCTGTAGGGTCAGCCAGCCTAGAGAAACAAGGGTGACTTAGACTGTAAAAGAAATACGTCACCATTCCAAAACTGTCTCAAGCATTCCTGGGATTTTTGCAGCTGTTGCATGGAGAAGCATTTTGGTTAAACTGAAGTCACACACAGCTTTGTATCGGAGCGACTCAAATGACTTCTGTGCGCTTAATGTCAGATTTCCCAGATGTTGCTAGAAACGTTTGAAACTGAAAATGCTCTCCACTTAAATGCTGTTCAGATATTTTGCTACAATCCGTGCATGACAGCTATAAGCTTGGATATGATTGACACTCAGACTAAACGTTGAATAATCGCATGAAGCAATGTGCTTTCTTCTAGCACATTCTATCCTGTATTTCTGAATAAGCTCACAGTCCAGGGAACAAATAAAAGGTACCTCCTGTAGTTAAGAGATTATATTTTTAAGATCTGAAAACAGGAAGTTCTGTGTCTAAGGAAAGGCCAAACAACTTACTGGTTAAAAGGGTGGCTCTGGAATCAGGCAGGTAAGGTCACAAATCTTGGCTTCACAGCAAAAGCTGCTTGCTCTGAGGCAAGTTACTTCCTTCTATGAGTGTCCGCCCATAGCTGGTGTGTAGTAGAACATATACATTAAGATCACTGTGTGGATTGTCAGAGACAAGTCATAAAGGATTTTGCACAGTAATTATGAGGTGGCACTGGCCATGCTCATATTAGTAACATTCTTAGTTTTCATTACCATCTCTAAATATAAAGTTTATACACAGAATAAAAATTCACTTATTCTCTATTCTCAGAGAGAAGAAACCAAGCCAAAGTATCAAGACATTCTTTCTGAGCTTGATGAACACACCGAAAACAAACTGGATTTTGAGGACTTCGTGATCCTGCTCCTGAGCCTTGCCATCGTGTCTGATCTGCTGCAAAATATACTGAGTGCAGAAGTCATGAAATAAATTAACTAATTATGTGAATGGGCAAAATGATCGTGAAAGCAAGTGTCACAGGATGGAAGATGTTCCTGTCTAATTCGGAACGAGTATGGGAGGGTTCACATTGGTTACATTCGTTCAGCGTAGCTCCAAATATTTCAACACTCTTCAGAAATGTTCAAACAATATGATTTGTGACATGAAAAATTGGATACCACTTTTGATGAGGGAGTAGTGACTTAGAGAATTTTTCTGAGGAATGTGGAATCACATTATAAATGTGATTTTCAATTACATATTCATTGATCATGTGATGATATTTGTGAGCATCTACTTGATAAAACTGTTTAAAATACAATAACTAATGGCCAGACAACCTCTTCCCTTTCTCATGTTTGAATAATTGCAGAAGAAGAAATAGCCATGCAACAATAACTTTTGTGTCTGTGCATGCAGGTGTGTGTGTGTGTGTGTGTGTTTGTGTGCAGGCAACTGTACATGTACATATGGAAACAAGAGGCCAATCACCGGTGTTGTTCCCCAAGTGATGTTTCCCTTAACCTTTTGAGCTTTCATTGGCCTGGGGCTTTGTGGGAGGCTATACTAGCTAATCTGATTCCCCAGGGAGTCACCTGTCACTGCTTCCCCAGTGCTGAAATATCCCCCCTGCTCAGCTTTTGTAGGTAGGTTTTAGGGATCAAACGTAGACCCTCATGCTTACATAGAAACTGCTTCACCAACTAAGCCATCTTCCTAGCTCTGAACAACTGTTTGATCAGTTTAAGACACATTATAGCTATAAGTAAGATAAGGGTTACAGAATGCTAACAGATCTATGTTCAAAGATCAAATCCTTCTTGTCCTATAAAAGAAAAAAAAACCATGGTGAGTGTTGCCAGGGTCTGAGTCGGAAGTGAGATTGTCTACAAACAGGCACATGGGAGATCTTAAGTGGAAGACAATGATCCCTATCTCGTTCATGGTGGTAGTTATATGAATGAATGCATGCATTTGTCAAACTCTTTTCTTGGGGAGGGGGTTTCGAGACAGGGTTTCTCTGTAGCTTTGGTGCCTGTCCTGGAACTAGCTCTTGTAGCCCAGGCTGCCCTCGAACTCACAGAGATCAGCCTGCCTCTGCCTCCCAAGTGCTGGGATTAAAGGCGTGCGCCACCACCGCCCAGCTACATTTGTCAAACTCTTAAAATGTCACACTAAAATGGATAAACTATATTGTATGCGATTATGAATTATGCCTAAATAAACATGGCATTCAGAAACCTACCAGGTATGGTAGTGCACATTTATAATCCCAGCGCTTGAGCACAGAAAGATCAAGAATTCAAGGCAAGTCTTGACTGTAACACATAAGACTATAAGCCGGGCAGTGGTGGTGCATGTCTTTAATCCCAGCATTCAGGACCCAAGGCAGAGGCAGGTGGATCTCTGTGAGTTCAAGGCCAGCCTGGTCTACAGAGTGAGTGCCAGGACAGGCTCCATAGCTATACAGAGAAACCCTGTCTCAAAATACAAAACAACCTGTCACTATAAAACAACCAACCAAATAAACAAAGGCGACTACACATACATACATACACACACACTTCAGCAGCTGTGTAATTTGACTGTTTTTTATCAACATGTTATAACACACTTTAACATTATGTTCTAAAGTTGTCATACTCCAAAGAGACACACATTATCTATGACTGCCTCTTATATTATTGCCTTGAAATTACACACACACATATAAACATATGTACACACCACACACATACATGTCATACCTGAATCTCTAAGATGGATTCTCCAAAAAGCTTTGATTCATGCGTAAGGAGTGCTGGCCTCCAAGGCATCAGTTCAGTAGGCAGTAGCAGGTATCCAAGCTCCCTCAGAAAGGTCACTGGGCATCAGGCAAAACACAAGCCTTCCTTGACCATGTGCCTGCACACGTGCCTTTATCTTCAGTCTTTAGAGAGGACTAATCATTCATTTCTCAGTCACTTGATGGCTTAGGATTAGCCAAGTGATCCATCCAGGGGCAGAATCCCAGTGCAGGGAAGGAGTTCTCATGTTGTAATCACAGCTACATTCCACCGTGCCTGATACCTGACATAATTTACCACACTGTGCTCCCAACAGACTCTTACAGAAAAGCAAAGGGGACAAGTCACAGTATTTGCCTCCCAGATGTGAGCAGCTAGCAAGTCCCTTAAGTGAGATGTTGCAGTTTTACGCTGGGCGTAAGCTTAAACATTCTGCAAATGCCTGGTAGGAGGGTGTCTCTCTGCTGCCTTACAGGCAAGTATGTCTAGACTTTTTCCAGTGTCTAAGTTAAGGTTTTCATTGCTGTGAAGAGGCACCATTATAGTAGGAGGCCACCTGTTTGTTTCCTGGCTGCTCAGCCCCAAAATAATTGCACAGAAACCATGTTATTTAAATCACTGCTTGGTTCACTAGCTCTAGCTTCTTATTTGCCAACTCTTACATCTTAATTTAACCCGTCTGCCCTAATCTGTGCATCACTACGAGATTGTGCCCTACCAGCAAAGTTTCAGCACATCTTTCTCTGGAGGCACCATGGCTTTTCCTCAACTCTTCCTTCTCTCTTCCAGCATTCAGTTTAGTTTTCCCCGCCTACCTCTATTCCCTGTGCAGACCCAAGACAGTTTTCTTTATTAACTCAATGGTATTCACAGCATACAGAGGGGAATCTCACATCATACCATGATGACAGCAACTCTTATTTTAAAAAAAGCACTTAATTGAGGTGGCTCACTTACAGTTTCAAAGGTTCAGTCCATTATCATCATGATGGAGATCTTGGTGGCATACAGGCAGACACAGTGCTGGAGCTCAGAGTGTTACAACTTGCAGACATCAGGAACCCAACTGACTCACTGGGCAGTATTCTGAACACAGAAAACCTCAAAGCCCACCCCCACAGTAGCACACATCCCCCAAAAAGCCACACCTCCTAATAGTGCCACTTCCAAAGATTATGGGGACCAATAATGTTCAAACTACCACAGCCAGCATCATCTAAAACAAAATGATATGCTCCAATTCCAGGTAGAAGGTTTGTCAACTTGGACATCTCCCATTTCTCTAGGGCTCTGGGTTAACAACTAGGAAAAGTCCCAAGAAAGCCGCTCTACCAACCTGGGTCCTGAGAGGAGCTGAGTGAGAAAAGAATCCCAGACAGATGTGTTGTTTAAGTGTAAAATAAATCTTCTCAGTTGGATAAAAGACTTTTATTATTTTTAAAGTTATTATAACTTCCTGAGCCCTTTTCTCATGTTTCATATTCTCCACAGACCAACACTGCCAAGATCAAACACATATAACATAAAAACCCTTTCAAAAGAGATTGCACCCTTAACACCCTTTAGCCCAGTGAAGTGCAACATCTTCCAATGATGGACCAAATCCGTTAGCCCAGTGAGGCATAGCCTCTTCCAGTGATGAACCAAACCCTTGAGCCTAGTGAGTCTCAGTCTCTTCCAGTGATAGACCAAACCCTTGAGTCCAGTGAGGCACAGTCTCTTCCAGGGATGGACCAAATTCATCAAACCCCAGTCCTTTGCTCTTTACTTCCCAAACCTCACATTTCAGTGTAAGATCTTAGCCTACATAAAGAAAACCTCCAAACTTACCCCCTCTCTCCAGACATTAACAGGAGGTAAGTGTGTGTTCAACCAGAACATTCAAATTGAATTACTTAACAAAAGAAGAAACTAAAATTCGGTTCTTTGTGTCCAGCATTCAAATCCTTCCTGCTTTTAAGCTATTTGCTTAGAATCAAGATGAGAAAAAAATAGAAATGTCTTCTCTTTAATCAATTTATTTTTATAGATGAAAGGCCTTTTTTTTCCTCTCTAATTTGTTTTCTACATTTTGGTGCTTCAACTGGAATGCAGTTTTAGTTAAAAGTTCTATGTATTTTAAATTTAATTTCTTATTTTTTGAGAATGTCATACATAAGTACTGTATTGACATAACTTCTACCTCTCCTTCTCTTCCACAGCTCCTTCTGTATCCTCCACTTCTTCTCAATTTCTTCTCTTTTAATTATTATTGTTTTACACACACACAGCACATAAAACATTTATGTGCTGAGTCCATTTAGAGTAGCTTGTATATGTGTTTAGAGCTGACCACTAGGAAGTGGAAACCAATCAAGGGCTAATTCCTGGAGAAATTTCTCCCTATCTCAGCCGCCATTGGTTGCCTATATGCCTATTGTACTTTATCTAGAGGTGTGCTCTTGTAAGAGTTCCTTTCGTCCCCGTTAGCATGTCACTAGTGTCATCATTGCCCAAGTGCTGTTTTGCGACCATGCTCTTGAGGTTTCACAGATGCAGCTTCTCTGTCACAGGTAGAAGACTATCCCACAGCAGACATCCTGGTCCTCTGTCTCTTACAATCTTCCTTCCCCTTCTTCTGCAATGTTCCCTACGGATGTAGGAATCATGTTGTACATGTATCAGTGGAATTGGGGCACCCCACAGTCTGCTGTTCACTGTATTTTAACCAGTGGTGGCTTTCTAAAATAGTCTCCATCTGTTTAAAAATGCTTTTTCTTGGGTGGTGAGAATGACACTTATCTGTGGGTATAAAATAAGGTATCAGAATGAAGTTTAAAATTATATTGGCTTATAAAATGGTAGTAGTAGTCTCTCCTCTAAGGTTTATGATGCTACTACGCAGGTAGTGGGGTTGCAATCCAGGCATGAATTCCCTGCTATTAAGCAAGCTTTATGTCCAATTAGACAGCTATTAGTTACCTCCAGGATATAAGCACCACTATTGTACCATTGTATCTTACTAGGCTTGTCACTGTTGTGGTTTGTAGGTTTTACAGCTGGGTAAGCCTGTTGATTGCCAATAAAAATTAGCCGGTGTTAACTATATATAATAATGGTTTTGCCTAGATGTACATAATATATTTATTCATTTTCATCCTTCTGCGTCCTTTGGATATATATATAGATGGCCTAGTGTTGTTCTGGGGCTTGAGAAGCAGTAACTCATTTCACGCTATAAGAAACTGGTGGCATGGACACTGTTGCTACGGCCTCAAGGACAAGGAAACTGAAGGACAGAAGTCTTGATCTCTCCCAAAGCCACACAATGGGCAGGTGTAAGCGCTCTCTGCTTTAATATTAGACTTCATTGTGAGCAATAATATTATAACGCAACCAAAATAACTGTGCACATTTTGGGCACTGTGCAAGAGACTGCAGAGCCAGCTGGGTCCTGGAGAACCATTTGGCGCTCCTCAAATAGAATCCTGCGGGCTGTCCTCCTGCAAAGCCCTTTGTGTCTCCGTCACAACTGAATAAGGCAAACTTGATGACCAATTGAAAGGTCAAATTCACACCTTTTGGGGAAAGAAAGACGAGAGCCCGGCCAGTGGGATGAGGAGGAGGAATCTTGGAGTCACTCCAGCTCTCTGACTCCCAGTAAGACTTTTCAGATTTCTACCCCAGATGGAAAGTCACGCTCCGCTGAGAGAGCTATCAATTACAGAATTTATTTTGGTCTGATGCAAAGACTGAAAACAGAGCGAAAGCACGTGTGTGTTGAGGCATTGATGACAGATAAATCAAGGGATGTGAGGCTCAGACAATGGAGGAGATTCCACTTCCTGCATCGAGCCCCAGGAGCACGGGTTCTGCTCTGCTGAAAAGGTGCCACACTGAAAACGTTGCTGACCATCATAGACGCATCTGTGACACAGATCAGCCTTGGAATCCTTCAGTTGCAAAGAACAATACGCAGTGTGATCATCCATATAAGCAGAGGAAAAAGAATGGGTGAATTTATAGAGAAAAGGGGGCTCGTAATGAGCTGAAGGGGCAGAGAGAGCAATGAAAGTCCACAAAAGGCTGGAAGCAGAAATAGAGAGTTGAGGTTTCCCTTTTCACTCTTTGCGTGTTGATTGTCTACATCTTCCTTCTCGGTCTCTGTGTGTATGTATCTCTATCTATCATCTCCCTCTCATCTAGTTATCTACCATCAATCTATCTGTCATCAATCTATCATTTGTCTATCACCTAATTATCTGTCACCTATTTATATATCATCAATCATCAATCTATCTATCTATCTATCTATCTATCTATCTATCTATCTATTTATCTATATCTCTTGACCAGATTTCTTGCTTCATACAAGAGCCAAGTGATACATCATTATTACTGCCTATTTTTTTCTTGAAATGCTCAGTTCTCGGTAGCATCTCTGAAGCCCCAACACGAGTCCTCAGAAAGAGAATTCAATTAGATAAGGAAAAGTAAGAAGCGTTCCTGTTCCTGTTGCTGTATGGGGTCAAGGAGACAAGTCACATGTCCACTGAACCTGAGGAGTCACTTCCTCAGAGAGTATCTTTGAGCAAAATCTCAGAGAAGAAAGAAAGAAGGTGAGAAGAAAAAGAGTGACTGGGGAAATCATAAGAATTTCTAGAAAAACTCCATAGCCTGCGCTAGAAAGCCCTTGCTGTTCGTTGCCCAGCTATGGCATCAGCAAAATTGCTTGACAGAACAACTTCATTCGTATTCACCAGTGAAACCTTTGCCCATTGTCATTGTATAAAGGAAACCAACCCAAGTCTCCCTGGGAAATTTTCCCACGATAAATTATAGCCAAGACATTCCTACACAAGGACTGTGACACCCGTGCAATTTTCCAAGCATGACAGGAACACACGCAATTTTGGAACCCTTAATTTTCTTTATTTTAGTATCTGAAAGTGGGTCCGAGCATTAGATTAAGACTTGTGCTTTAAATAGTCATGTAAGAGGGGAGAAGGCTGGAAGGAGACCAATGGGGCAATGGGAGCCCTGAGAGTCAGCTGAACTTTGACACTGGTAGAGCTAATGAAAGGTCTCATGAAGACCAGTTTAACTGAATACAACAAAGGACCCAGGGACCTAAAGAATTTGTGTCTGTGATATTTGTTGTGTGTATTCTCTTTTCTGCAGTTTCAATTCAAAGACCATGAATTAATATTTCTCTTTGAACTATGAAGGGATAATTTATAATAATTGTGATGTACCAAGTCGAGTTGTGACTATGTTTCTTGGAATCCTCTGGGATTCTGAGTATTTACCATCATGGTTGCATTTTTAAGAGTCCTTTTCCTGAAACCACCATGGATTCCTATGACAAAGGCTCAACCCATTAGCCACAATTTGAAATCTGAAGAATAATGACCGTTGAAAGCTTTTCATACTTATTTAACAACAAAATGTGAAATACACCTAGCTAGAGCTATTCATGGCCTTTACTTAGAATGTATATCTGGAAGATCTATTCCTATAAAAAGTCAGGCAGAGGAGTCCAGGTAGATTCTGCTCCCAGATCTTCTACCCAGCGCTGTGTGGTTCGGACAAAGTTCTCCACTTCTCTGAGTGAGCCTCACAGTTTTTCAAACACAAATTTGGGTTTGAAAGCAAAATTCGTTCCCTTTAAAAGTTGTTTTGAGCATGCATGGGACAAATTTGCTTAATTGCCTAAATTACTACGATTTTAATTAACAAAAACTCCTTACTGAAACCTAGTGTACTCGGGTATCGCTGTGTGGTCTTTGGCTTGATTGCAGACACATCTTCAGAAAACTGTCATTGCCAGCTCCTCTTCACTAGAGAAGGGTAAGCAGCATCTTCAGGGGCACAGTGCACTGAGTAGTGAACCAAACCCAAGACTGCAATGCAGGCTTATTGCATGTCACTTCCTTCTATGGCACCATGAGTGACAATGGGACATTCTGCCCTTTACTCACAATGCAATCAGAACTACAAGAATCTTTTCTCTAAAACAAAAAGGGGGAGAAAAACAGTATTTCATGTGTCTAGGAACAAAAAGAATCGTGAGGCAATTTTTTTTTAATTGTCAATGCAATAACAACATTTTGCTTAGCCGCTTTGCTGTGTTGTTTCATTTAGCTTCCTGGAGATTCATTCATCAGCGGAGGCAATGGGATTTTTAAAATCCATGTCCTCCGCTGCACCTGGCTTTCTTTTAAAGAGAATGCAAATGATGTGAAGAAGGCAACAGCTCAGGGGAAAGGGGAAAGTATTTGTAAGATGATGACATGTGCCAGGTGATGCCACAGAGAAGCTGATGTGGGGAGCTAGCGAGAAGGTCATTTCCAGCTCAGAATCTGCAACTGGATCAAATACTCTCAAGAGCAGACAGAGAGAAAAGCAAGATACTGACGCATACTACAGCCCATCGAGGAGACTAAAGCAACAGGATTGCGAGTTGCAGGCCAGCCCAGGCTACAAAGTGAGAGATGGTTTTACAAAAAACTTGGGCTGATGAGATGGCTCAGAAGATAAAGGCGCTTGCTGCCCAGCCTGGTATTCTAAGTCCAATTCCTAGGAACTATATAGTTAAAGAAGAGACCCGATTCACACGAGTGGTTCTCTGACCTTCATGTGCTTACTCTGACTCTTGAGTGCATGTGACTTTACACCTCTCCCCAACACACACACACATGCACACACACACACACACACACACACACACAGAGAGAGAGAGAGAGAGAGAGAGAGAGAGAGAAAGAGAGAGAGAGAGAAGAATGTGAGAAAAAATTTAAACAGACCCAGAGAATAAAGCCTCTTGGTAGCTAAGGAAGCAATGAAGTCCGTCCCCACAGAGTGGGAAATCTCCCAGACTGAGAGTTGCCCAGGCCCAGAGCCAATCGCCAACAGGGAACCTCTGAAGCAGAAGCCATATGAGTATTTGAATGGAGGGTGTGGTCTGTTTCTAATGACTGAGACACTCAGACAACCCACCTGCTCTCAGTACACACTTTTATCTATAAGATAAAGTCTGATGATCTGCGTTTAGCCTGAGCAACCTCGTGTACTGCTCAATCCAGTTTCTTGGCCTTTTGCCCCAAAGGTACACTATGATCTCAGACATTTCTGCAACCCACTGTCAGGACAGGTTGTTCCTAGGAAACGTCTGGACTTTCTACCATCAGGTGGAAGTGGTCTATAAATTCCTGAAACTAGTTACTGGCTCCAAATCTCCCTTTGAGCAAGAGAAAGTTGTAGGCACACAGGGGATCTCTGAAGGACTTAGTGAAAATCAATAATGAAATTAAACGTGTAGAAAAAAGAACCAGAGGATTTCTGAAGGATCTTTGATTTCTCCAACACTTTGTTCTTCAAAGTAAGTTTGATTCCTGCCCCCCAAAAACATGAGTGATGGTGAAGACATTAAATTACACAGTACCAGGGCTCATCGCCCAAGAGTGGACCTTTCTACATTTTTCTCCACACAGTTTTTCACCGAAACCCTCATGGAAAGAGAGGTTAAAACCTGGAAGTCATTTCTAATCTTTGGTGTCATCACCCAGGAAGGAACTAGGATTTCTTGGCTATTGGTACTCTTTTGAAACTTATTTGAAGACAAGCAACGAGACTTGGAGAAGCAGCTACCTTTGACTTTGCCCCAAGGTCACACATAAAAGCAACTTGATGGTGACGTTTTCTCAGATCTCTGTTCGGAGAAGATCCGAACATAATTCAAAAGCTATGATATGGTTTGTAAATTTAGAAATGATGATTTTCTTGGAGAGTCCTAGCATGAGGACTGAGATTCTGGTTCTCCTCTATACCCTTAGTCTGATATGATATCTTACATCCCTTGGCATATCTATACCAGATGTTTATAGTTAACACTTCTGTGTCCATGCCGTGAAAGTTGTTAGATATTTTGACTGTCACTGTGCTCTGAGATGATGCTAATGCCCATACTATATTTTCTCAGCACACTTGACATGTCATGAAAGCACAGTAGGTTCTTTTTTAGCACATTAATAGCTTACTTCAAATGCAGCTATCTGTTCTTCTCTGGCGGCCAAGAAGTTCACTCAATAGTAGAGATGAAAGAAGTACAAATTCTCAAGGCCTGCTTTCCAGTGATGAAGGAGTCAATTGTCAATCTTATTGCTTCCATACCTTATGCCATTATAAGGTAAGACTCTCGTAGCTTCTCAGAAGATCTCCAGTGAGACTGAGTCCAGGTGTCCATGGTAACAGCCTGCTCACTGAGATATTGAGAATGCTCTTTCCCCTTTCCTTGATTCAATTTCCCATCTCCTTCAGTTTGTGGTTTCTAGTATTGCCTTGTAGTGCACCCCGTACATCTAAGTCCTCGACAACCATCTGTTTTAGACAGAAGATCAAAATGAGAGAAATCTTCCACTGACTCTTAGCATGGCAAACAGTATTTGGCACATCAAATAAATTCAAAAAGTACTCCTGACATCCAGGAAAATCTGTTTAGTGGAAATTCCAGGTACTCCTTGAGATGAGAGGTGCAGCTTCTGGCCACTCAAGAATCTTCATCCCTCACCGGCTTGTTCAGGATTAAGTTGAAGGAACGGGCCCCTGATGGAACAGGATTTATACTTAACACCTGATAGAAAAGGCAAGACAGATTTTAGTTTTGTTTGCTGTGCCGAAGGGCAGTTTGCTTAATAGAGCTAGACTCAATCCCAAATTAAATGGGCGAGGAAGGATTTGCTCACGACTATTGCAACACTCAGGAAATATTGCACCCAGTTCTAAGTAGAGTTGAAACAAGCGAAGATTTATAGATATTAGACATGGGGAGAGACTACATGGAAAACTGTTAAGAGAAATTGGGTATCTGTTAAGTGTTAAAGGCGGAATTTGCTTAGATACCAAGAATGAAGAATTGTGATAGACTGGCCTTCCCAGTCCCAAGAGGAAAAGACTGAAGGAAACTGACTTCAGTACGGCCAAAGACCTTGTACAGAAGCTGTGTGACACCTGCACCCCAAAACAAAGGCCACATGAAACATGGAACCTTCCAGCTGTGGCTAACAGGTACCTTTGATGATTAAGAGAGGACTAGACACACACTAGAAATCATGTCATTGAAAGAAGTTCCATGAGGAGAGACACATTCAATGTTCATGGCTGTGTAGGGCAGTGGAAAAGAGGATACTAAGAATAAAGAACAATGACATATGTTTCATTATGTAATAATGAAACCTATTGCTCATAAAAAGTATATGAAAAAAGAATTTCTGCAGTGGAGACATCACATGCCTTGCTCACAGGTGTTTCCTTTTTCTTTCCCTTCTATCCAGATGTTGTGGAATTTTTTGTCTATGATCCAATGGATGCGTAGGAATAAATTAGGCAAGAAAACGAGCTAATGGCATCATTCAGAGTCTAACAGGTTCCATACATTGATAAAAAGAGTTTATCGTGACATTGACATAGTGTAAGGAAAAGATACCGGAAGATATGAGAAATTAATCTGGGAAATGGAACACAGGATGGATCTGGAAAAGCTTTAAGTCCCAAAGAAGAAAATATACATCAGCCAGGATGTGCTGGTGGTGCACACCTTTAATCCCAGCACTTGGGAGGCAGAGGCAGGCAGATCTCTGTGAGTTCGAGGCCAACCTGGTATAGAAGAGCTAGTTCCAAGACAGGCTCTAAAATTACAGCAAAACCCTGTCTCAAAAAACCAAAGTGTGTGTGTGTGTGTGCGCGCGCGCACTACAGGTCTTCTCAGACACTTAAATTAGTCAGTATCTAATTAAAATTCCCCCCCCCCAAACAGTTTATTTCAGAGGCAATCTGCAGCACCCCCTATGGGAAGTAGAGCCAGGAAACACAGGAGTCAAAAATGAGTAGGTTTACCACTTTGGGCACCTGGAGTTCAATCCCAGGTTAGCCCCGGGAGATGGTATAAAGCACAGTTCGGAGTCCTCCAGTCAACACAGAAAACACTTTGGACTTTCTCACAAGCAGTCTAAATCACAGTCTAAATCACTGGCTGGAACCTGTTTTGAAAGGCATTGCCTCTTGGGCATTCCTGACTTCCCCTGCAGGCAGCTGCAGTTATTGGCTGTGAGAGAAGGAAAAGAAAACAGACTAGACGCCTGGGTGAAAGCCACCAGAACTCTTAACATGCAGAACTGACAGAGGTTATGGATGACTGAGGAGGGTGATTCCCACAGCAGCGGAACAAGTGTGTGGAGCTGCGGAGGGCCCGACTCTTAATGCATCTTATTGATGCAAAGGGTTAGGGGCAGGGTTAGGGTTTGAAAGATTTGAGAGGACGTGAATATTCAGTTCATTCTTTCTCTTCTATAATTTGTATCTACGCTGACTTTCCTCGATGAAATGCGCTGATCAGAGAATCCTGTCTGCGCAGAGCAGCCTGAAGGACTAAAGGTAATTTGCAACGAAGTGCTGGAGCTCCTCATTCTAGTCTTTGGTCAACAGACTATAAGGGACCAGACGCTAAATATTCTGGGCTTATATAAGACCACGTAGTCCTTGTCAGAGCTTTTCTGCTCTTTTGCTATATTCTCTAAACATCTGCAAACAATTCTCAAAGAGAAAGAAGCAGTCATGAGGAAGGAAAGATGTGTGTAATAAAAGACGGACAGGAGCTTTGATGTCACCGATTCAACCCCTCTACTACTTTTGTCCACATCCGACTGCAGTTAGCATCTGCACTCAAGAGCTAGCGCCAACATTGCCTTGTTGGCCTCTAACTACATGCTGTCAAATTCTGCAGAACTGGATTTGGACAAATCCAAGGAACTGAAGTCCTTCACAACTGACTTGTTCAGGAGTTGATTTCGTCTGCTCCCTGCCCCTACGGCTCAACTCTCTGACCAGATGCACACTGACCTCAGAGCTCCTCCGCAACCTTGAGTTGCACCTCAGTTTGCTTCTTTCTCTTCATGTCTTTTCTTCCACACATACCCATATGGGGATGCTTGCTCATCAGAACATTTTCACGAACCAATTTCCATCGAGGAAAGTCAGCGTAGATACAAATTATAGAAGAGAAAGAATGAACTGAATATTCATGTCCTTTCAAATCTTTCAAACCCTAACCCTTCCCCTAACCCTTTGCATCAATAAGATGCATTAAGAGTCGGGTCTCTCAGACTGTGAGGATGGAGCCCTGGCCAATGTATTGATACCTTGAAGAGAAGGAACAAGAGAGGGATGAATCCTCTCAAAGCATGAAGATAGAGCCTGAGAAGGGGGGTTCACTATCTGGAACAGCTACCAACACATGGGTGTTGGAGTACGTAAGCTCCAAACCTGTGAGAAGTGAATGGGAGGTTGTCCAGTCCCTAGAACTCTGTCCTAAAACCCTGGAGTGATTGTACGATGTGGGAGTCCCCTCTGTGTGCTGTGATTGCCATTAATGAATTAAAAAAACTGCCTTGGCTTGTTGATAGGGCAGAACTTAGGTAAGCGGGGAAGATGGAACTGAACGCTCAGAGGAGGAAAGAGTCAGAGAGACGCCATGGATCCTCTGTCAGGGATAGACGTGCTGAAACTTTGCTGGTAGGCTGCTGCCACGTGGCAATGTCAGATTAGTGGAGACAGGTTAAATTAAGATGTAAGAGTTAGCCAATAAGAAGTTAGAGCTAATTGTCCAAGCAGTGATTTAATTAATACGGTTTCTGTGTGTAAGCTGGCTGGGTGGTCAGGAAGAACAAGCGGCCTTCTCCCTCCAACAACTGTATCAAAGTAAGGTACAAAGTGAGAAGTGACAAAGAGCTGAGAAAAAAAAAACAGCACACTCAGGAATGGGACAAATAGCTCCTGTTAAAAGCGGTGTGTGACTTGAAGATGGGGTAACACTGAACCTTGGCTAGTGAATGTCATTGCAGGAAGCTAAAATTGAATACTGGGAATGAGAGAAGGGATCATTGCGCTTGGTTTATCTCTAGATTTCCTCACTCTGTGTCCTAGAAGACTGACCTCAGTTCACAGCCTGCACTTTCAACTTTTGATTGGAAGAAGACAATGCCCTTATAGACAACAGGAGGGGGAGGCAGTGAATATATGATTCATAGGGAAGGGGAAGTATGGGCAGGTGGAACCTGTGACCTCTTTGTTGCTAATAGACAGCTCAACTTTGACTTTCTAAATCATACAAACATACTTTGCTTAACTATGCTGACACATCCTAAAAATGCAGTTAGGTGACTTCGTCTTTGTGTGATTGTCATAGACTACACCTGTCTGGATGGTATAGCCTGCTATATACATCTACTGTCATGAATGTTGTCACTTACCAAACCATGGTTGTATAGAACATGGCTATATTTGTGTAGGATTATTTGTTCAGCCTTTTGGGATATTTCTCAAGACAATATTCAGTTCTGCAGCTGAGTGTTGAAAATCTTATTTCCAAAGATAATTCATAGTCATATTCTTCCAATACTTTCTATATCTGAACTGTCCGTGCTCTTGGCACAAATAAGGGTACCAACAAGAGGATGCAACCACAACGGAGAAGCAATTATGAGAAGTATTTTGCAAAGTAAACCCTGTTAGGATGGAATGATAAAGGCAGAGCAAATGTTTTCTGTGGAAACCTACTTTGCTTTCTAGATCATGAAGGGGCTCAATTGGATAATCTGCTCTTGACAAGCTACCCAAAGTTCATCTCCTTCTCTTACTTATTTATTCTTGGCCCACATGCTGAAAGATACACGTAACTGTTATTTAACAGGCCCTTTCAGCATGCCTGGGGAAGATGAGGTGGCACTCTGCCAAAGACGCATCTGGGTTTTAAGGAGCCCAAATCCACTACACTTTACCAGCACCTGTACAAGCTGTATGAAGAAAGAGCTCTAGAATGGAGTGATTCATATACGCAAACAGGCTGACTGTGGACACACAGCAAAGCGATCATTTTCAAAGCACTCGCAGTGAAAGCTAACGAGCAGCTGGTGATGAAGACGATGCGCGTGGCAGTAGTGGAAAGCACTTGGTCCCACTTCGGGAGAGGCCACGCGTGTTAGCACCTCCAAAGAGGAAACTGGAGTCTACTCTCTTACCTAGATGGACCAAGGAAGGCTGAAAGAAGCAATGTAAGTGCCAACACCTAACAACAAGTTTCTGATGCATCTTTTCATCTCCTGTCTCTATGCCTCTTCCAGTATGTATTCTGTCTTTGCTTTCTGTTTGTTCTATAATAACAATAATAGCATTCATAACTTAAATGGAATTCATAGCTTGGCCCATACATAGTTTTAACTGCAATCCTCATTTTAGAAGCTTCTTGCTTGGCTCCTTCCCATTGCTCCAAGAATGCACATCAGTTTGTCTCACCTGGTGTCTAGTTCCCCTTCCCATAGGCATGCCTCTGTTTCCCTTTGAAAGAGACCAGTGGTCCTTAGGGCAATTATCTTGGTCAGTGTTATATTGCTGTGAAAAGACACCTTTTTTGGCTTGCTTCAAGATTCGGAGCTTTAATCTATTGTCATCATGGTGGGGAGCCTGGATACATGCAGGTAGACTAGGTGCTGGAAAAGTAGCTGAAAGTTTTACATCTGAATCCACAGACAGCAGGAAGAGAGAGACACTGGGCCTGTCTTGTGCTTTGGAGATCTCAGAGCTCACCCCAAGTGACACACTTCTTCCAACAAGGCCACAGCTCCTAACCCTTTTCAAATAGAACCATTCTCAAATGACTAAACATTCAAATATATAAACCTATGGAGCCATTCTTATTCAAACCACACATTCCACTCTCTGGCCCTCATAGGCTTGTGGTCATATCATAATGCGAAAAATGCATTCAGCTCAACTTCAAAAGTCCCCATAGTCTATCACAGTCCTGCCACTGTTTTAAAGATCAAAGTCTCCTCTGAGATTCACGGAAATGTGTTAACTGTAAACCCTGGTGATGGAGGAGTTATTTTTATTTAATAAAGAAACTGTCTTGGCCCATTTATAGGCCAGCCCTTAGGTGGGTGGAGTAAACAGAACAGAATGCTGGGAGAAAGAAGCCGAGTCAGGAGTCGCCATGATTCTCCCATTTCAGACAGACGCAGATTAAGATCTTTCCTGGTAAGCTAGCTCATGGTGCTACACAAAATATTAAAAATGGGTTAGATCAATATGTAAGAGCTAGCCAATAAGAGGCTAAAACTAATGGGCTAGACAATGTTCAAAAGAATACAGTTTCCATGTAATTATTTTGGGGCATAAGCCATGCGGGCGGCCAGATGCCGGGGATGCAGCCCTGCCGCTCATATTACAACACCCTGGTAAAAATTAAAAATCAAAATAAAAAATCAGATCACATACTATTAGCATACAGGGGGACAGAATATAATTACCATTCCAAATGGAGGAAAGGTGTTGGAATACATTGCTGGCTGGTTAGGGGTCGCAGTCTATTGTGCCCTGGCAGCTTATCTCAATAGCTTGGTAGCATGGAGATCCCTTGCTCCAACAAAGCTTCCTGATCTCTTCCTACCTACCCTTATCTAGAGAATGTCCCTGGGCCTGGAGGACTGACCTTGTCTAAAAGCTGTCTCTATACCAGATCCCTGGATTAATCTTTAGCTTGACCCTTGGCTCATATCCCTGCTAAGAAGACCTGTATTAGGAGCTCTGCTATAAGACCCCACTGCCACATACAAACCTTTGTGATAGGAGTGTGCCACTTAACGCAAATTAGAGTTTCTACCCAGGCTCCCCAATTCTATATTTGCCTTATACTCTGGAATAAAGTTGACCTAATTCACTGAAGTCTGTCTCCCAGAGGTCTCCGTCCCTATGTGCTCATGAGCCACGTACAAGGCTTTCTGTTACTCCTTCTGTCTCTGTCTCAACTCAACTCAACAGACCAAGAGGAAAAGAGGACCCCCACAGAAAGGTAGCATAGTGAGGAAATACCGGACCAAACAAAGCAAGACTGAAAAGCAGTTGGGCAAACTCCAAACTCTGCATCTTCATGTTCTGATGTCAAAGTGCTCTTCATATCTCCAGCTCCTTTCAGCTTTGTTGACTGCAACAGACTTCTTTCTCTTGGGCTGGTTCCACTCCCTATTAACAGCTCTTCTTGGCAAGCTTTGGCATTTCCAACATCTTGGGGTCTCCAAGGCAATTAAGGCTTCACCTCTACAGCTTCAAACAGTGGTCTCTTTGGGCCTCTATGCGGGGACACCCCTGACACATGCAGGGCCTCAGTGGCTTTCCTTAGTCAAAGAAGGTGAGTCCATAACCCCTTCCTTGCACCCTTGACTCTAAAGCCAGAGCCATGTGGCTGGAGCCACACTCCCGGTGAGATTGCATGAGAATCAAGCTCCAGTCTGATGGAGGAAATTCAAGAAGCCAGATTGCTCCTGTACCTCTAGGTTACTCCCGTGGTTTGAACTGTTTGAAGCTTGTAGTACTTTGCCTCTGCCCTCCAATAGCTTGAGTCGCTCCCTATAATCTATGACCAGGTTTGTTGTTTTGGTTGTCTCAATAGACTCTGAGTTTCTTCTTTTTCTTTTCACCAAGAGCCTGACACAAGCTAGTAGCTGTTTAATAGAGGAAGCAAACAGCACACAGAGTCAGAGATGTATGATGTCTAGACTAATCTTTCTCATCTTTTTAATAGCAGTAATAATAACGAAGTGGTGGTGGTGAGAATCATGGTGGTAGAGACAATGGTGGTAGTGGTGGAAGGTCATGGTGGTGCTGGTGCCAGTGGTGATGTTGTTGTTGTTGTTACTGGTGGTAATGGTAATGATAATGTTCTTGGTATAGTGGTGGTGGTAGTAATGATGGTGGTGTTGGTGGTAATTATGGTATTTGTGGTGGTGGTAGTGGTGGTAATGATGGTGTTAGTGGTGTTGGTGGTGATGGTGTTGGTGTTAGTAGTGGTTGTGGTGGTGGTAATGATGGTGAAGGTGGTGGTTATGGTGGTGGTAATGATTGTGCTGGTGGTGGTTGTAGCTGTGGTTGTGGTGGTGGTAATGATGGTGAAGGTGGTGGTTATGGTGGTGGTAATGTTTGTGCTGGTGGTGGTGGTAGTTGTGGTGGTGGTAATGATGGTGATGATGGTAGTGGTGGTGGTGGTAGTTGTGGTAGTGATGATGATGATGCTGTTAATATGGTGGCAGTGGTAATTATGGTGGTATTGGTGATTGAAATGATGGTGTTTGGTGGTGGTGGTAATGATGGTGTTCGTGGTGGTTGGTAATGATTGTGTTGTTTGGTGGTAGTATTGAAGATGTGTCGTTGGCAATGGTGCAGTGAAAGCTATCAAGTTTAGCACTGTGCTTCTAAAGGCTTTTAAAATGCTTTCCTTATGAAAGGTCAGGACCACTGTCTCAAACACTTTTGTCAAACAATGCTTCACAATAGGAAAAGTGAAGCTCAGAGATTTCAAGTATGTCGCCCAGTCATACAGCTGAAAACAGATACAAGCTAAGTCTTCCAAAGTCTGGGCTTTTTCCCACTGTGGGAATAGCAGCTAGAACTTGCTACTTTTCCACTTTTCTGAATGAAACTCCCAATTCTGACTTGTTACCCTTGACTCTAGTTTGCTTGAGCTCTATCAGATCAAGGGAATAACACTAAACTTATTCCCGATTCCCTTCCCGTACCAGGGCTGGCTCCTGATAAACAGTGTGTCTCCATTCTTGGCTAAGCGAGTTAGGAAATGCAGTGTGTCCTGGATCATGGAGTTCAGATCTAAGAGCTCAGGAGAATTAAAGCCTGACTCTAGCAAATGACCTAACATGTGCGCCCCTGCCAATGCCCAGCTTGTCTTCTGGGTTCAAAAAATGACGAAAAGCATCACAGTTCTTGAAGAGTGTGAAATGAGTCTGAGCTCTGGTTTTAGCACAACTGGATGAAAAAGAAAAGAAAGTCAGGTCAACTCGCGCATCTTTAGATTTCATGAACAATGAGAACCCCAGCCCCAGGGGTCTGGGGGGACGAGAAGGAGAACGAGATGATGGGACAAACTAATGACATCTGGCCAACAGCAAACATTCCAACAGCAGCAGCTGCATTTGCTACATGAATCTCAGCTTTCTCAGGTGACTAGGAGATAAAAGCATTCGTGTGCCTCGTGGAAAGTGGGACAAAGGGCAGAGTACCCAGAACTCCACATCCCAACTGCCTATTATCCCAGGCACAATTTTGTGTGTTGGCATCTTTTTGTAGGTGCGTGTCCTACCTGTGAAAGGCTTTGGATCCTCCTTCCTCAGCAGTGTTAAGACTAGCCCTTACTGCCATACAGAAATATGTGTTACCCACCAAAACCTGAATTACTAATACACAACAGATAATACCAAAATTTAATTCAAATTTCATCAACCAAACATTGTTTTACCTGGAAACCCTCGTCCACACAGTTCATACTGCAATGCAACTGTTGTGAGCAGCATTTCCATGGCCAGATGGAGGGAGCTGTCACACACGAGTCAGCAGGTGCCTCTGAAACACTCCGATACTAAAAAATTCATGCAAATTTTGTATAGGGGTAATAATGGCCTCAGGGTGAGTTTGTAAGAACCTTTATCTTTGGAGATATATACTGAAATATTTAGGAAAGAAATAATATGATATCTAGGGTTTGCACTTGGGAGGCAGAGGCAGGAGGATCTCTGTGAGTTTGGGGCCAGCCTGGTCTACAAGAGCTAGTTCCAGGACAGGCTCCAAAGCTACAGAGAAACTCTACCTCGAAAAATCCCCCCCAAAAATAAAATAAATTAAATTAAAAGAGCAGAGATGTGAATAAACATAAAATCCAGCAGGAGTTGGCAGTTACTGATGCTGGGAGATAAGGGCATAAAACTTTACTACAGTCCTCGATTATTTCACATCTGTGAAATTTTCCATCACAAATTTTACCACTTCCAAAAGAAACTAGTTTTGAAAACACACACACAGACAAAGAGAAAAAGCGACAATAGCCACTTCACCGGGCAGTACCTGTGTGTGAAACAAACAATCCACATTTGATCCTGATTCAATCATTAAACAACTCTTTATTGGATTATTTGTTCTTTTGATGTCAAGTTTCTTGAGTTCTTTGAATATTGTATTTTGGAGATCAGTCCTCTCTCTGGTGTGGGGATAGTGAAAATCTTTTCCCATTCTCTGAGCTGCTGTTTTATCTTGTTGGCCATGTCCTTTTCTTTACAGAAGCTTCTCAGTTTCAGGAGGTCCCATTTATTAATTGCTGCTCTCAGTGTCTGTGCTACTGGGGTTATATTTAGGAAGTGGTCTCCTGTGCCAATGTTTTCAAGTGTACTTCCCACTTTCTCTTCTATGAGGTTCAGTGTGTTTGGTTTTATGTTGAGGTCTTTGATCCATTTGGACTTGAGTTTTGTATATGGTGATAGATATGGGTCTATTTTCATTCTTCTACATGTTGATATTCAGTTGTGGCAGTACCAATTGTTGAATATGCTTTATTTTCTCTATTGTATATTTTTAGTTTCTTTGTCAAAATTCAGGTGTTCGTAAGTTATGGGGATTGATAGCCGAGTCTTCATTTGATTCCATTGGTCCTATTTTATGCCAATACCAGGCTGTAGCTCTGTAGTAGAGTTTGAAGTCAGGGCTGGTGATGCCTCCGGAAGTTCATTATTGTACAGGATTCTTTTGGCTATCCTGGGTTTTTTGTTTGTTTGTTTGTTTGTTTGTTTTTTCCTAATGAAGTTGAGTATTGTTTTTTTTTGAGGTCTGTGAAGAATTTTGCAGGGATTTTGATGAACATTGCATTGAGTACAAACCTAAACAGAGAACTGTCAACAGACAAATCTCAAATGGCTGAAAGACACTTAAGGAAATGATCAACATCCTTAGTTATCAGAGAGATGCAAATCAAACAACTCTGAGATTCCATCTTAGAACTGTCAGTATGGCCAAGATGAAAAAGACAGGTTATGCTGGAGAGGATTGGGGTAGAGGGAACACATCTCTATTGCAGGTGGGAGTGCAAACTTGTACAGTTGCTTTGGAAATCAGTATGGCGATTTCTCAGAAAATTAGGAAACACTCTACCTCAAGACCCAGCAATACTGCTATTGAATATATACCCAAAGGATACACAATCATACCACAATGACATGTGCTCAACTATGTTGACAGCAGAGTAATAATAATACCCAGAACCTGCAAACAACCTAGATGCCCCTCAACAGAAGAATAGATAAAGAAAATGTGGTATATTTACACGACTGAGTACTACACAGTAGTGAAAAAACAATGACATCTTGAAATTTGCAGGCAAATGGATGGATCTAGAAGATATCATATTGAGTGAGGTAACCCAGACCAGAAAGACAAATATAATAGGTACCCACTCATAAATGGCTTTTGGACATAAAGCAAAGGAAAACCAGGCTACAGTCCACAACCCCAGAGAACCTAGACAACAAAGAGGACCCTAAGAGGGACATATATGGATCTACATAGGAAGGAGAAAAAAACAAGCTCTCCTGAGTAAATTAGGAGCATGGAAGTCACAGGAGAGGGGAGAAAGGGAAAGAGGAGGAAGGAAGGGGAGCAGAGAAAAATGTATAACTCAATAAAAACAATTTTAAAAGACAAAGAAAAGTAACTCACTGAGTGTTTAGTAACTGTTTTATTGCTGTGAAGAGACACTGTGACATCAGCTCTGACACAGGAGGACATTTATTTGTGGGCTGGCTTACAGCTTCAGAGGTTTAGGTCATTGTCATTATGGCAGAAAGCATGGCAGCAGACAGACAGACATGGTGCTGGAGAAGTAGCTGAGAGTTCTACATCAGATCACAGGCAGAGAGGGAGACATTGGGCATGGTCTAGGCTTTTGAAACCTCATAGCCCACCCCCAGTGACACACTTCTTCTAAGACCACACCTCCTAATCCTTTCAAATAGTGACATCCCTTAGTGACTAAGCATTCAAATGAGTCTATGGGGGTATTCTTATTCAAACCACCAAACTGCAAATCACTTACCCTATTTGCACCTTGGTTTCCTTATCTGGTTAAAATGGAAAAGAGAAAAAAATGGATGACTGTTTTTACCTAATACTTAGCATTTTTGTATTACCCATATGTTGCTTCATTCTTAATGGATTTCTGCTTCTTCAAATACTCCGTGTCTCTGTCCATTTTCTGTTGTGGGAACTGAATACCTGAGACTGGATAATTTACGAGGGATGGATATTTATTCTGCACCCAGTCTTGAACTGGCAAATCTAAGCATGGGGTCAACATCTGCTTGGTCTTGACCTCATCTCGTCAGAACACAGCAGAGGCCACCACTGGAAAGGTGAAGCCAGCATGCTACTCAAATCGCTCCTTCTTTTCCCCACTCTCAAGACTTCATTTAGCTCTAATTGCCTCCTCATAGCCCTACCTCAAAATATCATTAACTTCCCAACATCTGAACTCTCTGGGGACGTGTTCAAATTAAAGCACTCGTTAGACTACCTGCAGATTGTTGGAGAGAGCCTGTACTTCACACCGTGTTTCTCAAAGGTGTATTTTTCAAAATTAATAAATTGAAGTCTCCCAAAATTTAACAGTTTTGCTCTTTGAAAAGTAGCAATAGAAAAATAGCGCTGCTAGCTATGCAGAGTGCTCCCAACACAGCCTGACCTAGAAGTTGTATTTGGAATGGGTGAAGAACCCCCAAGGAGTGGGTAGTAATACCACAAGTTTCTAATTAGAAAATGGAATATTTGACCAAACAAGACATAAGGATATGAAGAGATGCCTGTTGTCCTTAAGCATCTCAAAGTATGAGGTATTCCACCTCCAAACCTGGGAATGTACACTTCAATTTGCCAGGATGGTTGCTCTAGAATTTTTCGGGGCCAAATGCATTATTCATCTGTCGATGGTAAGGGGTCAAAGACACAAATTCTTGTTATCATCCTCAGCAGACTGAGGAGGCTCCCTATTCGTTAAGGGACCTCAACTGGGTCCAAACTGGTTCATGGCTTTGATGCAGAAAAGTGGAGTTCAACATATTTATTAAAGATATCTTAATAAAGGCTTAAACAAGAAGACTAAAAGTGAAAAAAAAAGAGGTGGTCAGAAGAAAAAAAAAAAAAAAAAAAACAAGTGCGGGCTCCTCAAAGGAGAGGAAATACAACCATGGCTATCAAGCTATATTCCAAAAGGTTCCTAAAAGAACAGGAAACTATCTTCCCAGGGGCTGCTTTTCATAGTTCAGAAGGATGTTATGCCAGTTTCTGAGTGAGAAAAACAACAGTTCCATCTAGTCCTGGACCCTGCATGCCACAACACTGACCCGCTGGCCATGACAAAAGAGTAGCAAGACTGCTCCATAAGAGGAATTCATCCTGGTGGTATAACGCGGTCAAACTCATGGCTAAGGAGAGCATAGTCCCTAGGCAAGGGTCTAGGTTTTTCCAAGTGGTCACAACATCAAACTTCCTTCTAAATATTTACCTTTATATCCACAGATCCAAGGCACTCTCAACTTTGCTCAGAAAAGCTCTTCCCTGTAGTAGATACTGGTTAAGGCAGAGAGGCTCACAACTGTTCAGTGTGCTGGAATAAGCAACCATGAGTGTTCAGCCATAGAAGGAACACCAGATCAGCCTGCCCCTTCTCCAGTCTCGAGTTTCAGGTAGCAGCTTGGAAGACAAGATGGAAAGAGGATGGGAGGAGGGTTGTGAAGGGCCACGCTTCCAACATGTTGTGGTTATTGCACATATGAACTCACAGCAGCTGTGGTTACCTGCACCAGTTACAAATCCATCATGGAGTCAGGATTGGCTGCAGAGGCTCCACTCTTGCTATTGGAGATTTATAGTTACTGGAGAGTGTGAGTCATTTTTCTTTGAGTGGATGGATGACCACTGGTAGGCTGCAATGTCCCAACTGATGGCCTAACACTCCTGCCGATATGAGCAGCACTAACTGGACTCAATGGATTATAAATAAACAGACAGACAAACCAATAAATAAGGGCATGAAGTTGTGAGAGAAGTTTGTTGGAGGAGGTCCTGGGGGCACTTGGGCAGAGGAAATAGAGGGTGTATGTGACCAAGATATATATATATATATATATATATATATATATATATATATATATATGAAATTTTCAGGGAATAAATAAAAATGTTACTTAGAAAAAAAAGATTGTTGAACTGGGCGGTGGTGGCACATGCCTTTAATCCCAGCACTCAGAAGGTAGAGGCAGGCAGATCTCTGTGAGTTCAAGGCCAGTCTAGTCTACAAGAGCTAGTTCTAGAACAAGCTCCAAAGCTACACAGAGAAACCCTGTCTCAAAGTCTCAAAAGAAAAAAAAAAGATTGTCATAGAAATGACTGAGCAGTTAAGAGCACTGACTACTCTTCTAGAGGACCTGGGTTAGATTCCCAGCATCCACAAGGCAGCTAAGGACTGTAATTCTAGTTCTAGGATGTCCAGTGCCCTCTTCTGGCCTCCACAGGCACTGCATACACACATGTACAGAAATGTACATGCAGGCAAAATACCCATACACATTTTTTAAAAAAATAAAAAAGAACAAATTTTAAAAAACAACTTTATTTTTTTCTATTTATTTATTTATTTATTTATTTATTTATTTAAGATTTCTGCCTCCTCCCCGCCACCGCCTCCCATTTCCCTCCCTCTCCCCCAATCAAGTCCCCCTCCCTTGTCAACCCGAAGAGCAATCAGGGTTCCCTGCCCTGTGGGAAGTCCAAGGACCCCCCACCTCCATCCAGGTCTATTAAGGTGAGCATCCAAACTGCCTAGGCTCCCACAAAGCCAGTACGTGCCGTAGGATCAAAAACCCATTGCCATTGTTCTTGAATTTTCAGTACTGTCCTCATTGTCTGCTATGTTCAGTGAGTCCGGTTTTATCCCATGCTTTTTCAGACCCAGGCCAGCTGGCCTTGGTGAGTTCCCAATAGAACATCCCCATTGTCTCAGTGTGTGGGTGCACCCCTCGCGGTCCTGAGTTCCTTGCTCGTGCTCTCTCTCCTTCTGCTCCTAATTTGGACCTTGAGATTTCTGTCCTGTGCTCCAATGTGGGTCTCTGCCTCTGTTTCCTTTCATCGCCTGATGAAGGTTAATACTCAGGAGGATGCTTATATGTTTTTCTTTGGGTTCACCTTCTTATTTAGTTTCTCTAGGATCACGAATTATAGGCTCAATGTCCTTTATTTATGGCTAGAAACCAAATATAAGTGAGTACATCCCATGTTCCTCTTTTTGGGTCTGGCTTACCTTACTCAGGATAGTGTTTTCTATTTCCATCTATTTGCATGCAAAATTCAAGAAGTCATTGTTTTTTACTGCTGAGTAGTACTCTAATATGTATATATTCCATACTTTCTTCATCCATTCTTCCATTGAAGGGCATCTAGGTTGTTTCCAGGTTCTGGCTATTACAAACAATGCTGCTATGAACATAGTTGAGCATATACTTTTGTTGTATGATAGGACATCTTTGGGTATATTCCCAAGAGTGGTATTGTTGGGTCCAGGGGTAGGTTGATCCCGAATTTCCTGAGAAACCACCACACTGCTTTCCAAAGTAGTTGCACAAGTTTGCATTCCCATCAGCAATGGATAAGTGTACCCCTTTCTCCACAACCTCTCCAGCAAAGGCTATCATTGGTGTAAAAAACAACTTTAAAGGTTGCTAAGAAACCCTCTCCCTTTTCTTATCTTCTGTTTTTGATATGTGTGCTGGCTTTTAGAGATGCCATGGATACAATCGTGATCTTATAGATTGAAGCCAGGAGCCACTAGGGTCACACAATAGGTACGTGTCTTTTTCCTGTAAATGTAGCTTGTGATGAGATTCCTAGAAAATTACAGGTTTATCACTTTGGGGCACATATCCAAAAGAGGCACACTCATACCACAAGAACAGTTGCTCAACTATGCTCATAACAGCATTATTTATAATAGCCAGAACCTGGAATCAACCCAGATGACCCTCAATCTGAGAATGGATAAAGAAGATGTGGTCCATTTACAAAATGGAGTGCTATTCAGCGGTAAAACAATGATATCTTTTTATTTGCAAGCAAATGGTTGGAACTAGGAAAAACCACCCTGAGTGAGGCAACCCAGATCCGGAAAGATAAGTATAATATGTACTCAATCATAAGTGGATACCAGACATAAAGCAAAGGATAACCAGCCAACAGTCCACAACCCCGGAGAAGCTGAACCCTCTTCCAGAATCAGAATCGAGCAGTACAGAGATCCACAACTACCCACTGGCTGAGCTCTAGGTAAAGAAAGGGACAAGCGGTAATATGAACAAAGGGGTCAAGAGCATGATGAGAAACCCACAGAATCAGCTGACCCAAACTCAGGGAGATAACTGACTCCTGACTGACAGCTGGGGAACCTGCATAGGACTGAACTAGTCCCCTGAATGCAGGTGACAATGGTGGGGCTCCAGCAGTGCATAGGGACACTGGCAGATTCTAACTGTAATGCATGAACCAACTGTGTAGAGCCCATTCTCTATGGAGAGATACCTTGCTCAGCCTAAGCATGGAGGGGGGACCTTGGCCCTACCTCAATGAGGGGACAAGACAATCATGGTTGACTTCCCAGAGGATACCTTAACCTCTCTGAGGAGCAGATGGTACCTGGGGTGAGGGGGAGACTGGGAAGAAAGGAGGGAGGGGGAACTGGAATTGATATGAAAAAAATAGTAAAAAGAAAATTGCAGGTTTATAGCTTGGAAGAAAGAAAGGCCTTGAGCAGCTGGTAGTTGTGCTGGAATTCTCTGTTAGCAGGGTCTTCAATCAGAGTGAGGGGGGCCCTTTTCCTTCTCACACCTTCAGATTGTGGTCTGGTGCTGTCCTTCAGACCCCAACAACCTGAGCACACAGCAAGGTTTGTGTGTAGATTTGCAATTGAGAGCCTTTGGCGAATTCCCCACTGACTCTCCAGTTCGGGCTCCATCCGGGTAGGTGGCTTAAGCTGCATCCAGCATGGCCTCTTGAAGAGGATTTGCTCTCCGTTTCTGCTCAGCAATTACTCCAGCTCTTCTCCTCTGAGACTGAAAACCAGCTATGGAAATCAGATTTCTGCCTCTTCAAGTATGCAGACCCATGCTCCAAACCTCTTGTTAGTGATTGAATAACCAAGAGAAAAGAAGCTGAGAGGATGGAAGACATTTTCATCTCTGAACTCAATTTAAAGTTGGTTTAATTCACCCCAAACCAAGTGTAAAAGTATAAGCAGTTCCTCATTAGATGCCAATTAGAATAAACTTCTCTAGAAAGACAAGGCTGAGGGTAGAGGTACGGTGTACAAACAGATGAGCTGCTTAGAATTGGGGTTTGCTGTTGCATGTACTGAAATATTTTTCTATTTCCTAGTATCTAACAACACTTAATTTTTTTTAACATTTGCTACATATGCCTGTGGGAAACGTTCCATTTAATCCTTTAACAATCCTCAGCTCATAAATTACCTCTGCTAGCTAGCAATGTAGCTAAGTGACTCGCCAACCACGTGCAAGATCCTGCCTGTGTTAGAACTCCAGCCCCGGGGTCCATTTTATAAAGTCTCCAAGGGGTTAAGTAATTCTCCCAGGTGACAGAGCTGTAAATAGCTAGAACAGGACTCAAACTCGGTGGGAGGGGGTGTTTTGTTCATATTTGTTCATCTCGGACAGGGTCCTAATGATGGACCAAAGAAAGGATTCCTTCTAATAGCAGCTTGGTGAACTGATGAGTTCCTTTGGTTTGACACGTACAGGAAGATGGGTGGCTCAAGAAGAGTGGCTGGCGTCACTGAAAGAAACCCCACTGCATCACGGGTAATACCTCAGGGAAGTTGCAACAAGGGGTCCTGCTTTCAGCTGACCTTCTCTCTCCTATGTACTCTAGTGTCTTCCAACACCTGGACCCGCTTCCATCACCACAAACTTAAGCATCACTTAATTGTGTTGCATATTTCATTGCCAAGTCTATAGGGCCAAAGTCATCTCTGCTTCACGGTGGCTAATGGTCATGTCATGGCTGTGTAGGGCCAGGAGAACAACAGTTTGCTCCAGTGGAATGGCTACCACGTGTTTCGTTTTTAAAATGATTCGTAATCTTGTACTTGCATAGAGTAAATTTTAGTCCCTCTCATGGCCACTTACCTGTCTTCCTTACGCCCCCTTCACTGATACCCTTCTTTCTTCCAAGAAGCCTTCCTCCCACTTTCGTGTCTTTGTATGTGAGTCACTGGGTTTGATTGGCATTGCCTGCATAAGCACAAATGGGAACTTCTTTACTAACACTAAAGTAAAAGGGGTTACTTTTCATTTGATACACCACTGAAGAAGATGATATCCTTCCCATGGCAATTGTTAGCTAGCCACATCCCTCAGTGAAGGGAATCCCTCCCATCCCCAATGAAAGTAAGTCAACGGCCCAATATTTTCTTGAATTGTTTTTTATTATTAGAGAAATCTTTATACTCCAACTTGAAGTTTTAATTTTGAGTCTAATGTAAAACGAAACATAAGTATTCTGTTTTCCAAAAAAGCAACCAATTGGTCAGCCACAGTTAAAATATTTGAAATAATTTAGAAAAAGAGAAATAAGTGTGCCTAAGATTTTTTTAAGTAGAAGAGAAGAAACATAGCATGACTAAGTTAAGTATAAAATGCACCATCATCAACATGACAAATTAATACATCCTTCCTGTTTCTCTTCTTACATGGAAACATAACCCCAAAAACATGGAGGAATCTGAGCTGAAGAATCTTTTCTCAGACTGCTTAGATAAGTCTGGAACTCCACATCATCTTGAAAATGTGGGTAATATTAATCTTTGTCTCTTGAGGGGGCTAAAAGACTCAAATAAATCAGTCTACGAGCAGGATAATAATTAAACATGCCCAGACACCCACATGTGTGCATACACACAGTGCATTGTATAAATATGCCAAACATTAGAAGCTATAATAACTGCAATGGTGGAATTATAAGAATTTTATTTTTGTACTTAAATGTTCAAATTAAAATTTTTCAAATTGCCATTTATTTTTTATGGGAAGTGGGACAGTAGTTATTTTTTTTAAAGTCTGAGACTCTACTGTTCCACTAATATTGACACCAAGTAGCACACAGCTTCCGCACTGCTTCAGGGTCTTGGAGAACCTTCTCTCTCCTCTGTGGAAAGCCAGCATCTCATTCAAACTCTATGGCAATACAGGGAACTGCAGAGTAAGAACTCAGTAAAGGAATCTTTAAATAACAATTACAAGTATTTGGCCTTATGAAAACAAGAGACAATAAATGTAAATACCTCCCAGGTAAATCATTTCATCGACTCCCCGTACGCAGTGAGAACTGAGAATGTGTTAGGTTGCATTATAATTTCTAATTGGATTTTGAAGTCAGTTCAGTAATGGGCCTAGGATGCGGGCTAGAAATCAATCCTCAGCTCACACCGCCTTGCCTTGCTGGGAATGTTGCCAAATGGAGTCTTCATGACATAGGCTTTCATGTGTATAAATTAGAGGGCCAGCCAGGGACCTGAGACCCAGGTACTTTCTTATACGTGAGGAAATGTCTAGTTAGAAAGCAGATTATTCAAAATGATGCATTTCTCTTGCTCAGCTTCCCAAGGCTCCAATGAAATTAATGAAGCAGGATTTATCTGTGTTCCTTCAGAGATGATGGATGAACACTCCAGCTGTGTATAACTAGGGACGGAGCTAGAAGAAAGGCTCACTATGTTTCATATAAGCAAGAGTCTGCCACAGCCTTGTAATTGCTGGTAATCAGAAATACAACCCAGAGAAGGAAGGAAGGACGAGGGTAATAGTTCCAGGGACCTGTTATTCTTCTAGATAACAGTGTTCTAAGAAAGCAGAGATCAAAGGAACAAAACCCAAACGGGTCTCTATTTGAGACTCTCCACAATACAAACCTGGCCCAGGAACTGTCCCTGACAACACTGTGAAAACAGGAACTTCAAAGGACAAACTGAGCTGTTTCCAGGCTGTCCAGAACTTTCAAGTTAGCTTTAGTCTGAGGAGCCCTGTAGGAATCACAAGGTTGAGTGCAGCCAATCAATTTTAACCATGAGCTTGGACCTCAGAATTGCTGCACGTATACTCAGCCCCAGCCCAGACTCAATCACTGAGCAATCAGAACTGCTCTCATCTGCATGGGGGAGCCAAAGCCAAGAAGAATGTAGAATCCAAATAAAAATCATGGCAGAATCCCTAGCATCTCAGGGATGGCGGTCCTGTTACTGTCCCACCAAGACTCCTTTGCTGTATCTCATATCTACTCTGTTCTGCCTTGGGTGAATTTTTCCACTGCTCTTGACTCCAACCCACCACATTGGGTGGCCATGATAGGGTTGGGGGAGCTTCAACTCTGAATCGTAGACAGGCTCAGAATCAATGGTACCTGGTTAAGATGACAGCTTGTTCTCTGTCCTCTGGTGCATATTTATCGCTACCCTTAAAGATGGGCGCCCTGACCTCTTATAGCCTTGGGACCCTCCGAAGTCTCCACTGAGAATCAGAGACATTTGACCGTTTCCAGGGATGGCTATTCTCTAGTGGAACCTGAACCACCTCCCTAGACTCTCCGGGAGAGACAACCTGGCCTTTCTGTTAACCTTTCCTTTGAAGGACCCACCTCTCCTGGAGTCTAACCACCACTGATCCCGATCACACTACTCAGCAAATGCCTATGAAGAACAAATACCTCCTTCTGCCTAAAGAGGCCCAGATGAGGGGGCCAGTGGTGAGCCAGATACTCTCAAAGCGAAAGTTTTCTCCTTCCTTTCTAGCCACACCCAGACAGAAGCCAAACATTGCTTTTAATCTAAGCCATCATAAAGCACTTCAAGTCCTCACCATCACTTTTGACCTAACGGTAGGATAAGCACAGTATTTTTATTACTTGTTGTACCCTTAAGGAAAAAAAAACTGCATTTGCTCATTTGTTCAGTGATTCTCTTGGGGAAGATGCTGCTCCCACAATACATAAATAAATATAATACAATAAATACAGAAATTTGTGTATGGCATGGCATAATTACATGCTTCAATGTTTAATAGAATAAAAAGCAAAAATAAAACTTGTTAATGACACCAAACTGAGAGAGAGAACCCTGGGCCCCACTGAACATCCTACCCTGGTTTACTCCAGTTTGGCTAAGGATATGCATACATAAATACAGCAACTGGACCCAGAGAATTCCAAAAACTTTCAGCATCCTGGAAGCCCACTTTTACCAGCTATACCTCTTCAGACAAAAACTTTAAGGCTATAGACGACGAACGCTGAAGTCCTTCTGTGAAAGAAAGTGAACTTAGTACAAGGGATAAAATACAGCCTTCGCTATTCAATAACCAAGCAGGACCAGATGCCTAAGAACAAAGGGAGAAACAAGAATCTAACAAACAACAAGTGTAATACCTGTATACTGTTATACCCATGGTGGGATGCTGGGAAGCTGGGATGCTGGGATGCTCTTGGCTGTCTCCTTGATGATACTGCTGGGCTCTCCATGTAACACCACCGTCCATCTTGGATGGTCAGCGATGGCTACTCCCATGTTGTTTGAGGACTCACCCTGGACTGTACAGCTATGGCCAGCTAGGATAATTTAAACAAGACAATGAAAATACCAGTATCTACCTCCAGAATAATACAGGATAGCTGGGCTGATGTTTTACCCTTTTTCCGCTTAAACAAGCTATGAGAGAAGAGACCTCCAGCTAACCTCCTCAGACTGAGTTAGTTGTTCTGTGGGAGTGGATACAGAGAGAAGACCACGATCAAGAGACCCAAAGAGGAACAGGTTCCTGTCAAGGACTGTCCACAGTGAAAGACCATCCAAGAAGGTCCTTAACAAAAGCATTAAAAAAACAAAGACCATCTGAAGAAAGTTATTAGGCGCATCCAACTATCAGGGGCGTCAAGTCTACCCGAAGTTGCGGGGAGGGGGTTAGTAGCAGTTATGACTGAGCTTGACTAAACAAAATTAACTACAGCCTTGGCCACAGTGCCAATGCTGGAGTCCCAGCCCATGTCTGACCAGTCATAACGCTCCTCAGTTGTACGACAGGAACTGAAACCACCACAGTCCACTGTCGTGGGGCAGTTTATTCCTCTCTTGCTACCCTCGCTTACTGTCCCTTTGCAGCATGGTCGAGCAGCTCATCTTACCCCATTCTCATCTGACCTGGGTGAACCATTTGACTGTCCACAATTCCGACTCATTACAATGAAAAATATGTTTTCCAAGTGCTCGCATCTTACTAGGGCCTCAGAAGACTGAGGAGTACCTCCATGTCTTGAGTCAGTTTCTTGACATCTTGGAATTCACTTCACCCATCTGCCCAGTGACATCCCTTATAGCACACCCGTGAGGACTCATGAATTAGATGCTACTAGGTCCACGGTTGCTCTAAGAATTTTTAACAGAGTTCTAATTTTAGAAGCTTCATTAAAATCTGGACACTGACTAACGTGCTATCTGAATCTTTTAACTGGGGAAAATGCTTTCATTTGACTGTTAAGGTTCAGGTTTAGTGACAAACATCTACCCATGCCTGTAAATTGTTCAGGTCAGTCAGACTATAACAAGTTCCAAAAGGCCAAGAGAGAGAAAGAAAGCTTTGCCTGATCCAAGCATTAAGTATTTATTTAGGGGCCAGGTTTGTGGAGGCTCCCAGCGGTGGAGAAGAAGTCAGCTATAGGCTGCGAGAGACGTAAACTACCTGGCTGGCAGTTCTCACGATTGGCACAGCACTTCCTGTAGTATATGTGTGCTTACTGTGAGCACAGAACCTTCAGGGACCAGAAGCATCTGGAATTGAGGTGCGTTTGTTTCCATGAAGCTCTGCGTGTATACAAATCTAAGTCTTATTCCCACCAGGCTGGGAAGATCTTATCCACCATTGTTCTCCTACCTGAGTCCTTTTAAGGAGAATTTTAAGGTACCCAGAAGACAGAGAAGGTCCCCTGACTCCGCATCCCCAGAACCATGGTTACACAGCTAACAGTAGTCTCTGGTCCCTCAGAGAAGTTCTGGGCTCAGATGAGACCAAAAACATTCTCAAGCAGAGAGCCAGTACCCTGAGGCCACTTGGGATTTTGCTGCTATGTGCTATGGTCCTGTACCTCTTACCCTCCAACTGAGTCCACAGGCTGTAAAAGCAGACAATGCACAAAGTGAGTATGGCTGTGTCCCAGTGACTCCGTATTTATAGGCTCTAAAATCCAACTTTTATAAAAATGTTCACATGTCACTGAACATTGTTTGTTTAACTTTTTAACAAACATCCCAGTGCACAAGCCATAGACCGTGGTCTCCACTAGGCACACATACAGGAGCTGAACGACCTGTGCTCTATGTTTGACCTCAGAGAGACCTCACGTGAAGGACAAAAGGCTTCCATTCAGTCACGGGTTTAACAAATCCTCAGAGCATGACCACTTCCTATCCCAGACTGGTAGGGACCTAGGAGAGTCCCTGGATATGGGGTTTTGAGCAAACTACCACCTCTAGGTACCAGACAATGAAGGTTTAGGAAAGAAGGAGGAGGAGGAGGAAGAAGGAGGAGGAGGAGAAAGAATGAGAAAGAAGAAGGAGGAGGAGAAGGAGGAGGAGGAGGAGGAGGAAGAGGAGGAAGAAGAAGAAGAAGAAGAAGAAGAAGAAGAAGAAGAAGAAGAAGAAGAAGAAGAAGAAGAAGAAGAAGAAGAAGAAGAAGAAGAAGAAGAAGAAGAAAAGAAGGAAGATGCGCTTGGGATTCTTTGGAAAGCCGATCAGCTAGAAAGCTGAAGACAAAACGACTGCAAGCAGATGCCACACACCACCTTGAGGTAAGCAGCTGTAGACCCAGTGAATAAAACCACCTTAAGCCCATCTGCAAAGAGCAGCTTGCCTAGATTGGTTGGGATGCCGAAGAAGCCTCTGTAATTTAGTCCTTTTACAAACCCATCACTGCCTCTCTCCAGGTTCAGCTGGGAATTGTTAACCAGGCACAGGTGGCAAAAATCTCCTCCATGTGCAGCCTGCCAGCCCTGCCTGTCAGCTGGTAGTCAGGTTTCCATGTCAACAAGAGCAGACTCTATGGTGGTTTTATTTACTCTTGCTCTGCCTGGTTCTGTCTGAGAAGCTCTTAACTGTAGAAACAGCTGCAAAACTTGAGCCATGACTCCTAGGCAGCTGCTCTGGGTGCAGGAATTCTTTTGACCCTAGTGAGGAAGCCTAGGAACCTGTAAGGCACCCAGAGCCAAGAAGGAGTGTGGAGAGCGGGGACGGCAGCGCCGTTTGAGAAAATTCCCTGAGTGTTTGATTGATGGCAGCATTAAGATTTGACAGTTCTACCCTGTGTCTCGGGTCCTGCTAGAATATGTATAGCTGTTTTTAATCTTTTTATTTTTAAAACTATTCTGTAGAACTGATGCTAGTATGTCACAGACGAGCAAAGAGAAGCAGAAGTGTTGAACTTCTGGGCAACAGCTAATCAGACAACGCCGTGTACACAAGTCCGTGTCGGCCGCCATGTCAACTATACTTCCCGGCATGTTTGTCTTAGTGCAAGGAAGGTGAAACTACAGACTACACGATCGTATCCAAATGATAAAATATTTAAATGAATCGAGGCAAAGAGGAGCAAGCATGGGGTGTTCCACACGGTGTGGAACTAAGGGAAGACCGCCCTGATGAGAGCACACAGAGACCATTCGGAGGGCACTGAGCAACAGCGACCACTTTGGACGGATTCAACAGTGCGAAAGCTGGGCAGTGACTACAGGGGAGGCCTCAGGCGCGCACTAACGAGACCGCTGGCAGCCATGCCATAGGTGACTGACAGGAGAGTGATATCTGTGTGACTGCTGAAGAGTGCGTATTTGGCCTCTTCTGATGGTATAAACCTGGAAAGGGGGCAAAACCTGGACCACCCGCAGTCACTGACCAAGTCCCAAGTGTCCTGGGCCAAGTGCTGCAAAGGCAAGCATGGTTTCTGGAGCCTGTGGTTGCAGGCATTAAGTCAGAATTGTATTTTATATGTAGCCCCACTAAGTTCTATTTATATGCTTAGTGTCCCAAAACATAAAGTAATAATAGCAATTATCACTAGGGTGAGAACTATAGCTGATTTTATGCCTATTTTCTTTTTTTTAAATTTTATTTATTTATTTATTAAAGATTTCTGCCTCCTCCCCGCCACCGCCTCCCATTTCCCTCCCCATCTCCCAATAAAGTCCCCCTCCCTCGTCAGCCCGAAGAGCAATCAGGGTTCCCTGCCCTGTGGGAAGTCCAAGGACCACCCACCTCCATCCAGGTCTATTGAGGTGAGCATCCAAACTGCCTAGGCTCCCACCAAGCCAGAAGGTGCAGTAGGATCAAAAACCCATTGCCATTGTTCTTGAGTTCTCAGTAGTCCTCATTGTCTGCTATCTTCAGCGAGTCCGGTTTTATCCCATGCTCTTTCAGACCCAGGCCAGCTGGCCTTGGTGAGTTCCCAATAGAACATCCCCATTGTCTCAGTGTGTGGGTGCACCCCTCACGGTCCTGAGTTCCTTACTTGTGCTCTCTCTCCTTCTGCTCCTGATTTGGACCTTGAGATTTCTGTCCGGTGCTCCAATGTGGGTCTCTGTCTCTGTCTCCTTTCATTGCTTGATGAAGGTACGCAAATCTATCAATGTAATCCACCATATAAATAAAGTGAAAGAAAAAAAAACCATATGATCATTTCATTAGATGCTGAAAAAGCATTCGACAAAATTCAACACCCCTTTATGATAAAGGTCTTGGAGAGATTAGGGATACAAGGGTCATACCTAAATATAATAAAAGCTATTTACAGCAAGCCGACAGCTAACATTAAATTAAACGGAGAAAAACTCAAAGCCATCCCACTAAAATCAGGAACACGACAAGGATGTCCACTCTCTCCATACCTCTTCAATATAGTGCTTGAAGTTCTAGCAATAGCAATAAGACAACATAAGGGGATCAAGGGGATTCGTATTGGAAAGGAAGAAGTTAAGTTTTCGTTATTTGCAGATGATATGATAGTATACATAAGCGACCCCAAAAACTCTAACAAAGAACTCCTACAGCTGATAAACACCTTTAGTAATGTGGCAGGATACAAAATCAGTTGCCTTCCTATACACTAAGGATAAGGAAGCAGAGAGGGAAATCAGAGAAGCATCACCTTTCATGATAGCCACAAATAGCATAAAATATCTTGGGGTAACCCTGACCAAGGAAGTGAAAGATCTAATTGACAAGAACTTTAAGTCTTTGAAGTAAGAAATTGAAGAGGACACCAGAAAATGGAAGGATGTCCCTTGCTCTTGGATTGGGAGGATCAACATAGTAAAAATGGCAATTCTACCAAAAGCAATCTATAGATTCAATGCAATCCCCATCAAAATCCCATCAAAATTCTTCATAGATCTGGAGAAGACAATAATCAACTTTATATGGAAAAACAAAAAACCCAGGATAGCCAAAACAATCTTATACAATAAAGGATTGGCTGGAGGCATTACCATCCCTGACTTATGACTATTTTCTAACATCAGATTTTATGTATGTTTTATAGTAAAAAGTATTATTTGTACAAATGAAAAAAATATTTTTCATATGGGAAGAAGTTGAGATCAGAAACACTAGGTAATTTTCATTAAGCAACATAGCTATGAACAAGTATGAACTTGAACACAGATCTTTTAGATATTAATAATTAATATTTTATCCTATTATCTTCTAGGGATTTTTCAAAACTCAGAACTGAGAAATCAGATATATGTTGAGGACCTTGTACAAATTATCTTATTCTAGGTTATTGCTTTGAATTATGTGGTTAATATTCCCTGAGACCTCAGTGGCTCTCTGGGACACAGACTGTAGCTGCACAGGGCAGACCAATAGGTGAGTGACCAGCCCCTCAGCTGGACAACCCAGCTTCTAAGCCCTAGTCCTGAGGCAAAACCCTGAACCCCTCCTCAATCTACCTCAGCTGCAATATCCAGGCAGCAGGCAAGCCTCTACAGGCAGGCTGCTCCAACACCCCACATTGGACACTATAATCTCCAAGTCCTATTCCAGCCCCAAACCCACCCACCCCCAGAGATCTCAGTGGCTTCCCAAGATACAGACATTGACTACACAGAGCAGACCAAGAGCAGCTCCCTGAGGCACAGAGAGCAACTGCAAGGATTGAACCAAGAGGCAAAGACACTGCCTGAACCAACTAGAGGAAGAGATGGGTAGACACCAATGCAAGAACACAGTCAACAACCTAAAGAGCAATATGGCAATACCAGAACCTAGTGGTCCTACAAAGAAAGACCTGAACATACTAACCCAAAAGAAGCAGAAGAAAATGACCTTAAAAATAACTTTATGAAGATGATAGAGACCCTTAACAAGGAAATAAAAAAAATCCCTTAAAGAAATGGAGAAAAAGAAAAACAAAAAATTGAAATAAATCAATAAATATCTTAAAGAAAGCCAAGAAAAACAATTAAACAGGTGAAGCAAACATTTCATGACTTGAAAACTGAAATAGAGGCAAGAAAGAAAACACAAACAAGGGAATTCTGGAAATGGAAATGCTCAGTAAACAAATAGGAACTATAGAGACAAGTATAACCAACAGAATTCAAGAGAAGGAAAATAGAATCTCAGGAGTGGAAGATGCAATCGTGGAAGTAAATTTATCTGTCAAAGAAAATGTTAAATCCAACAAATTCTTAAAACAAAACATCCAGAAAATCTAGAACACCATGAGAAGACCAAACAAAGAATAACAGGGATAGAAGAAGGAGAAAAACTCCAGCTCAAAGGCACAGAAAATATATTCAACAAAATCATAGAAGAAAACTTTTCCAATCTAAAGAATACTATGTCCATGAAGGTACAAACTTACATAACACAAAATAGGCTGTACCAAAAAAATTTAAAAAGTTCCCTTGCCATATAATAATCAAAACACTAAACATACAGAAAAAAAAAGACTATTAAGAGCTGCAAAGGAAAAAAGCCAAGTAACATAAAAAGGCAGACCTATCATAATTCACCTGACTTCTCAATGGGAACACTGAAAGCCAGAAGGTCCTGGACAGATGTGCTGAAGACACTAAGAGACCATGGATGCAAGCCCAAGATGACTATCCCCAGCAACGCTTTCAATCACTATTGATGGAGAAAACAAGATATTTTGTGACAAAACCAGATAGGTATTGTTTACAATACCTATTCACAAATCCAGCCCTACAGAGAGTACTAGAAGAAAAAGTCCAACCCAAGGAAATTAACTGTACCCACAATAACACAAGCAACAGATAACCTTACACCAGCAAACACCAAAGAAAGGAAACACACAAAAACACTACCACTGAAAAAGTAACAGGAATTAACAATGACTGGTAATTAACATCTCTTAATATCAATGGACTCAATTCACCTATAAAAAGACACAGGCTAACAGAATGGATACATAACCAGAATCAAGCCTCTTGCTGCATACAAGAAACACACCTCAACCTCAAACACAGACATTACTTCAAAGGAAAGCGTTGGGAAAAGATTTTCCAATCAAATGGACTTAAGAAACAATTTCCTAATATCTAACAAAATAGAATTCAAACTAAAATCAATCAAAAGAAATGGAGAAGGACACTTCATACTCATCACAGGAAAAATCCATCAAGATGAAGTCTCAATTCTGAACATTTATGCCATAAATACAAGAGCACCTATATATGTCAAAGAAACATTACTAATCACATCCCACACACTAATAAGAGGCTTCAACACCTACTCTCCCCAACTGACAGGTCTGCCAGACAGAAACTTAATAGAGAAATAAGAGAACTAACAGATGTCATGACTCAAATGGACTTAATAGACATCTACAGAACATTTCACCCAAACACACACAAAAAAATACCTTCTTCTCAGAACCTCATAGAACCTCCTCTAAAATTGACCATATACTCAGAAACAAAACAAACCTCAACAGATACAGAAAAAAATTGGACTAACCCCCTGTATCTTATTGTATCACCATGGCTTAAAGTTAGAATTCAACAATGTTAATTGCAGAAAGCCTACAGACTTATGGAAATTGAACAATGCCTGACTGAATCACCCACCCCTACATAAAGAAAGAAATAAAGAAAAAAATTAAAGATTTTCTAGAATTCAATGAAAATGAATGCACAATGTACCCAAACCTACAGGGCACTATAAAGCAATGCTAAAAAGAAAATTCATAGTTCTGTCTACATAAAGAAAGTGGAGAAATCTCACACTAGCTACTTAATAGCACACCTGAAAGCTCTAGAACAAAAAGAAGCAGACTCACTGAGGAGGAGTAGATGACAGGAAATAATCAAACTGAGGGCTTAAATCGATAAAATAGAAACAAAGAAAGTCATACAAAGAATCAATAAAACAAAGACCTGATGTAGGAGGATCTTCTGTCTATTTGTTACTCTCATTGGTTAAATAAAGAAGCTGCCTTGGCCTTTTGATAGGCCAGCCCTTAGGTGAGTGGAGTAGACAGAACAGAATTCTGGGAGGAAGAAAGCAGAGTCACGCAGACACCATGAAGCTTTGGCCCGAGATGGACGTAGGTTAGAATCTTCCCAGTAAGCCATGACCCCGTGGTGATACACAGATTACTATATAGGAGTTAAAGCAAGATGTGAGAGTTAGCCAAGAAGAGGCTAGATATAATGGACCAGGCAGTGTTTAAATGAATACAGTTTCTGTGTTGTTATTTCCGGGGCTAAGCTAGCCACGTGGGAGCTGGGCAGGATGAAAAGCACGCCTGTTCGCCTCATCACTACAAAGAGCTGGTTCTTTGAGAAAATCAACAAGATAGACAAACCTGTATCCAACCTAACCAAAGGGCAGAGAGAATATCAAAATTAACAAAATCAGAAATTAAAAGGGGGGCAAAACAACAAACACAGTGGAAAAAAGAAAGTATCTTCAACAAATGGTGCTGGCATAACTGGATATCAACATGTAGAAGAATGAAAATAGGCCCATATCTATCACCATGCACAAAACTCAAGCCCAAATGGATCAAAGACCTCAACATACATCCAGCCACAGTGAACCTCATAGAAGAGACCACAGGAAGTAGCTTTGAATGCATGAGCACAGGAGACCACTTTCTAAAAATAATGTAAGTAGCACAGATGCTGAGAACAACAATTAATAAATGGTACCTTCTGAAACTGAGAAACTTCTGTAACCCATTTCTATTAATCTGTGTATTGTCATGTAACAGTGACTTACCAGCAAGGTTTTGGCATATCTGACTCTGGTGGCAGCTCCATGGCTTCTCTCTGACTCTGCCTTCTCTCTCCTAGCATTCAGTTTAGTTTTCCCCACCTACCTTAGTTCTGCCCTGCTATAGGTCCAAAGCAGTTTCTTTATTCATTAATGGAAATCACAGCACACAGAGGGAAATCCCACATCAGTTATGCCTTTGAACAGAGCATCCCTTCACTCCCTTGTCTTCATTGTGTTGTCTTCAATTCACTTTGTCTTTCTCTGTTCTCCCCTCCACCATCCTCAGACCAGCTCTGTATCAGTGCCCCAGCGACAAATACCCTTGTACACACAGTACCATCTATGCATCTATATCACCCCAATCCAAACTACTGGAGGTGAAGAGGCAATTGTTTGAACTAAGGCTGTATTTTCATAGCAGGCCTATCAATGTTGCTTCTATAGATAATATTCTACTCTCAGAGTAGTACTGCAGACCAGACTTGATGCCCTGAGCCATTAGGCTGAGTATCTTACAACTGAATGATACCCCAGTCAGAAACAAGTGACATCTTTTTGTTGCTGTTTTGTTTTTTCAAAATTTAGCACTTTATTGATTCTTTGGGGATTTTACACCATGCATCTTGACCCTACTATCTCCCCATCCCTTCACAGTCACCCTCTGACCTTGCAACCTCCCCACTCCCAATATAAAACAAAATAAAATTTAAAAGAAAAAGACAAATCTTGTAGTGGAAATTGTAATGTGACACAGTCCTTTAGTCCATACAGCTTTATTTGCAAGTATTATCACAATTAGTCATAGGTTTGAGGCCTCTGGTTTCTGCATTGGTCTGGTTTGAGGTCTCTGGTTTCTGCATTGGTCTGGTTTGAGGCCTCTGGTTTCTGCTTTGCTGTGGATACTGAGCTCTCACTGGAACTCCTCTTGAATAACCTGTTGTTGTCTTGTGTCCTGGAGATCCTGCAGCTTTAGGTCTACGGGACCCACCCCTTTACATGTTCCAGCAGATCACAGATGGGGTGGATGTTCGGACGGGCCAACTCACAGCCCTGGACCTGGGCCTGGATGGTTGCTGTGTTGGTTAGCCAGTCAGTTCTCCCTCATCCTCCCCACTCTGGTGAGCTCTCCAGCACCACCCCAGCTAGCTCACCCTATGCAGTAAACATCATCCGGCAGGGCCAGTTTTTCTCTTCTCATACTCTTGGGACCAGCACTTACACCACCAGGGCCAGCTTTGCTGTGTTGCTCAGGCAAGGTTCAAGGCCTGTTTTCCTGAGTTCTGTTGCTGGGGGAGGGACCACAGGTGATAAGAGGGAGGGGACTGTTCCTCTCTGTTGCTACCACATGGCAGACGAGAGGGTCAGCTCTTCCACTCTTACAACCTGAGGGCAGGCTCACCCATACACACTCCCTCCAGCAGGGTCAGCTCCATTGTGCTGCCCAGGGGAGGTGCAGGACATGCCCTCCAGAGTGCTGCAGCCTGTTAGGGGCAGGGCCAGCTCTATGACCCTCATGATCCAGGGGTCAGCTCTCCTGCCTGCCTTAGGGATGGAGGGCAAGCTAGAAGCAGCACTCCCTGGCCCATGCAAGAAGTGATATCACAATAGTACTCTAATCTAGTCCCATTGGAACATTATAAATGCTTCAACTGAAAGACAAAGGAAACATTTTATAAATCCAATCAATGGCCTAATCCCATATGCACAAGTACCAACACAGAAAGACACGAAACATATAATACTAAAACAACATGACTCCCAAAATGAGTAGAAAATTGTACTATAACTAACTTCAGTTAAGGTGAGTTATATAACAAATAATGAAAAGCAATGATCATAAGAACATCCATTGAAATTAAGCATGACATGAATAAAGTGAGGAAATCAACTTAGAATATGAAATTGGAATTCAATAGATAGAGATATCAAAAGTTCAAACTGAAATGTTATAAGCCAAAGTTCAATAAGTTAAACTTTAAAAAACTTAGTAAGAATTCTCATCAATAGAATTAGTCAAATGGAAGACAGAATATCAGAGCTTGTCAGATAAAGTAATAAGGATGTCTGAATATAACATTCAAGTCCTATGGGACATCATTAAAACAAATCTACAAATTATGGGCATAGAAAAAAATAGAATAGTTTTCAGGTAAGTCACAGAAAACACATTCAATGAAACTACAAAAGAAAATGTCCAACGACTGGGAAAACCATCGGTCATCTATATAGAAGAGATATTTTGAACATCAAATAAAAGGAAAAAAATCCCAGAAGATAAAGTTATCAGTTTGTAGTACAGCTAAAATGCCAGATATACAAGATAAAAAGTACATTAAAGAAATTGCAAAAGAGACATTGCAAAAAATGATAGCAAAACTCATGTCACATATAATGGAAAAATCCATCAAAATAAGAGAGAGCATAGCTCTCAACAGAAATTCTAAAAGCCAAGAAGGCATGGGATGATGCATGTCAAGCTGTGAAAGACAATAAAGCCATCCAGTATCACTCTACCCAGAAAGTTATCACTCATAACTGGGGAAGAAAGAAACATTTTCTGTGGTAGGCATAAACTAAAGGAACGCGTGGCTACTGAGCCAGGACTCCAAAAGATAGCTTATCGATTCAATCATACACACAGAAGAGAAGAAAAATATGTCCACAAAGACAGGGGGAAGAATAGGCCATCTTCCTGGGTGGTAAATAAGCAAATGGAGGTTATGCATGAACCAGCTATTACAAAAGCAACAAAATGACAGGAATTAGTATATAGGTTTCAGTAACACTCTCATGAGTTACCCAATCAAAATGGACAGGCACCAGATTGGATTTGTAAGCGGTCCTTTTTGCCAAAGAAATATATCATGGCAAAGAAAAGCCTTGGGGAAAAGAGATGAAAGGGTTTTCCAAACCCATGAAACTAGAAACCAATTAGGTGCATGGAATTTAGCATTTGAAAAAATAGATCTCAAATCAAAATGAGTGCGAAGAGAAATTTTAAGGAGTACTAAAATTTTAAAAAGTACTTAGCATTAGCTTATGAGGTCAGAGGATTGCATCTGTGCTAAGGAGCGATTTAGTCACACTAGGTTGTGATATCTGATCCACCGAGCAGGACAGTGACCTTGTCATGCCTCACTGGGCCTTCACTGTGCTGCATTGTGCACCATTTTGCCTCCACAATACTGATCTGTTCCTTCACCATGCCCAGTTTCGCCATCTCAATGCTGAATCTTGTCAAGCAACACTCCTTGATCCAATGTGATCTTACATTATGTCATCATTTCTCTGCCTAGCTACCTAGGAGTGGGATTGCTAGATCAAATGGTAGCTTCAGCTTTTGCTTTTGTGTTTGCTTTTTCAAGGGCAGTCATTTTGTTTTCCATGGTCAGCTAATTCACACATGCATCAAGTGTGCAAGGACTCTATGTTCTTTATATCCTGCCAGTGCTTGTCACCTTTTTGTCTGGTAGAAGGCAGGTGTGGAGATGGAACTATTGAGATCTGCCGAGTTTTTGCTTTTTAAAAGAAAATATTTATTGTGTGCGTGGGTGTTTCACCTGCATATGTAGCTACGCACCACACTCATTCAGTGCCCAGGCAGGCCAGAAGATGGCATTGGATCCCCCTGGAACTGGCGCTGCCACGAGAGTACTGAGAACTGAATCCCGGTCTTCTGGAAGAGCAGTTGGTGCTCTGATCTGCAAGCCATATCCCTGCCTAGCTTTGGATCCCACAATCTCCTGTCCTTACCGAACTGTCCTCCACATGGCACACAAGGTCTCCTACAATGTTATACTGTAAGAGGCCGGGGCGCTATACTGTAAGAGGCTGAGGTGGTATTGATGGTGGCAGTCACTTGACCACCCTAGACCAATGCTAAGCTGGGTCAAATCTGAGTCTTACATAAACAAGGACTTGAACATTCTCAGGGACCGCCAAGGCCCACACTACATGATGTAGTAGGGATGCCATCTGAAACACAAATCTTTTCCCTGAAGTGTAGGCATCTGCCTGGCCCTGAAGCAGATCTGGAGTCTAGCTTGAAAGTATCGGTCCGGCAACAGCTGTGCTGCCTGTGACTGGGGATGATTGATGGATACAATTCTCTGACCTCATAAGCTAATGCTAAGCTATGCTGCCCGTGGGAGTGGGAGGCCTCACAGTTTTGTGCAACCTCAAAAAAGAAGAGTTATACCCTAGGATTCCCCAGGACTGGAAATGAGATTAGTCTCGCAGCACAGGTCTGTCTCTACCTGACACCAGGGCCAGTACTAAGGTGTTGTCTATGAGGCCAGGTCTGTTTATTAGGCCATCTGTTTCTTGTGGGTGCTGAGTCTTACCCAAAGAAGCCAGTCACCAGTTGTCAAGACAAAGCCCCTTACTGGTTTTTAGCCTCCTATCAGGGTAGAATTCTGCTTCCATTTTACAAATCAAGGGTTGTATTGTAGCTAGCCACTTGACCTGAGGCTGTTAGTGGATCCTCTAAATAGATGTTAAAGTAAGAATTAGAGGACATCTTGGCTGTGTGCCAGGAAACATGTGATCCTGACATGGAGCACCTCCCACCTCCAAGACCGCCACATCCTGCTTCTAAGACAGTTAAAATCGCCACTACCAAGAGGACTGTCTGTGGAGGTCTTGGAAAGACAGATTGCACATCAACAAAAACTGTGTTTCTACGACTCTCACTTGAGGAAATCCTCCAAACTGACCACATTGTACTGACCACCCCACATCCAGTTATTGTAGATGACACAGAAAAGGAAAAACAGTATTTGATAAAGGACTTTATTTTCTTATTACACTGGGTTACTTATGGGCATTTTTGTACAAATACATAATGTACTTTGAGCATCTTTACCGCATGGATGAAAAATACAAAAACCCCATTGCTCCAAGCATAGTGGTCAGTAGTGACCCACCCATCAGGTGTAACAATGTCCCCTTAGATAAATGTGTCACATCGTTGTACAAGGCAGTGGTAAAGCACAGAGGAGGCTCCTTGAAACTGACAATAGCTCATAGAATCATGTTGGTTCATGTATTGTGTTTATGTTGCAACATAAAAATCAAGTATATTTGCTACATTTCTGTTCCATGCATATGAAATCCTAAACATTTTACAGATATGTGTCCACTCTGTTTAAAAGAAGTTTTTATTTTTATTTTTTATTTATGCAATATTCTGTCTGTGTGTATGTCTGCAGGCCAGAAGAGGGCACCAGACCTCATTACAGATGGTTGTGAGCCACCATGTGGTTGCTGGGAATTGAACTCAGGACCTTTGGAAGAGCAGGCAATGCTCTTAACCACTGAGCCATCTCATGAAAACCATTTTGATCCAGGAAACTGGAATCATATACCCCAAAACACCCCCAGGACTCTGACCAAACCTATAAAAGGGTCCTCATGTAAGGCTAACAGAAGTAGAAAGGACTAGAAGTTAGGAAAGGGCGAGGAGGAGGAGACAACTCAGTCCCGGGGGCTTTCCCCATGGGAGGACAAGCCTGAAGATGAAATCTCCTTGTCATTAGTGTACAAGGGGGAATCGGAGCCGTGAGGGCCTAAGAGGGGGACACAGTCAGGAAGAGAAGGTCAGAGGCCAGTGTGTATGTTTGCTATTCCTCCTCAAAAAAAAATAATTGTCACAGGTTTGATGGTTTGCCATTCAAATTTGCTGAAATCGAGGGTTAAAGTCAAGCTGTCAACACAGCTACATGACTTCTGGGACCTTTAAGGAGGAATCAGTCTTTCTCTTCTTCTAGCTTCTAGCGATTACATAGCTCAGCTTATGGCCTACTCCCCACAAGGGCCTCCCTCTAGCCAATTTTCTTTTTCAGTCTGGATATGAGTCACTAACCTCCCACACACACCCCAAGGCTTATGTATTGAAGGCTTCACCCTGAACTGCTACCATTGGGTTAATGGTTGATGGGCTTATGAGACAATGGACTGTCGGACTGAATCCTGATAGGAGAAAGTAGTTCACTAGGGATATATCCCCTCTCTCTCTCTCTCTCAATCTCTCTCTCTCTCTCTGTGTGTGTGTGTGTGTGTGTGGTTTGTGTGGTGTGTGTGTGTGTGTGTGGTCTGTATTTTCACAGCACACAGCAGTGACCCAGACAAACACATACCGAACTCTCTGAAACCATGAGCCAAAAGAAATATCTGCTTTTGGAGGGGGAGGGTTCTCAAACAGTCAGTCACAGAAATGAAAATCTAAGTAGCACAATCACATACCCATCTCTGACCCTGGCCCTCCTGTATCTCTCATACCACTTAAGCTCCATGGTGATTGTGCCCGGTCCCTTAAACAATCAAGAAATACCTCTATATCTCAAGACCCTTAACGTCATCATATCTGCATAGCTACTCTCACCACGTAAGAGTGTATCCACAGGAATAAGGACTTGGATATCACTGAATGACCATTATTCTGAATGACCATTATTCTGAATGACATTATTCTGAATGACATTATTCTGTTTCACAGATCCAAGCTCTGAAGAGTATTCCTATTATTTAAAATTGGCAAGCCTTGGGACATGAAAAAGAATGACTTTCCAAAGCATCTGCTATCGCTGACATCTTCAATTTCAAGGGTATCAGCTTCAGTTAGAGCTGCAGCGTCAAGGGGAGGTTTGGCTTCTCTCCCCTCCATGCCCATTTTTGATCTCCTTCACCAACTCAAGAGGAAGAAGCTGTTTGGGGTGGGAATCCCTTGAGGTAGCTCAGGGATCTGCGTTAAGGGGTGGGGTCTACAAAGCCCAGAATAATAAAGCAATAACTTTCCTTGATTCATCCCTCTTCAGAGAAAAGCAGACTTGTTTTGTAGGTCTGCCTGCCTCACTGAAAGGGATGCATCCCTTTGAGGTTTTCCGTGGGGGCTCCTCCCACCGCTTCTCAAAGGCCTGGCTTGCTTTCTAACAGATGACATAACAGGACTAGAAATTGTTTGTTCCGTTTGCTTCACAGACTCAGAGGTTACAGTTCATGCCCAGCTGGCTCTATTGTTCATGGGCCAATGGGAGAAGGGGATGGTAAGGCAGAGCATTTGACTTGAGGAGGCTGGGTATTTGATGAGGCAATGGCTGAGGCCCACCAGGGAATGTTGTAAGTGAAGCCAATCAAGCGAGTGGGGAAACAGGCGCAGTTACAGGATATTCTTGTTCTGCCCTTTTGCAGCCTGCCAATTACTGCTACTGGAAAATCAGGCCTCTCCTAAAGAAGAGCAAATGAGACCAATTTTGCAATTGCCTTATTAATGTTGTTAATCCTGAGAGAGGGAGAAAACAATTCCAACATTTTGAGCCAAAATTGAGGCAAGTTTTATTTAAATATTAAATACTAACCCAGATGGACTTTGGTCAGGAAGACTCCCTGGAATTCCGAGATGAATGGTCCCAAGAAACATACCGCAGAGCTATTTAAGGACAAATCTGAACAGCAATCATATTTTCCAAGAGGCTTTGTAATTTCAAAAGAACTACAAGTCCCAACATTCCAGGAAGTTACCTGGTCCTTGGACATGTAGGGCTTACAGGTTAACTTTGGGTGTTACATTGTTCCCTGGTGACTCACTGGGGACAGTCGGTCAGTCTTTGGTCTCTGCTGCAACCCTCGTGCTATTCCAAGTGTGACATGAGGACTTAGCATGTCTCAGGCAGGAGAGAGGTAGGTAAGAGGGAGCCAGCCACAGTATATGTGAGCTTGTGGGGTTTGCAAACGGCCACCAGCCGGTCCTTGGGCTGAAGCTTGGCAATGGTCAAAAGCCCATGTCCTTTATCACCAGGCCCTCGTGTGACCTATGGACTTTGTTTCTTAGTTCATGATTTCTGAGCACACACCATGGAAAGGTACACTCACAGGGAGTCTGAATATTCTAGAGAGCTTGGTTTACTACTGCCTGGCATTCTCTTAAACCTCGAAACACAGAGGTTAGTACTTTTAATCCCTATTTCACAGGGGTTAGAATATATTAAGCAATAACTAATGAAAAAAATAAAAGATAAGAGAAGTGATAGTCAGAAGTTGAGAAAGATCAGAAAAACAAGCAGGCAAGGTGTTTGACTTTGACTCCCTCATGTGTAAAACGGGGCAGCAAGTGACCGTCTGGGATTTCTCTGAAGAATGAAAGCTGGCGAGGGACGCCATGCTACTTCACCTCATGAAAAATGCTGGCTTGTTACTCTTGCCTGGTTTCTGGTGCTGTTGAGTCTTTTCCACTGTCCACTTCGTTCAAGCACTCTCTCGGTTATATCTGAGAGCTCGCCATGTATCAGGGCAAGCTCAGGAATCACTGTAGAAAGTCAGACGAATATTTAACAGGCTGACACAGTTAACACGAATGATAGTGAAAGCACGCAGCGAGCATTTACTGTAGACACCATGCGCTTCAAATGCTTTCTATACATTTAATGCTCTCACACAGTGTGATGGTTCTGACAGGAAAGGAGATAATATAAAGAGACACTTGGACCCTGTGTCTATCGAATGATAAACAAAGTGGACACCAAAGAATACAATTTCCCCCATGCTGTGAAAAGGAAAAGATTGAAGCCTGGTGCCAGCCAGCGGAAGGACTCAGCTCCCAGGAAGAGAGTTCACACGTATTTGACAGTTTTTTAGACCACCTTGCAGAAGAGACCCCAATGACAGGCCAACGGTGGGTAAGGCCACAGGGTTACCGGGATTCCTGTTACACACTCCTCCTGTCCTGTTACTTGAATCTCATGACAGATGCTGAATAGGAGCTAACTTAGAAACGCAAGATGGGGAGGTTGAATTACAGAGCCCAGGGTCACAATGCCGTGTGGCAGCCCCAGCATGGAACCAGGGTATCTGTGCATAGACCGAGTGCTCTTACTAGTCACAAAAGCATAGGATGACCCCATGTCTTCCCAGGCCTCTGCCAGGGTGTCAGTTAGATTGTGCTCCATTTTGACCCGATGTTGCCGACCAGTCTCCCAGCCTGCCATTCCAGAATGACACTCAGCGCTGAACAAATCAGGAAAATAATAAATTCCTTTGTTAGATCAAAGCCATGGCAGATATAATTGAATGCTGGAAGTGGCATGATTGCTTGTGAGTCGCTCAGGATGAATGGCTCTACTTGTCTTCATTTCAAAAATATCCCATCCTGCCTGCAACACAGTCCTAGAGAACAGCCATCCTCTCCCCAGGAAATTAGCTAAAAAGAAATTTCCCAAGTATTTTCAGTCCTCCTCCAACTTATCATCCCCACCAAACGAAATTAAACTCCACCTTTCTTGAAGATGAGTCTTTTTTTTTTAAAGTGTGAACTTATAGACTGATGTTTAACTTCAAATCCCTAAGTGTTGAGTGCATTGATCTTGGTAAGAATAAAGATGAATGCTTCTGGAGAGGCTAGACAGAGAAATAATCATGCAATCACAGGTAACATCACTAAGGAAGCACAATAAATGTTTAATGAGTTGAAGACAGAGATAATAAAGAGCAGCTGAAATGCATCTGAGTGCTGGGGACGTGTGTTTGTGTGTGTGTGTGTGTGTGTGTGTGTGTGTGTGTGTATGCCTGTTTTTGTGAGCAGGGGTTCTGCTGAGAGAAAATGAGAAATTTTCAGAAATCATGGCATGTAACGAGAAGTAAAGACGCAACTTTCAGGACTTTGGAAAGCAATGTTGTGTTAGGAGCTATTGAGGAGTCATTAATTGTAAGAAATTCACTTGAATATCCAGGACACAAAAAAACGGTAGACAAAAGCAGGTTGGATCTGATGCTTATGCCTTCCAGATGTCACATCAAAACTTAACTGGAGGAGAACTTTGAAGGCCAAAGTGGAGAAGGGTTCCATGTGAACAGCAGTTGAACATGGGTCAGTCGGTCCTGAGAGATGGGCGAGCGCTCTCCGGGGAGAGTTCTCTTTTCTTCGTGAAGGGCAGGGCGCCCTGGAATGGGTTCGCCCCGAGAGAGGAGCCCGTGCCTTGGAAAGCGTCGCGGTTCCGGTGGCGTCTGAGATCTGACTGACTGCAACTTGGAAAGAAGACGGCCCTGCTGGACAGAGACCTCCCTCCTGATTTGGATCATTTATTTCCTTCCTTCTTTCTGTCTCCTGACTGTCCTAGAAACATAACTGGCTAAGAAAATGGTGGCCTCCATCTCACTGGTGCTGGAAGAAACATGGAAAGAAGACATCCCTGCTGGACAGGATCTGATCTGAGAATAAATTCATCGAATGGCTGCCAACAGCATTTCATTGAGAAGAGATTCCACATTTGATGGTGCATAGTTAGTTAGTTAGATTAAGAGGGGCCTGTGAACTAGGGTGGGGTGTGGCTTCTCAGGTCAGGGAGGGGAGGGGCTGAGGAGTGTACCGCTGGCCTTGACGATAAGTTCCAGTCAGGTGTTGAAGTCCGGGCAGGAGAGTTCCTCAAAGGGAATGAATGGAGCCCCTTGCTTATCTAAGAAATGCCTGACCTTGGGAAAGGGACTTGTGGAAAGCGGGCACTTGAAACTGCGGTTTCACATCTTACCAGAAAGCTCCCTCTCGGAAGGGAAACTCATCGTGATATCCTACTCTTTTCCCAAGGATACCACACCGTTCTGATCATTCTGTACTGAATTAAGTCTTCCACTGTAAACAAACAAACAAACAAACAACAACAACAACAAAAAAAAACTTAACTGGACACAAGCTTTCAAATGACATTTTAAAAAAGAGTTCCTGACACGACTTCTGCACAGAGTCTGGCATAAACTAATCCCAGTTAAAAAATTAATATACAATTAATATATAAAATAATATATACAAGATCCATAAAGGAATGCCTGACTCGCACTAAGTGCTCTCCAGTCGTTGGGGCTTATTTGGGGATTGGCAGGAGAAGCGTGACTTGCAGTTTAGTAAGATGGCTTCAGCATAGCGTTGATGGAGGGTGAATGAGGGAAGGATCTACGGGGAAATTATTATAGAGTTCAGAAGAAAAATGGCAGTGGCCTTGCTGCCTCAGGGAAAGGAAGGAAGAAATTCGGATGACTCTGTGTGGCATACTTTGTAGGCTATTAATGAAGACTGCACCAGTGAAACCCACGTTGTTTGAACAAGTCAGAGCCCTGCAGTGTCATCTGCTGAGGTGGAGCAGAAGCAGACAGTTTAGGAAGGCAAGGTCTTAGGCCTTCCTCCTCCATCCACTTCTCCTGGGAATTGGAAACATTTAAAGCCATATCTCTTGTTGGAGGAGGAAGCCGCCTGTTGGTTCCCAGCCCCAAAATAATCACACAGAAACTATATTATTTAAAACACCACTTGGCCCATTAGCTCTAGCTTCTTTTTTTTTTTTTTGGTTTTTCGAGACAGGGTTTCTCTGTGGCTTTGGAGCCTGTCCTGGAACTAGCTCTGTAGACCAGGCTGGTCTCGAACTCACAGAGATCCGCCTGCCTCTGCCTCCCGAGTGCTGGGATTAAAGGCGTGTGCCACCATCGCCCGGCTCTAGCTCTAGCTTCTTATTGGCTAACTCTTACATCTTAATTTAACCTGTTTCTATTAATCTGTGTATTGCTACATGGCTGCAGTTTACTGGCTAAAGTTCCAACGTCCTGTGTCTGTGTCTGGCCCGGCTACATGGTGTCTCTCTGACTCCGCCCTTCTTTCTCCTAGCATTCAGTCTAGCTTTCCCTGCTTACCTAAGTTCTGCCTTATAGGTTCAAAGCAGTTTGTTTATTCATTAATGGTAATCACAGCATACAGAGGGGACTCCCACATCACCCTCTGAAATCTGAAAGCCTGATTTACAGTAATGGCTATCTCCTTAAATACGCTATTAAACATCTCTATGCCTTATTTTCCCATCTGTAAAATAGGATGATAATGGCAGAGTTATAGATAAATAATAACTTTGTTCAATGCATTTAGCATGAAAAGAGGTACATTGAGATGTCTTGTCATATACACTTATATACAAATACATATTTATATACACACAAATATATCAGACTATCTAAATGGTATCTTTGATTTTGTTTTAATTACAACTTCATTCACAGCAGCCAAGGCATTGAAATAATCTGTCAGTTGATAAACAGATAAAGAATATTTTGTGTATATGTGTGTGTATGTATGTATGTATTGGGGAGGCATACATGCACACACAGGTGCAGTGGAATATTATCCAGCCTTCCAAAGTGGGAAATCAAGCCATTTTCAAACACCTACATTATTCTGGAGGGCATTGTGCTAAATGGAATAATCTTGACAAAAGAACACAAAAGCCACGTGATCTCATTCAAGCTGAACTGTGAACAGTAGAAAAATGGGTGTATATCAAGATGGGGATGGGGCATGGAAAACTGTTAGTCTAAGGTTAGAAACTTTCCATTATAATTCAGGGCACACATGGGGGTTATAGTTGATAATAGTATTCCACATAGTTGAAATTTGACAGGAGACTAGGTAGGTTTTTTCACTTTGAAAACAAAGTAATTGTGTGGCTAATAATGAACTTCTGTATGTTTGGGATCTCACAAGGTTTATGAATGTCAAAGCATCACCTTGCGCACCTAAAGATTTTCATTTATCAATTATGCCTCCATAATGTGGAAATAAATTGAAATGTTTCCTCCTCAGAAAAGTCCAGGTTTTCTTTCTGTGCCTCCTCCCTCTGACATGGTACATTCAGGGTCCCTTACCTATCATCATTGGACATTCTCCATCCATTTCCCAAACCAGATTCTAAGCCGTGGGGGTGCAGGAACCACTTTCTGATCCCACCCCCTGCACCTTCTATAGCTGGGCATGTAGGTTAGACTCAGGGAGTGATTATAGAGTAAAGGACAGTGACTACAACCTTATTTACAAACACATCCGAATGTTCCCCTCCTTCCAAAAACAGATGGACCTCATGTCTACGTTGAAGTTCCCTGGCTGTTTTCTTCATGAAGACCTAGGTTCCCTGGAGTACATAAATGTATTATTTCCATGCTCTTGGTTTTCCAGTTTGCAGCTGTGATGCTGGTTCGGTTCACAAGTGTGTGTGCTTTGCCAGCTCTGCTACTCCTGCCCACGTTGAGCTATCGGGTGTGCACACGGTGTGCACATGGTGTGTCATTAGCATCTTGAGGACACCGAAGGCCTGCATGGCCAGTTCTCTGGGAGATTAGAGAATTGGGGGTGGAGGCTGCTGTTCCGTTCCTAGGCAGGAACTTTTAGCTGAATCATAGGGATGAGAGGAGTGAGCTAAGGGTTTGCCGCTCAGGTTTTGCCCTCAGTACTTCTGTTCTAGTTTTGGTCATGTTTGTGGAGACCGGTTTTTTTACAGCCCTCAGAGTGTTTTCACTGATGCGGTTAGACAGGGTGATAAATGAGGTGACCTCAAAAACACCTGTCAGTCCTTGGGTGGCCTGGAAACATCACTGCCCTCTTCCTTGTCTGCTGGCTTTGCACACTGCCTTCTGTTTCCTCGGGAGCCTCGGGGCTTTCTTTGGTTTTCACTGTATCGTGCCCTGTATCATCTGCCATTTTCTGTTTCTCTTTTGGTTCTGAAACAGGAGACCAATGCATTGCTTTGACATTGGTTGGCATGATAGATGAGGGAGGAGAGGGTGTTTATGACTTTGTCTTTCTTCTCTGTCTCTTCAGATATGTTTCTGCTTTGAGCTTCCAGGGAGTCCACATTCACAGGATGCTTGAGTATTTCTTAGTTTTCCAGTTGAATTGTTTCTTTGAGGACATCTCCATTGTGAGGTTGCGACAGATTTACATCCAGTACTTTGCATGAGTTTCCTCACTAGTGTGACCACACCAATCACACCGAATCCTGAGTTTTTCCTCACTAGTGTGACCACACCGATCACACTGAATCCTGAGTTTTTCCTCACTAGTGTGACCACACCAATTACACCGAATCCTGAGTTTTTCATCATAGGAGAAAAACAAAAGAAGACATATAAAGAAAGCTGTCTGATGAAGCACGTTTAGTAAAAATCCACAGAGAGAAATTGAGGTTCAACCTGGAGATCTGAAAAGCTAAACAGTCAGCCACTGGCTCTTACCTCGACCTCAGTCTGAAATGGTGATCCGGCCTCCCGGAATCTCAGAATGAGATGTTGAGATTTGTGTGTTGAGATTTGCTT